>NC_138369.1:168064335-168169906 GCF_054177405.1 Leptonychotes weddellii | reverse complement strand
TTTTTTTAAAGATTTTATTTATTTATTTGAGACAGAGAGAATGAGAGAGAGAGAGAGCACATGAGAGGGGGGAGGGTCAGAGGCAGAAGCAGGCTCCTTGCCGAGCAGGGAGCCCGATGCGGGACTCGATCCAGGGACTCCAGGATCATGACCTGAGCCGAAGGCAGTCGCTTAACCAACTGAGCCACCCAGGCGCCCCTGTTATTATTTTTTTTAACTAGTAATTGCTCTTCTCTGGAGGTGAATTTTCTGTTAGAACACTATTATGTTCAACTAGATTAATAATGCTAAGGTAGAAAAAAATTTATTTTAAAATGGAGCTCAGAAATTTCTTAACTAGCAGTTTTCAAATGCTAAAGGAAATGTATAGATTATCTGGGATATATATTTACAACACTGAGATTTCACAAATGCTCTTAAAATAACTTTAACCCAGTTTCTTGCTTTGTGAAGACAAAGTGTTATACTAAACTTCAGGCATGCTTGGAAATGGATATCTTTTGTAGAAGAAAGAACATCTCCTCTCGTGGCTCGTATATTTATTTTTATGTCACATGCTTATAAATCATAGCAAAAAAGATATGCAGGCCAATGGACTATGGTCCAAAAAAGAAGGGTAGAAAAATTAGCACATTTACTAATTATGTGATATATTCTACTTTGTGCTTTCATCATTGTTTATCCTGATTAACTGAATTGTCTTTGCCTTTCATTGTTCCTTAATGTCAGTCAATATGTTAGAGAATGCATGAATTCTATACATTAGTATAAATTTTCCAAAGTAGGATTCCTCAACAGAAACCCAAACTTAATTTCTATATTCATGAACTGACTCTTGTAACTAAGACATGATGTCTCATTTAAATTAACAGCATTTTACTTTGAGATAAAAAAGGTGAATAAGATTCTGAATCATTATTTTGCTGGTAATTGTCCCTACTACAAGTGTTTATTTTAGTTCTGACTACTCATCCATCCACGTATTTTACATTTTATACATTCTCGTATACATTCCTTCTGATAATGACAAGTGACACTTTCCTTTGAAGGTGTCATTCTAATAGCATGAACACATTTACTTTGAGTTTAAAACTCTGATGCCATGTTTTCTTACCCCTTAAAACATAATAAATTCCGTCACTGGATTTATTCATCATGTTAGTACAACTCTGAATGATCTTTCTTTTAAAAATTATTGTACATTCCAATTGATGGCATATTACCTTCACCTGTAAGGTTCCAGTAAAATGACAGCATTGATTAATCCTTAAAAGAGGTAAAGTGGGCTTCGGGCAGTCAACAATAAGGATAAAATTAAAATCTGACTTTTAATCTTTTGAAAATCTAAAATTAATATGCATTTTCTCACAAGAATCCCAGATGGAAATCCAAAATTTGTTATATGTTCTTGATCTTTAAATTGTTTTCATGTGCTACAGTGAGAGTAGTAAAAAAATTTTCTAGCAGTATGAAGAAAATGAAAGAGGAGTAATAACACTCATTGCTATCTGTTACAACTAAAATACCCCGGTGATGACAGCATGTTAGTTTGGACTACATCTGATTTTATTTTACAGTGAATTTCCAAGTTTTTTGTTTTTATATTTTGAAATTCTGGTAGATGTGAACAGCAATCCATATGCATATAGGTTTAAAAAAAAGAGGTATTTTTAAAGATAGCCAGTGTGAATTTGTCCACTGGGGAGTTGTGAGTTGTAATTGCTTTCTGTAGCTTAAGTCATTTTCTCTGTTGAATACTTAAATGAAGAATCAGGAAAGAAAAAAAAATTGTATTCATACATATTGCCTTATATTTGAGTGTTGCAGAAGCTAGCTGTTCTTGATGACCATTGTTACTTTTAAAAAGTAAAAAAGAAATAGCAAGGGGATAGAAAGTTTTGTGTGCACGTGGAAATTACTTCTGAGGTCTATTCACACGCCCATTTATTTTGCTTTAGGCCAATTTGTGTAGTGCATTCTAGAGGGTGGTGAAAGATACAAATTTGTGGTGAAAACATTAGTATCCTTAACACACTGTTGGTTGGTTTAACTATTAATCAGAGATATCGTGGAGAATAAAGGATTAGAGCTAAAGACGAGATAGGTTTCAATGTGGCTCAGCTGAAGCTATAAAATGGGCGAGTCATTTAATGTTCTTCTGGCCTCAGTTGGTAAAATAAGGCGTTGGGCTAGAATCATAATTTGGTTCTTCTCAGCTCTGTAAGAATCAGTATCACTTCAAAAATGAGGTTTTACTGTTGCATGTATGGAGTAACAGGGTGCATAGAACTAAGGGCTAGGAGGATGTCCCTTATGATTTTTTGAGCTTGGCATTTAATATTTTACAGCAAAGTTTTTAGTTTAACATAATTGAACTTGTACTAGATAGGGTTAATAGGCTAGAACAAAAGGTCAAAGCATAAGGCATTAGGCTTAATTAAGGGAGAGCAGGAGTGGCAGGAGTGTGTGACAGTTAAATGGGTTTCCCACAGACTAATGTCGGTTACAGTGCAACCATGCCTCAACTTAAGTGGGTTATTTTGTGCAAAGGGCAGCAGTGATTAGCAGTTTGACATGCCAGACACTTCTGGCCAATCCCATCTGTTTTAGAGGTTAAAAAAGCACACCTTTATGAGCTGATGGATTGATTTGTGTGCCCGTCTGGTAAAGATTAGAAGTCCAAGGCCAATGCAGTAAATGTCAGTTATGGAATATTGTACTTTCTCCGTTGGCTCATTGTTTTAACCGTCAACTGTTTTATAATGGTGGATTACTGCTGTTTATGGAGTTGGATGTAAGATGGGTGGGGGAACAGGTGAGAGGGGAAGAAAAATATTTCCTAGACGGAATCGTGAATTCACGTATTCTTAGCAGGTGTTTCAAATGGAGATACGGCGTATTCTAGATAGACTTGATTTCATGGAGTGTTTTTGGCCTGTTCCTTACAGTTTGAATCATGTTGTGCTTTTCTGAGTGTTATCTGAACAACCCTGTCAGTCCAGGATTTAATTTTACATACAGAATTGTTAAGTTTCTTTATTTAGGTAACTCTTTTTCTGCCAGATGGATAGTTTATCTCCATATCATTATATATATTTAAAAAGTGTAATATTTTGTTCATTAACCTCCTGGGGAAGAGGAAAGGGAAAAGAAAAGAGAAAATGGAAAGAGGCATACATACACGTGCATACGCATGCACACTTGCTTTGTGGGTAGAATTTACTAGGCTCACCTGAGATTGATGCATGCTGTTAAAATGAAGTGTATCTGAACCTAGACTCGGACTTCTTTCTTTGAGAGCTGAAGGAGCGATGCCATTAATATAGTTCATTTTCAGTTCAAGGTTGTAGCCCATTTAAAGTTACACAAAGGCTAGATTGTGGCTATAAAAATTGGTTTTAACATGTTCTGATATCCAAGGAAAGGAAAATCCTAAATTTATGTGGATGAAATAGAACTTTAGATATTGTGATTGTAATCAATGAGCTGTAGGAACAAAAGGCATTCAGTCATTTGGGTGGACCGAGGGAAGTGTTTTAGAAATAACAAAAAGTTATCATCTTTATCAGGCAATAATTGTCAACCTGAGATTTAAGTAACAATGTGACCAAGAACACTGGAAACAGTATTGGAAGAATCTGACTGGCCCCCATGCTTTTATCCTTGTCAAAGGCTATGAACCATGAATTGCCTGTTACATAGTTATACAAATTATGTTTATCATGTTAGACCCTCAGTTGCTTCTTATGGAAAGAAAATTTATTTAAAGAAGACATGGTCACTGAAAGTTATATATGGATCATAATAGTAACAAGTATTTTTAAAAATATATGTATGCATTTATTTTATTAGTAAGCTATTCCAAAGTGAATTGGCTTAACTTAGAAAAAAGGAGATATTTTATTTCTCATTTAAAAAGGACAAAGTGACATTATGGTATTGGAGTTTATTTAGGAATATAGTACTTAAATATGTATTCATCCTTGTGTTCTTTGTGGAGTAGCATCAGTTGAAACACTTTGGATCTAACACAGATTTACAGGAAAAAAGTCTTGCCCTTCTGTAAAGGTAGAGAAGGTGAAGAGACATACATTTTATAATAAGGTTATTTCTCTTTCACTAACTCATTTTTAAGTTACAAAAGTTTGGCTTGAGGAGTATAAAAGTACTTGGTTAGTAAATTAAATGTGGGAGATTTAGCTAATTTAATGGACAGAAACTTTTTTTTTTTTTTTTTTTTTTGAGAGAGAGAGAGGAGGTGGGGAGGGACAGAGGGAGAGAGAGAATCCCAAGCAGGCTCCTAGCCCAGTGTGGAGTCCGACGTGGGGCTCCACCTTACAACCCCGAGATCATAACCTGAGCCAAAACCAAGAGTTGAACACTTAACTGGCTGAGCCACCCAGGCACCCCTGGATAGAAATTTAAATGAATATTCTGGTGATGTTATGTTAAACATAAAACAAGTATTTGTTGCTCTACATTTGTACTAATAATATAAACATTTTTAAAGTACCCCCTACATCCTATTTTAGTTTCCTTCTTTTTTCTCCAGTAAATTCAAGCGCCATTATTATCTAGTTTGTGTTAGAATTTTACAAAACTAAAGGGAGATATTTTGTTGGGTTACCTTGTTTTTGTGTGGTTTGATATATTCTGAAGTTTTCAAAGAATATGCATTGTCTCTTATAGTCTGTGGTAGTCAATTTCTGTCTGTTGTATTTCCTTTCTAATATTGTATTACTGACTTTGAGACATGTAAAATTTTTGCATGAGACATGCAGAATAGTTGGACATATGCTTGTTTAGGTTATAAAAGGAGAAAGCAGAAACTTTTAGTATACTTAAGATCCTGTGTTTGCAGTTCTTGTCCTAAAAATTGTTATAACTTTGTAACCTAAATTTTAGTTGTTAGAAATTTCATGAGATAATGGAAAAAATAATAGCTCTGTTTCATCTTTTGATTTAATATGCTAGTGAGTTGTCCTTTACCTCTATTCAGGCAAATTGATTCTAACAAGCAAGCCATAATATATGATGAACTTACTCTAATGTATATTCTTAGCATATCTATGTATTTATAGTTATAAAGCCAGTGTGCATATGTGTGATATGTTTAAAAAAGAGAACTCTGCACCTGTTGATTGCATTAAGCATTTGGTATCTTTTAATGAGGTGGGAGAAGGTGCTATCACTGTAAGTGGATCATTCCTCCTCAGTAAGTTGTGTACATTTTACGTTTTATATTCTGTGACCTTGCAGTCAGTGACTTCAGCCCAGAATAGTTCCAAAGTCATGTAAATGAATGTAATTAAGGTATTGCTTATCATCTTACATAGTTCAGATGGAACCTTATTGGATAGAGAGATTTGTTTGCTTTATGAGGAAGGTCAAAATAAGGTTAAATTTTATTACATAAAATGATTTGGTAATGTTTTTATTTAGCTGCTGAAAAAGTAGTGTCCTAATAGGAAATGATAATGCTTTTTTTTTTTTCTTTAAACCACTGGGAGCTCTTTTCAGGGTTTTTGTTTGTTTGTTTGTTATTTCTCTCTAATAGTTATAATTCTATTTTAAGATGGTACCTTCCGTCTACTTCTAAAATTTTGGGAACATTCAGCCCTTAGTTATGATTCTGGGTATCTTTGACTCATGCATGTAGGTGACATTTCCTGCTGCTGATGGAGGGTTGCTTAGGAGCAGCTGATGTATGTGCTTAGAGAATTTGTGTTAATGTCCAATTATCATGCCAGTTGGTGCAGGACCTCAGACAGCAGGATTAGAGTCCTGGTTCAGAAAGGAGATCTGCTACCCTACCAGGCTGATTGTCTGTAAGGGTTGGGAGAGCATTGACATAGATACTAGAAGAGTTTTGCTGATGAAGAAATTGTGTGTGTGTGTGTGTGTGTGTGTGTGTGAGAGAGAGAGAGAGAGAGAGAAGTAATTAAAAGAAAGGCAAGTATTCTTCATTGTAGTTGGCCCATATAATTCCCCTCTTTCCTTTCATGGTATTATTTTTACTTCAGCATGGTATATTAATTGAAGAGGTCTGTAAGATCCACTGATTAGTTGAGCAGATACTTACTGCACATCAGCTCTGGGCCTTGCACCATGTTAGGTATTGGAGGTTTCAAAGATGAATGAAGGGTTCACAGTCACAGTGAGAATAATAATTAGCATGAGGCAGAGAAAGGGATCTGGAAGCATAATGGTCAAAGAGCCTGCTTTGGTAGAGTGTTGAGAAAGCATTACTCAAAGAAATTTGGTACCTCTCTATGGTTTTAGGGAAACTGACAGGCACTGGTAAAATGAAGTAATGATGAAAAGTAGCTACTTTATTTTAGGAAGTTGAAGTTGCTATAGTGGAATCAGGGTGTCTGCATCACTCCTTCCTTATCACCAACTAGCTGCACTGTCCATTAGCCTATTGATCCATATAAAAGTCCCCTCAGCCACCACAGTATTAAAGTATAGGCTGTGTCTCTTGCTGGTCAAAAACTTTTCACCCACTCTTTTATTCCTGAAGGTATAAACTTTCCCACATGTTGATGTCATTCTGTATCAGAAGGCTTCTTATTCTCAGTTCAACATTTTTTGTTCCTAGTGGTCGAGAGAGAGAGAGAGAGAGAAAAAAAAAGTGTTTCAAACTCTGTATTGACTACCAAATCATCCTAATACCTTTTCTCTCAGAATTCTTCTTCATCCCCATTAACTTCTCACCTTGAGAATAGGTAATAGTGTTTATGTAGTATAAAGACAGTGTATTTTGGTAAATAATTTTATAATGCAGATTGTTCATCAGATATGGTCAACAGCTATGCGCAAGGAAAGCATGTATAATGAAGAATATTTTTTATCTTACATCTTTTTTGTTATTTTTTGAGATAATTTATTTTAGTCAGTAGTTAAGATTCCATTGTAAAACATGCCATTGAAATTCTTTGAGATAAGATGCAATTGAAGTAATATTTATTTTTCTTAATTTTCAGGGAGCTTTTGGACTGTGAGCTATTTCAGAACTCTGTTCTCAGGACCTGTTATTTTAACAGTCAGGAGAAACACATCCAGAAGGTATTGTATTTTGTCTATTGCTCCATTCTTTTAAAATGTAATTAAGCCTTTCCAATTATAGAAAGAATATTATGTTGCATTTTGTTATTTATTTTTCTTTAAGTTTCAGATATTGATTAACTAGTTGTTTGATGTTTATAACAGAGGAAAGGGATACATTTCAGTGTTGGTAATTCTGAATTTTGGGTAAGTCAGTGAAAGCTGCTTTAGGGGGGTGGCTGGGTAGCTCAGTTGGTTAAGCGTCCGACTCTTGATTTCCACTCAGGTCATGATCTCAGGGTCATAAGATCAAGCCCCGAATGGGGCTCCTCATTAAGCAGGGAGTCTGCCTGAGATTCTCTCTCTCCCTCTACCCTCCCCCACTCTTTTTTTCTCTCATAAATAAATCTTGTTTAAAAATCTGGTTTAGGGCGCCTGGGTGGCTCAGATGGTTAAGCGTCTGCCTTCGGCTCAGGTCATGATCCCGGAGTCCTGGGATCGAGTCCCGCATCAGGCTCCCTGCTCTGCGGGAAGTCTGCTTCTCCCTCTGCCTCTCTCTCTCTCTCTCATGAATAAATAAATAAAATCTTTAAAAAAAAAAATCTGGTTTAGATAAAAAGTTTTGCCTGTTTTAAGCATCTTAAGTATTTACATTTTACCTTTTCAATATAGAACTATTTTAAAGAATGTTTTGATTGAAAATGAGATATTTGAGGCACTTATTTATCTAAGACAGTATGGAATATACATTAGATAATCAGGCAGGCTTAAAGTCCTTCCTGCCTTTGACAACTCTACCTTCTAGTATAGAGATCAGCTGCCATCTACATTTCTGCCAGTCTTTCATCAGGATCCATGGACACCTGACTCAGCCTCTGTCCATCGACTAAGATCCCTATCTGCATTATCACCTGTGGTTAGATGGGTGTAGCATAACAATTCCTCTGCTTGCAGAGCCTGAGTCTCAGGACATGTGATGTATTACTAGGAAGAAAGGAAGAAACGTAACCTGTTTTGTGTTTTTGTCTTTTGCAACCCCAAGACCCCATGTGGATGTACCAAATGATTTGACTAAAGTCAGTGGTGAACACAGTCCCCTTTAGCCTTATCCAAAGTTTCCTTTTTAATATCCACCTTTAAACCTCCCCTAAGTTTTGTGTTTTCCTTAGAAAACTTGCCTGCTGTCTTGCTTGGAATAGAAATATTTAATAAAATAATGTATTTGTTGAAGTTGTAGTGAATAAGTCAACTTCTTTAAATACATATTTTCTTATTAACTGGATATTTATTATTTATATTCACATGAGATAACACAGAAATCAGTAGTATGGATTTTTTTAATCACTTGTCAAGCCATGTGAATTTCTAGTATTTATAAATTTACAATTTGTAAATTTATAAATTTACAGTCTTTTATGTTTCCATAGCACAGTATATTGAACTTTTAATGTAGTAACTTTCTGTGTTTAAAATTCTTCACCATTGACAAAGTAGCATTTTCTCCTTTCTCTTGTCAGTTATGAGAGGGAGAGTGAAAGTGAATAAGAAATTTAAATAAAGGGGCGCCTGGGTGGCTCAGTTGGTTAAGCGTCTGCCTTTGGCTCAGGTCATGATCCCAGGGTCCTGGGATCGAGCCCCGCATCGGGCTCCCTGCTCGGCGGGGAGCCTGCTTCTCCCTCTTCCACCCCCGCTGCTTGTGTTCCCTCCCTTGCTGTGTCTCTTTCTGTCAAATAAATAAAATCTTAAAAAAAAAAAAAGGAATTTAAATAAGCACATTAGGACTATAAAAGAAATTGTAAATGAAATCCAAATATTAACTTTAATCTTGACTATGCATACTTTATCAGTGAAGGAAATGATATGGTCAGAAACTTTGGATTTTGTGAAATTCAAGGTTATCTTTTTATTTTGGGAGGGGTTTACTGGTATTTTATTTATTATTTTTAAATTTAATTTAATTTTATTATAATTCCAGTATAATGAACATATGGTGTTATATTAGTTTCAGGTATACAATGTAGTGATTTAGCAATTCCATACATCACCCCATTCTCATCACGAGTGCCCTCCTTAATCCCCATCACCTATTTCACCCATCCCCCATCCACCTCTCCTCTGGTAACCATCAGTTTGTTCTCTATAGTTAAGAGTTTGTTTCTTGGCTTGTCCCTCTCTCTCTTTTTTTTTCTTGCTCGTTTGTTTTGTTTCTTAAATTCCACATATGAGAGAAATCATGTGGTATTTGTCTTTCTCTGACTTATTTCACTTAACATTATACTCTTTAGCTCATCCATGTCATTGCAAATGGCAAGATTTCATTCTTTTTATGTGGAATATATAATATTCCACTATATATATGTGTATATATATTCTATATATGTATGTATATATATTCTATATATATATATTCTGATTCTCTGATTCTCTCTATTCTGATATCTATCTATCTATCTATATATCTCACATCCTCTTTATCTGTTCACCAGTCGATGGGCACTTAGGCTGCTTCCATAATGTGGCTATTGTAAATAAGGCTGCTATAAACATAGGGGTGCATGTATCTCTTTGAATTAGTGTTTTTGTATTTTGGGGGTAAATACCCAGTAGTGCGATTGCTGGATCATAGGGTAGCTCTATTTTTAAGTTTTTGAGGAACCTCCACACTCTTTTCCACAGTGGCTGCACCATTTGCATTCCCACCAACAGTGCAAGAGGGTTCCTTTTTCTCTACATCCTCCCCAGCACTTGTGGTTTCTTATGTTGTTGATTTTAGCCATTCTGACAGGTGTGAGGTGATATCTCATGGCAGTTTTGATTTGCATTTCCCTGATGATGAGTGATGTTGAGCATCTTTTCATGTGTGTGTTGGCTATCAGGATGTCTTCTTTAGGGAAATGTTTGTTCATGTCATCTGCCCATTTTTAATTGGATTATTTGGTTTTTGAGTGTTGAGTTGTATAGTTCTTTATATGTTTTGGATACTAACCCTTTATTGGATACGTCATTTGCAAATATCTTCTCCCATTCACTAGGTTCCTTTTAGTTTTGTTGATTGTTTCCTTCACTATGCAGAAGCTTTTTATTTTGATGTCCCAATAGTTTATTTTTGCTTTTATTTCTCTTGTCTCAAGAGACACATCTAGAAAAATATTGCTGTGGCCTGTGTCAGAGACCTTACTGCCTATGCTCTTCTCTAGGATTTTTGTGGTTTCAGGTCTCACATTTAGGTCTTTAATCCATTTTTAGTGTACTTTTGTATGTGGTGTAAGAAAGTAGTCCAGTTTCATTCTTTTGCCTGTTGCTGTCCAGTTTTCCCAACAGCATTTGTTGAAGAGACTTTTTCCCATTGCATATTTTTGCCTCCTTTGTCAAGTAATAATTGACCATATAATTGTGGGTTTATTTCTGGGCTCTCTATTCTGTTCCATTGATCTCTGTGTCTGTTTTTCTTTTAATCCCATACTATTTTGATTACTACAGCTTTGTGATGTAACTTGAAGTGTGGAATTGTAATACCTCCAAGCTGTATTTTACTTTTGCAAAATTGCTCTGGCTATTCGGGGTCTTTTGTATAAATTTTAGGATTTTTGGGGGGCTCCTGGGTGGCTCAGTCAGTTAAGCCTCTGCCTTCAGCTCAGGTCATGATCTCAGGGTCCTGGGATTGAGCCCCCAAGTCAGGCTGTCTGCTCAGCAGGAAGCCTGCTTTTCCCACTGCCCCTCCTCCCCCAGCTCCTGCTCTATCTCCCTCTCTCAAATAAATAAATAAAATCTTTAAAAAAAAAAATTTTTAGGATTTTTTGTTGTTATTCTAGTTCTATGAAAAACGTCATTGGTATTTTGATAGGAATTGCATTAAATTTATAGATTGCCTCCGGGTAATTTAGACATTTAAGAATACTTGTTCTTCTAATCCATGAGCATGAAAAGTAATCTTTTTAAATTGAAGATAGGAATTAAGTATTACAATTAAATATTTGAAGTACAAACAAGGATTGTTACACTTTTAAAGTCATTATGAATTACTCATTTATGAAAATTTATCATGTCACCTCAAAATTAAGAGTATGTTTGAATAAAGTTGAACTGGTTGCTATTTTTTAAAAAACAGCAAATAGGGGTGCCTGGGTGGCTCAGTCATTAAGCGTCTGCCTTCGGCTCAGGTCATGATCTTCGGGTCCTGGGATCAAGCCCCGCATTGGGCTCCCTGCTCAGCGGGAAGCCTGCTTCTCCCTCTCCCACTCCCCCTGCTTGTGTTCCCTCTCTCACTGTGTCTCTGTCAAATAAATAAATAAAATCTTTAAAAAAAAAAAACTGCAAATATGTTTAGTTGTAGGATTAAGTAAATTCAGAATAGGAATGTAAATTTAAAATAGGAATTGGTTTTAAGTAGTTCTTTTGAAACTAACTCATGATACTTAAGGCCCTTTAAAATAGAAAACAAAAAACCTTTTACCAAATTATAACTTCATGTAGTCAAACAGACACTCTTACTTGCTAGTTCAGTGATTTTTTTTTTCTTTTTACATAAGCATACCCCGTGTAACTAACACCCTACCTCAGAAGGCTGTCTTTCCTAGTCAGTACTACCTCTATTTAACAGAAACCAATCTGTGGCATTTTTTACTGTGTGTTAGTTTTGCCTGTTTTTGAACTGCATATGGTTGGAGTCATGTAAAATGAACTCTTGTGTTGGAGTTTTTTGATCAACATTATGTATCTGAGAGTCATCCATGTGTGTGTTATTTGTCCCCCCAATTGTCTATATTCCATTGTGTGATTATACCACCATTTATTCATTCTACTGTAAATGGATATTGAATATCTTTCCAATTTGGGGCTACAAGTAAGGCTGCTATGAATTTTTTTATATCTTTTGGTAGAACTAAGCGTTCCTTTCTGATGAGCGTATGCACAGGAGCAGAACTGCTGAACCGTGGAGTATGTGTATGTCTAACTTTAGTATAATACATACTTGGAGTGCTTTTAAGGATATTTGGGAAATGTCATTCGGTGTATCTTCTCATGATGATAGATCATACTGTGATACAGATTTATTTTTCTCCAACTTTATGTAAACTCTAAAGTTGTTTTTTCAGGAGGAATGAAATTTTCCCTCTCTTAAAAATAAGTTGCCTGTTTTCTGATGCCATCATGGTATGTATGTGATCTATGAAACTTAGATCTATCCTAACCCTCTGAAGGAAAATAGAACATAAAACCCTCCTATATATACTTAGTACTGTGGAAATACTGAAAATTAATTTTAAATTAAATCAGACATTTTATACATGAGGTTTTTATCTTATTCTTTAATTTTGGGATACCTCTTGAATATCTAAAATAATACACTCTTGAGTTACAAAAAACTTACCTTAGCCTTTCTGATAAATATTTCTTTCTACCTTTATCTGTGTTGTATTAATCTTTTTGATGATCTAAAGTGAAATTATTCATTCTAGAACATAAGTACTTGAGAAATTTTTTTGTCAGGTCTTTTTCTCAGTCTTTACTATGGAGCAGTGCTGTCCATTCAGTAGTTAGTGTAGTGTAAGCTGCACATGTAATTTTAAATTGTCCAGTAGGCACATTAAAAAAGGAAAAAGAAACTGATCAATTAATAAAATATTTAACCCAGTATCAGCAAAATATTATTCATCGCATAATTAATATAAAATTATGAGATATCTTACCTTTATTTTCTTATGGTAGGTTTTTGAAATTCAATGTCTATTTTTTCTTATAGCACATCTCAATTCAAACTAATCACCTTTCCTGTACATTGTTGGAGCTTGGAGTTGAGGCCACTGCCTGGCCAGTGAACTCACAAGTGTAGGTTGTGCTGCATGAGGAGGAGCAAGTCTTTTGCTAACGCCACAGGGGGCTCTGGCCCAATCAGTGACTGTGATAGTAATTCTTGCTACAAGTGTGTGTGTGTGGTGTGTAAATACATATAAAAATAAAATTATTAAAAAAATAAAAATATTTTTAAAAGGCAGACTAGTCCCTTTTCAAGTGCTCTCTAGCCCACATGTGTCTAGTGGCTACCATATTGGACAGCACAGCTATAGAGTTACATCTTGGGTTTTTAAAAGACAAGACTTTAGTCAAATTTATATCTAGTTAAAATTATCCTTTAGGGGCCCCTGGGTGGCACAGTCGACTCAGCGGCCGACTCTAGGTTTGGGCACAGGTCGTGATTTCAGGCTCCTGAGATTGAGCCTCCTGTCGGGCTCCACATTCATCGCGCAGTCTGCTTCAGATTCTCTCTCCCTCTGCCCTTCCTGCTCGTGCTCTCTCTCTCTCTAAAATAAATAAATAAATCTTTTAAAAAAATTATCCTTTAAAATCCAATAGAAAGATGCCATGTCGGACGCTAATCTACCATCTTTGAGTGGGTCTCAAACTGCCTGTTTTTCCTTCATGGTTGGAATAAATAACATTTTCTTTGGTTGAACATCAGATAAAGCAATTAGCCAATGTTTAGGGGATGTTTTGTATGAAAAATACATATCTTTAATCTGTAAAATCAAAACCTGTAACAGCAGATGAGTAACATCTTCCATCTTACTCTAGGTTATATGCTGGATAGAATTTTAATCTTATTGTATGTTTCTTTTTTCCTTTCTTTTTAAAGCATGGCTGGTTTAATTTGAATGTGATAACCCGAATGATGTAACTCCACCATCTCCTGCATAAAATAGGGCAGTTAAAAAAAGGTTATATGTGTACATATAGATGTACCTATGACTTTTCATTAATTAGGATATTTAAAGGTTACCTACATTTTGAGGGTTAATTAATGTTTCTTCATGTATATTATTTGCCAAGTAGGATAAATCAAGAACCATATGCTACCTAATATGAACTTAGGTCAGATTTTACTACCAAATTGGCTTGCTTTAAGCTTTTTTAGTGTTTGGAATGTGGATAAGGTACCATTGACCTTTGAATGTGGTCACACATGGAGTTGTTGTGAGGGATAGGGCTCCTTGAGCAATACCTGCTGTAATTGTATATGTTAGCTGTTATTTTGGTTTCTAGATCTGAGATAGCTGTTTTACAGTCCTACTCACTAACTTCTTTTTTTTTTTTTTATAGTACTTACCTCTTCCTTTTTAAAAGAAATCAACTTTACTTCCTTGACATCCAGTGCTAACAGTACATGTTATTGGCTACTTTTTAAAAACGAAAATCCTCCCTCTGCTGAAAAGCCCTCATCTTGGTTGTAGTAAAATTTAAAGTTCCTGTCTTTGCTGACCAGGCCATCGCATCTTCTTAATGAGGCCTTGCCTGGCAACCATTTCACTCTGAGTGGAGGCTTCCCCTCTTTCCTGTCTCTTTTCTTTTTCCACAGCACTTATCACCTTTAAAACTACCATGACATTAATTTTTTAAAATTATTGTTTATTGATTATTTTCCTCTTCTAAAGTGAAAGCTGTCTGAGGGCAGGAATCTTTTTATATTGTGTTCATCACTAATATATCTGAAAGAACCAAGAGTAATGCTGGGTTTCAGTTAGTACAGCTACTATAGAACACAGTGTGGAGGTTCCTCAAAAAATTAAGAACTACCATCTGATCCAGTAATCCGACTTCTGGGTATATATATCTAAAGAAATTGGAATCAGGATCTTGAAGAGCTATCTGCACTCCTATATTTTTCTCAGAAGTATTCACAGTAGCCAAGACATGAAAGCAACCCACATGTCCATCGACATGTGAATGCATCAAGAAGATGCAGTATTTCCATACCTTAAAAAAGAAGGAAGTCCCATCATTTGTGACAACATAGATGAACCTAAAGGACATTATCCTAAGTAAAATAAGCTAGCCAGAAGCACAAATACTATGTGATCTCGCTTCTGTGAGGAATCCAAAAAGTCAAACTCCCTAGAAGCAGAGAATAGAATGGTGGTTACCAGGAATTGGGAGGAAGAGGAAGCTGAGGTTTTGGTCAAAAGGTATAAACTTAAATTATGCAAGAGGAATAAATCCTAGGGATCTACTGTACAGCACAATACCTTAGTTAGCAATACTGTATTTTATACTTAAAAATTTGCGGGGCGCCTGGGTGGCTCAGTCGTTAAGCGTCTGCCTTCGGCCCAGGTCATGGTCCCAGGGTCCTGGGTTCGAGCCCCGCATCGGGCTCCCTGCTCCACGGGAAGCCTGCTTCTCCCTCTCACCCTCCCCCTGCTTGTGTTCCTTCTCTCGCTGTGTCTCTGTCTGTCAAATAAAAAAAAAAAAAAAAAAAAAAAATTGCTAAGAGGTAGGGCTTATGTTCAGTGTTCTAATCACACAAAAAATAAAGAGGGCAGGAAGAAACTTCTGAAGGTGTTGGATGTATTTATGGCATTGACTATGGCAGTGGTTTCATGAGTATGTACTTACTTCCAAACTCATCAAGTTATACAGCATTTTGTATATCAATTATTCCTTTAAAAATTGTTGCTGTTTGATGATAGGCATTTAGAAGGAGCTCATAAATATTTATTGACTAAATATTTCTTGAATGCATGGAGAAACTACACTTTTTCCCCACTCCTGGAAATTTGCCTTTAGGAATTTTCTGGGGGCAGGGAATATTTAAAGCAAGAGAAAACAAAGATCTTCAGTAGTATATATAATAATACATTTTGATAATTTGAATTAGTTGAAAATAGTTTATTCATCAAACTGATATGTATATACCTATATGAAAGGTAACATGTAAATATGAGGTTTCCAAACATAGAGTTTATTATTATGGTCAAGTAATTTATCTTTTGGGTATTTATATGTGTATTTTTCCATTTGGGTCATAAAAATAATGTTGGTAATCAGTTAGAGAAATATATTTATAAGATACTTCTTTCATTCTTATGAAATATAGAGATACACATTGTATTTTGGTATCGTAAAATTAGTATGAATCAAACAGACCTTGATAGTTTTTAAGAAATAATTTATATGTAGCAAAGTATAGATTGCCTTTCAGTTTAGTAGACATTTTCTAGTTGTAGTTTTTAAAGTTTTATTTTTAAGACATTTACAATAAATGTCTTTAAAATAGTACAAAAATGCAATCAAAGACATATTAAGAAATGGTGTATGCTGCCTTAGAATACATTAAAAGGAGTTGTTATAAGTGGTTTTTCCAAAACGGTGAATGGTATGGTATGTGATTATATCTCCATAAAGCTGTAAAAAATGTAAAAAATAATTTTTTTTTAATTAAAAAAAATAAATGGTTTTTCCAAAGTAAAATAGGTAACTTTATGTGATAATTTAAGCAAAGTTTTTCTTGGAAGTCTGTTTACAAGTGTTTGGTTTTATTTTATGCCTTTATATATCAACACATGATATATATGACTATTTCAGTAATCATTTTCATGAGAACAGGAAGAACTATAAGTTTTGGTTTATTTCTTTCTCTTTCCACTGCCGTTTTCCAAATTCAAGTGTTCATACTTCATGCTTGTTAGACAGTTACTGCCGTCACTTTCTAACTGGTCTTTTTGCCTTTTCATTTTTATTATTCAACCCATTCTACACACCATAGGACAATAAACCTTTCTGAAGGAAGTGTTAAAATTCTGAACAAAGGCCTTCGCCTAACAAGATAAAGGCCAAGTCCTATTTTTATCTGGCTCCTACTTATCCCAGCATCATATTCCATTTGCTTCTCCCTCAAAGACGTTAACCGCACATTTCATATGCTGCCTCACGGGTTGTACCATCTTGATCACAGGTGTCTTGTGATCCCTGCTCATTTTCTTTTACTAAAACGCTACCTGTTCTGTGATTTGAATAATCACCCTGAAGTGCCCTCTTCTATTCTCCCTTAGTAGTTGATGAGTACCGTTCACACTGCATTTATTTTATTCATCTCTTCTGCAAGATTGTAAACTTCCAAAGGGAAGGGATCATATCTTTTATAACTCTGTGATTTGTAAAGCACCCAGCTTCAAGCCTTGCATATATAGGGTGATAAATCAAAATGCTGATGAGTCAGCAACTCCAGGGTATATCCTGGAGCTTTAGAAGCAATTAAGAAAAGTATACAAATTCATTCTGTACCGTGTTGCACAAGTTACTTAAGCTTAGGGTGCAACAATTTTTACATGTGGTTTGTGTGAAGATTTTACATGTGGTTAGAAATTTGTAGGTTCCTAAGTGATAAAAGCATTTGTGATAGTTCTCAAACTGTGTTTTGTGGACTATATAAGTTTCTTTGTCTTCATGTAAAATATATAGAATGTTGTTTTAATGTTCCTTACCTGACTAATGACACGATTGATTTAATATGTTAGCTGAATGTTTACTGTAATGTCTCTTTACAATTCATCTGAAACAAGAAAGAAAATAGAGATGCCTTTGGTGAAAGTAATAAATTACCTGTGTAGAATGCAACAATTTGAGAGATGAATGAATTTGAAAGTTTTGTTAACAACTTTCCAAAATTGATCCTTAATTCATCATATTGAATTACATGGAGTAAAATACATTTTTTGAAGGGCATCATCTCACAGATTTCCATAAATTTCTCAAAGGTGACCCCATCCCTGTCAATTCTATTTCCTAGGAGTATTTAAAATTAAATAGCTTACCAGGCTAGTGGATGTTCTAAATGGGACTGAAATCAGGATAATGAATTTTTTTTTTTTTTAATTGGGGTATAGTTCTGGTGCTAAGAACAGCATCTAGGAATGGAATAAGTTTCTGATTTTCAGAGATTTTTTTTTTCTCTCAAAAACAAAATCTGGATATCATGTATATCTGGGTTATAGCTGTGGAATTAGTTCAAAGAAAGAGATAGGTTGAGGTTCAGGGAGGAAACAGTTTTATAGAACCAGCATCTTGAACCATGAATACAGTCATCATCTGTAGACCCTGAAAATGTGGGCCCATATTGTCTTGTGTGTTTAAGTGCTCAGATGTTGGTGACACAAATTGGTAACAGACTGAATTTGTAAGGAGGAGGCAATGATTATGTTTCTAAGGCTTCCTTACTCATGACAAAATGTGATGTGCAATTTGGATACTGTTCTTTTGGCAACTAAATAGGTTTGAGAAGTTAACCTTAAAGGCCATCCAGATATATTTTAGGTGGTTAGTATACAGAGCCCTTATTTATTACCTAGGTCATAATAGAAAATATTTAGCCTTTTTTTTTAATGGTGGCTAAAAATTTGACCCTTTGGTTTTATTTTATATTACAGACAAAAATTCTGAAAGAAAGTCTAAGTGTTTTTCCTAATAGAAATGGATATAACCTGAACCTGACAGTGAATGGTATTAATGTTACTTTGATAAGTATATTAAAAATTTGTGCACGGAGTTTGTATTAATACTGAGTTCATGCTAATTTGCTATTTTCACAATAATTTCAGTAAATAAGAAGTGGATAAATAACACTTTCATTTTATTTAAGTACTTCCATGGGTTTCTGTTAAGGGTGTAGTATTTGTTGGAAAGTCACATACAATTTAAACCTAGTCTGGTGACCACAGAATTATATATATATATATATAACCAAAGGATATACAGTTGACCTTTGAACAACACGGAGGTTAAGGGTACCAATCCCTGGCAAAATCAAAAATCTGTGTGCAATTTTGACTCCCCCAAAACTTAACTAATAATAGCCTACTGTTTACTGGAAGCCTTCCTGATAACATGAACAGCTATATGTATTATATACTGTAGTCTTATAATAATACTTTTTTCTTAATTTATTTTGTATTTCTAGGCTACATGGTTCATCTGTTTTTTCAAATTGTTGCAAATTTCCAAAAAATTTTCGAGTATATTTATTGAAAGATAGTGGACCTACACAGTTCAAACTCATGTTGTTCAAGGGTCAATTGCATTTCTTTTACCCCTTATGTAGATGCCAAGAGTAGTCCTGTAATGGCCACAGTTTAATACAGTGACATGAAAAATGCTGGTTAGAGTCATAAGATTGATGTTTGAACTAGCTCACCAAACAGACTGTTTAACCTGAGCCTCAGTTTCCTAATCTGTAAAATGAGGACATAACCTACATCAAAGGAATATTATGCAAAGTAAATGAGGAAATAGTTTGTTGTCACCAGTGTAATGTTCTAGAAAGATAATGTTTTATTGACAATATTTTAATTCTGTATATTCCAAATGAATTAAAGTAGGTTTTTGGATGACTACTGTTTTACTCAGTAGCACACCCTTCTAAATCAGGACCTATCTTCCACACATTATGCATTTTTCTTTTTTTTTCTTTTTTTTTGCTTCTGTTTCACTTGAAGAGTTTTCACAAACCCTGCTCCACGCTTTTGAACTCCTTTCAAGTTTGAACCAGTTACCATCTGCCACCTACTGACCCAGTTCTCTCTACTTCCTTCAGCTGTGCTCTCCCCATACACACTTGCTTATTTTTGTTGGGTGATTAAATTGGCCTCCATTTGATTTTTCCAAAGATCTAGATTAATACAGGGTTACAAACAGCAGCTTCCAAATGTGTCTGAACTATAAAGTGCAGGGTACAGAGAATCCAGTAAGTAATAATACTCTTTTTTTTCCCCCTAAGGAAGACAGTTGTCAGAGAAAACAACTGGTAAAACCCCGAATGGACTTGCTTTTTCTTTCATTGTATAGTACTTAGAGGTTTTTAAAGTGATTTCTGCCTACATATCCAGGTTAAAAAAGTTTTCAGTATGAAGTAGGAGTTTGTAAAGTGACTCACCACATATGCAAGTACTTCAAAATGCATGCCCTTAACTACTATTTGAATTTTTATAGGTTTGTAGTTTTGCTGACTGCAAGAAAATAAAAGGCCTAGTGCCACTTTTTACTGGGTCAAGATTTATTTTAACAAATCAACATTTCCTGAGCGTTTTGATGCTTACAAAAGTCCTAGAGATTTTCCTGCAAAAAGACTTGACAGGCTTTATTCCAGTAAGGAAAATTCAGGGTGCTTATGCTGTGGTAGTAACAAAAGCAGTATATTTGGTGAATTTGTTTATAGAAATTGCCAGAAGCCAGACTATCCTAGAGATGTAATTTTGTTTAAAGAGGAAAGGACAAGTATTTATATTTGTACAGCTCCAGGTACAGAAAATTTGACCTGTAATTTAAAAACAGACTGTTAGTCTTTCATGAAATGATCAGCAGATGGGTTGACAAAGGCAATTGGTCTCACACTGTGGAGGCTTCATTCAGTAGTGGTTTGTGCAATGCATTATAGGAGCACACTGACCTGGATTTGAATCCCAGGTCTACCCCTTACCTGTTGTACGACTTTGGGCAAGTCACTCCACTGCTCTGAGCCTTAGTTTCTTCATCTGTAAAGTTGAATAGTATCTATTTTATAGATAATGATTAAGTGAGATAATATATGACTTAGTACGATTGTAAAAAAACTGGCATTTACTTGCCATCTAGTTAATAAAAGTTAATTATAATGGCTGGGAACTAACCCTCCAAATAGTAGTTTTAAAAACTTGCGTTTCTAAAGAGTACACTTTTAAGGCGCCTGAGTGGCTCAGTCAGGTAAGTGTCTGACTCTGCATTTTGGCTCAGGTCATGATCTCAGAGTCATGAGATTGAGCCCCTCATGGGGCTCCGGCTTACAGTGGAGTCTCTGCTTGAGATTTTCTGCCTCTCCCTTTGCCCTCCTCCCCCTGCCCCCTGGCTCTCTCTCCCTCTGTCTCAAATAAATAAATAAATAAAATCTTCTTTTAAAAAAGGAGCACACTTACCACGATGAGCACTGAGTAATGTATAGAATTGTTGAATCACTATGTTGTACACCTGAAACTAATATAACACTATGTTAACTATACTGGAATTAAAAAATTTAGTTAAAAAAGCTTGCATTCCACGTTGAGAGTCATTAAAATATAGAAATATATTTGAGATTTCTTTAAAATCTTTAGGAAACCACGTTAGAATCAAAGCAGTGTTTATAACTAATAGATTGAATTTGACAAGGATTGAGACACTGGTGTGGTGTTTTGAACAAGTGTGAATCCTGACTCTGCCACCTACTTTGTTGACTTTGGACTAATCATCTCACCTCCTAAGGCTCAGTTTTCTCGTCTGTAAAATGGGGATAACTTAATAGGGTTGGTTTTGAGAATTGAAAGAATGAAACCATAGAAAGCACTTAATGTAGTTCTTGGCACAGTAAGTTTTGGTTATTCTTGTTAGTCCATAGATACCCTTTTGGACATGGCCTTGAGTACTTGTGAGAAATATAGCCTGAATTTTTTTTTTTAAAGATTTTTTATTTATTTATTTGAGAGAGAGAGAATGAGAGACAGAGAGCACGAGCAGGAAGAGGGTCAGAGGGAGAAGCAGACCCCCTGCTGAGCAGGGAGCCCGATGTGGGACTCGATCCCGGGACTCCAGGATCATGACCTGAGCTGAAGGCAGTCGCTTAACCAACTGAGCCACCCAGGCGCCCTAGCCTGAATTTTTTTGATGTCATAGTTAATGTTGGAATTTTGGAATTAATACTTTTTTTTTCCCCATTTGTATAATGTTTATCTAGTTGAAGATAAAATACTAAAATATTTTGAATCTCCTATAGTCAAATAGCACTTAATTTATATTTGGAAAAACACATTTTTACCTATCATCTGCTATGATCTGAATGTTTATTTTGCCCTCAAAATTCATATGTTGCAATCCTAACCCCAAAGGAGGGGGAACCATCGGGAGGTGATTAGATCGTGAAGGTGGAGTCCTCACAGTGGGATGAGTTTCCATATAAAAGAGGCCTTGCAGAGACCCCCTTCCCCTTTCTGCCATCTTTGGTATAGCTAGATTCTCCCTGGATACCATGCCTGCATGTACCAGGATCCTAGACTTACCAGCCACCCAAACTGTGAGAAAGAAATTTTTGTTGTTTATAAGCCACCCAGTCCATGGTATTCTGTTATAGCAGCCTGAATGGACTAGGACAACATCCATTTTTTTTTAACAATTTTATGGCTCTATGCTTTTAATCCAGTCTTTATCCATGTTTCTGCTTTCCTCCCTATGTCATTGCGTGAGAGTGACCCAAAGGAGAAGCAGGGGGAGCGGGAGGAGGCCGGATTGTCAATAGATGGTCGGCCTTACCATGATCAAGTGTACTCTCAGGACTAAAGTCCTCAGCTAAATGGATTCATGAATACTTTTTGAAGTATTACCAGTAGAATAATTTTCATTGTTTTTTCACTATTGTAGAACATGCTGAGAAGATTTTAAAGGAAATCTCTACTTTTCCCACCATCCTTCAATAATTTTTTTTCAGAGCCATAATTTCATCCAGTAATTTTTCAAAGTGACAGCTAATAGAAGATTGGCAATTAAAGAGTTACCATATATTATAGGCATTATATTAAGTATAGAGTTAAGTTAGTGCCCATTATGTTTAAAGGAAGTTATTTAATAGTCTAGGGATTTTACATTTGTAGGAATTTTCTAAGTTTATAAGACTTCAGTGAGGAAACACTATAGTTTGGTAGGTTCTTACAGTGAGAACTTGAAGAGTTAGAGTTTTGGATAGCTAAAGCTTTGGCTTTGTTACTGACTAATGGTTTGGCTTTGAGTTAAAAACCAAAACCTGATGACTGTTAGCCCTTGGACTCAAACCATTACTGAGTCACAAGACCCCCCTTCCCTGTAAATCTAGAATTACTTCACAGGTGAGGGGGAGCATCTGAGATGAATGAAGTTGTCCCCTAACTGCCTTCCAGTGTGTGGACACACACAAAGAAAGTGTAATTATTTATGTTAAAAATTCATCATGTCCTGATTTTCTGTGGCCTTGAGACCTCCCACATCCCTCCTTACCACCTGACTTCCTCTCTCTCTCCTTCCCTTTCTTCCTTCCTTTGGATAAGTACTGATAGTTCTGCAGAACCTGGTGAGGCAGATAGTGGTTTAGAGCACAATTTACTATTTAAATTATTTCAAAGCTCTATATTTGGATTGCCTTTGCTTTGGTCATATGTTTCTTTTCAACTCTTAATTAAGAACACACTGTTTATAAATGAATTCCTGTGAGAAAATATGACTCATATTGAGAGATCTTGTTTTATTGTCATATGACATGTTCTGTAGGCATGCAGTATAAAAAAGGGGGAAAACACCTGACATCCATCTTCATTTTAGTTTGATTAACACATTGCAGGAAATTGTGACTATTTAAAAAATTTTTTTTCTATGTTAATTAAAATATAAGTAATTAAAGACCTTACTAAAATAACTTAAACAATGAGGGATAAATATCCTACCCAACATGAAGTTTAGAGTACAGGTAGCTAATTAATTGCCATAATGGTATTATCAGGAACCCACAGGCTATTTTCCATTTTTCTACTCTGTTGTCTTGAGTGTTCTGGCAATCTTTGGTTACAAGGTGGACATTTTTCCATGCTACTTTTTTTTTTTAAGTGAGGAAACATTTCCTAGTAAACTTCATTGGCCATAATTGCATCATATGCCTGCACCTAAACCCCTGATTGGCAGAGTAAACATTACTTGTCATAGTGGCTCGAGCTAATCAGGATTCACCTCTTAAGAGTTCTGCCAGCAAGTGAGAAGGGGAAGGTGTGTCTTTGAGAGGGCTACTGCAGTGAACGACACAGCTAGGGAAGGTCAGAGTTTTGTTAATTTCTGCAAGCTTCCTTATGGGATCACAAAATATAGACAGGCATGCCTTGATTCATTCGATATATGTTTATTGAGTATCTAGTGTATTCCAGTTATTCTCTCCTAAGGATAGAGCAGTGACCAAAAAGGGGGGAAACTACTGCCCCCTTGAAGCTTACGTTTTATTGGTGAAATAGACAAACAGTATACAACAATTCAACTTCATGGTATCTTACGAACCGTGCTAAAACTGAAGCAAAGAAGGGAGCATGGAAGGTTTTGGGCAGGGGTATATGGAATTTTAGATTATGTCCAGGGAACGTCTCACCCAGAATATGATTTAAGTAAAGGATGAATTGATGTGATACATACAGCTCTCTGGGGAGAAGGGTATTCTAGTCAAAGCCCCTGTGGGTGAATGAGGGAGAGTCACAGGAAGTGAGGTCAGAGTGGGGAGCCACTAGACAGTTTTGAGCAAAGGGGTGACACAATAAAATATGTTCGCAGAATCACTTTGGCAGTTGTGTTAAGTAGACCAAAAGGCATTAGAAACAGAAGCGGGAAAACCAGTCAGGAAGCTATTGTAATAATCCCAGAGAGACGATGGTGATTTGAATGGGGGCAGTGGGAAGTAGTTGGATTCTAGATATTTCCAAGGCAAAGCCTACAGAATTTGCTGACAAATTGGATGTGGCCTGTGAGAAGAGGAGAGGCATCTAGGATGGCAGCCAGGTTTTTAGAATGGAGTTGATATTAGCTGAGATTAGGAAGAACAGGGACTCGGTTATTGACATGTTAAATCTGAGATGTCAAATAAACAATTTATAGATGTCAGATGGAGATGTCAAATAAAAATTGGATATATTCATATTTCTTGAAGATGGATCAATATGTATTTTTTAAAAGGATGACATTGGTCATTAATAATAGGGAATGTCTTTTAAAAGAATATAAATTTTTTAAAAAACAACAATAAGGAGAGAATAGGAAACAGAAATAAAGTCTATATGGGGAGGGATATTTGATGTTCCATTGAACAAATACAGGGAAATATTGGAAGTAATTTTAAAATAGACTAATGAGGGGCACCTGGCTGGCTCAGTCGTTAAGCGTCTGCCTTTGGCTCAGGTCATGATCCCAGGGTCCTGGGATCGAGCCCCACATTTGGCATCCTGCTCCGCGGGAAGCCTGCTTCTCCCTCTCCCACTCCCCCTGCTTGTGTTCCCTCTCTTCGCTGTGTCTCTGTCTTTCAAATAAATAAAATCTTTAAAAAAAATAGACTAATGAAAGAAGCATTTATGCACTGAGCATTTATTTAGTGCCTACTATATTCTAGTTTCAGAAATTGCATAAGAAATATATTTATTCTTTCAGTCAGTACTTCATTCCTGAAGCCCCAACCTTTGTGAGAAATATACATGAAAAGTGAAATGCACCGCAAGGACCAATGGTGTGGATTTAGTTTTTGTTCATTCCTTCTATAACATGATGCAACAATTCCTCTAAAGGACGTCGGTTGTTCACCAAGAGGCTATGATCCTCACCCCAGGTTGCTCAGTATTGTGCAGCCTAGAGTTAAGGCTCAGGCATAATATTCAGTAGTGATCCAAGCCAGGAAAAGGAATTGCTATTCTGTTACACACACACACACACACACACACACACCTATATATGTTATCAGGATGAGTGGCTTTTCTTTTGAAGAAGAATTAGTCCAAGATGCCTTTTAATCAGATTATTATATTTGTTTGCATTTAACAAGGATGCAGCACATAGGTAAGATTTTCAATCTGTGTGTATCACATAAAATGCTGAGAAGCACCTTATAAAGTACCTTTTATATTATAGGTACTCAATAAATATTTAGATAGAAAATTTGATTTAGAACATCATTAACATTTCTAACTTTTTTTTAAAGATTTTATTTATTTATTTGACAGAGAGGGTGAGAGAGGGGGAATGTTAGAGGAAGAGGGAGAAGCAGGCTCCCTGCCAAGCAGGGAGCCCGATGCGGGGCTCGATCCCAGGACGCTGGGATCATGACCTGAGCCGAAAGCAGACGCTTACCATCTGAGCCACCCAGGCGCCCCTCTAACTTATTTTTAAACTTGTAAAAATATTATGCTGCATGAAGTAAGTGTTGCTTGATAATATGTGCCTTACCTATAATGCAAGGTTGTTGAGAAAACTGAATTGTCGTGGGTTTTGTCAGATAAAAGTATTGTATAATGGGGGCGCCTGGGTGGCTCAGATGGTTAAGCGTCTGCCTTCGGCTCAGGTCATGGTCCCAGGGTCCTGGGATTGAGTCCCGCATCGGGCTCTCTGCTCCTTGGGAGCCTGCTTCTCCCTCTGCCTCTCTGTCTCTCATGAATAAATAAATAAAAATCTTTAAAAAAAAAAAAAAAGTATTGTATAATGAATATAAGGAATTGTTTATTGGGCAAAGAAATTTTGTTCTTTAAGATGGGTTAGGCTTTTCTCATCATACTTTTGGCCAATCAGGATGAGTATATGACCACTAGCCTATATGACAAATGAGGGGAAATGCTTATAATTAGAGGGGAAATACTGTTTAGTCGGAACCTGAAGTATATTGAATTACTTCAGTTTGCCTATTTCTCCTGTTAAGTAATTTTTGCAAAATGACCATCTCCCATGAGAGAGTTCTGCAAATTTGCAGTAATTAAGCAAGCATTTATGCTAGTTTTGAGACCAAATTGATGGTAGATATGAATTAGCCTCATTCTTTGGTTGACCAAGCTCTAAGTTTCTATCTACAAGTCTACCTTCCAGTTCTGTGGAGTGTATCGCTTTGTATACTCCTTTGCTTTTGTTTTTGAAGAGGAGATTTAGGAAAATCTGTTACCCAGCAATTAGCATTTGTTCATGTGTGTGAATTAAGATGCTTACCTAAACAATATTCTTGTCAAAGTAAAACTCTGTTTTGCTATAACGTGGCAGCTTATTTTTTATTATGCAAACAGGAATATATTTATATTATAAAGCATAATATTAAAATGATCTACCAAGAATCCACCAGCCAACATGGAACCAGAACTTTACTGATAAAGTATGCATCTACCAGCATAGGACTCTTCTTGCCTGTGGTGCTGCCCTTACTGCCCTCCCTGATCCCCCCAGTCACTCTTCAATTTTGTGTTTTATCATTTAC
This sequence comes from Leptonychotes weddellii, assembly GCF_054177405.1. NCBI lineage: Eukaryota > Metazoa > Chordata > Mammalia > Carnivora > Phocidae > Leptonychotes > Leptonychotes weddellii. Next base: position 168,143,088 of record NC_138369.1, on the reverse strand, counting down.
TTTTTAATAATTCTGCTTTTATCACATGGGTCTTTAAGTAATATGCTGTTTAATTTTACTTTTTTGTAAAGTTTTATAAAAATGGTAGCATTCTGCATAACGTCTTCTGAGACTTGCTGTTGTTGTTCATTGTGGTTTTTTCGAAATTTATTTATTATCGTATGTAGTTTGGGTTCATTTATTTCACTGCTGAGTAGTACTTCATTGTATGAATTTATTTATTGTCCCATTAGTAGACTTCTGGATTGTTGTTGCTGTTGGGTATTTTTGTTTGCTTGTTTTGTTTTTGGTATCTCTATATTGAGGTTGGTGTCTATCTGTAAGTTGATGCAGATATATTTTTGCTAATGTCTGCATTCTTTTATATGTGTTCTAGTGCACACATGTAAGACTCTAGAATATATACCTAAGAGTAGAGTGTAGAGAATTGAGTATTATATGAGTATATTAATCAATTATACAAATGAATACCAATTGTTTTCCAAAATCATTGGACCAGTTTATATACCACCAATAACAACACAGAAGCTCCCAGTGAACCAAATCATTGCCAAAACTTGGAAATCTCAGGCTACTTAACTTTTCCCAATATAGTAGCTACAAAACAACATCTTATTGTGTCTTCATTTGCTTTTCTGTGATTGCTGATGAGGTTGAACATCTTTTCATGTGATTACTCACCATTGGTATTTTTCTTTCATGAATTGCTTGTTTATGTCTTTTGTCCATTATATACTTAAAAAACTATGCATTAAATATATTTATTTTTTAAATTTAAGAAATTTTAAATAACACAATAAAGAGGAAAAATTTTCCCCTGAAGATTTGATGTGATGTCTCATCACCCCTGAATAAATGAGTGTATATTTCCTACAAACAAGGACATTGTCCTATAAGCCACAATAAAGCCATCAAAATCAGGAAATTAACATTGATGCATTACTACCATCTAATCCTCAGCTCTCATTCAATTTTCACAAGTAGTCCCAATAATGTCCCTTATAGCAAAAGGATCTAGTTTAGAAGCACAGCTTGCGTTTTACTTGTCACATCTTTTCAGTCTCCTTCAATCTGGAACAATTCTTCAGTCTTTGTTTGACTTTCAAGACCTTGGCACTTTTCAAGACTCTACTGTATAAGCCACTTATTTTGTAGAATGTCTCTTCCTTTAGGTTCTTCTGCTGTTTCCTAATGATTACATGCAAGTTATGAATATTTGGCAGGAATATCACAGACGTTACGCTGTGTCTTCTGTCTTTTCTTTGTATCTTGTCAGGTGATACACGATTTTCATTTTGACCCATTACTATTTATGTTAACTTGATTACTTGATTAAGATGGTATCTGCCATGTTTCTCTACTGTGAAATTACTCATTTTCCCTCTGTGTTTAATACTTACTTTGTGCAGAGGTACTTTAAAACTATGTGACTATCTCCTTCCTCATCAAACTTTCATTTAATTAATTAATTTATATCAGTATGAGTTCATGAGTCTTTTATTCAATGAGCTATCATCAGTAACTATTGTTACTATTTTGATGCTCACCTTGCCCCGATTTAGCCAGTGGGATTCCTTTAAAGTTGGCTTCTGCATTCTTTTGACATGTCATTCATCAGTCATGCTGCTACTTCCAATTTCATTCCTACACTATCGAGTTTAATCACATTTTCTCCCCCTTTTTTTTTTAATATCCCCTTCTCTAACAGTAAGAAACTTGCCTATCATTAGCCTAAATTTATTTACTTAATTTGACCAGTTCCGCTGTATGTACTCAGTCTGCCATATCCATTGCACCCTCCTGCCCAAATTCTATTTAAGCTTTGAAGACCCTTCATGTGGCAGCCCCTTTCACCCTGTTTGGATTCCTACATTCCTACACATACAGCACAATGCATCTTTTTATGGGCACCCTCCTCCCCCTGATCAGTCGTTGACATCTGCTGTTAGATCACGGCTCTGCAGGTCCTGCTCAACCCACAGCACTCTGCCAAAGCTTGGACTCTGACCGCCACGCCTCACTGTTCCCTCCCTTCCTACACAGGTACCTGCCTCATCCTGCTCAGGCCCTCACACCCTCTAATCAGGGATACTTTTTTGTATTTTGCCTATTTTTATTTTTATTTTATTATTTTTTTTTAAAGATTTTATTTATTTATTTGAGAGAAAGAGAGAGAGAGACAGAGAAACAGCATGAGAGAGGAGAGGGTTAGAGGGAGAAGCAGGCTCCCCGCTGAGCCAGGAACCCGATGTGGGACTCGATCCCAGGACTCCGGGACCATGACCTGAGCCAAAGGCAGTTGCTTAACCAACTGAGCCACCCAGGTGCCCTATTTTTATTTTTATTTTTATTGTAAAGATTTTATTTATTTATTTGAGAGAGAGGGAGAGGGTCCGCCTGAACATGAGCAGGGGGAGGAGCAGCAGGAGAGGGAGAGAATCTCAAGCAAAGTCTCCGCTGAGCGTGGAGCCCTACACAGGGGCTCGATCTCATGACCCTGAGATCATGACCTGAGCTGAAGTCAAGAGTTGGAGGCTTAACCGACCGAGCCACCTAGGCGCCCCTGCATTTTGCCTATTTTTAAATAAAATATTATAGGATACATACACGTGCGTACACAGACATATTCCGGGTACTATAATTTTTTTTGGCAATGTGCTTTGTGGTATTGTAGTTAGTCTTTATTTTTCCTTATTGTATTTGTTGAGGAATGGATGTTTTTAATTATAATGTAGTTGAATTTATTAATCATATGCTTTATAGTTAACCCTATTCTGTGCCTTAAGTTTTAAGCCTTCCATACTCTTGAGTTCATGAAGATAGTCTCTTAGGTTTTATTTAAAAATATTAAAGACTTGTCTTCTCAACTTAAAATTTTAATCCTTCTGGAATTTATTTTTTACATGTTATATAGGAGGGGTCCAATTTCTTTTTTCCCCCAAATGAATAACCAATTCTTTCAGCACTGTTGAATGCTTCCTCCTTCCTTCAGTGATCTGCAACGTTGTGACTTTTGTCAAATACTGTTTTTGTTATATGCAAAGGTCTATTTCTTCTCCAGCAGTCAGTTTGTCTCTTTTCTGGAAGCACACTAACTTCTGTAGTACAGCTTTATAATAAATCTCAGTATAGGCAGCGCAAGTTCCCTACTGTATTCTGTTTCTGGTTGGAAGGCTTGTCTGTTTGGGCTTTTGCTGCTCCATTGTAAATTTTAGAATCAACTTATAAAACCTTTTGAATTTCGACTGGCATTGCATTAATATCAGTTGAATTTGGGGGAAAATTGTCATTTTCGGATACTGAGTCTGTCATGAGTATGGTATGTCCTCCTATTTATTTAGGTTGTATTTAATGTCTTCTGATAAATTTTCAAGCTAACTTTTATTCTTTAGGTACATTTTTGTTGGATATTTTTAAAATGTTATTTTCTGTTTGTAACTGGTGAGTAAAAATGCAGTTGATTTTTTTTAAGTGTGGTTTTGTTTGTTTTTTAAAGATTTTATTCATTTATTTGACAGAGAGAGAGAGAGCACAAACAGGGGGAGGGGCAGAGAGGAGAGGGAGAAGCAGGCTTCCTGCTGAGCAGAGAGCTGGATGTGGGGCTCCATCCCAGGACCCCGGGATCATGGCCTGAGCCAAAGGCAGACACTTAACCATCTGAGCCACCTAGGTGCCTGCAGTTGATTTTTTTTAAAGTGATTTATATTTACCCACAATGAACTGAACAGTAACATACCTGTTTAGATAAATGTTAGACATGCTCAAAAGCAAAGAAACAAGATTAGAAGTCCAGGTTTTTACTCTGAAATTACTTTTGATATTTTAATAAGTCCTAGTTTAACAATCATCTTTTTTTTAAATATGGAACGCTTCACGAATTTGCGTGTCATCCTTGTTCAGGGGCCATGCTATTCTTCTCTATATTGTTCCAATTTTAGTATATGTGCTGTCTAAATGAGCACAATGATCATCTTTTTACAGAGATTTATTGAGATACAGTTCACATACAATAAAATTCACCCATTTAAAGTGTTCTTTATAGTCTCGCAGATATACAACCATCAACCACCATCTAATTTTTGAACATTTTCATGACCCTAAAAAGAAACCCCATACTCATTATCAATCACTCCCCATTCCTATCCTTCCCACTCCCAGCCCTTAGGCAGCTATGAATCTATTTTCTGTTTCTGAATTTGCCTGTTTTGGACATTTCACGTAAATGGAATCATATAGCACATGTTTTTTTGTGACTGGCTTCTTTAACTCAGTATAATGATTTCCAGGGTTCATCTGTGTTGTAGCCTGTATCAATATTTCATCCCTTTTTTTGGCTGGGTAATATTTTCTTATTGAATGTATCACATTTTGTTTACCCATTCATCTGTTGATAGACACCTAGACTGTTTCCAGTTTTTGGCTATTATGAATAATGGTTATGAGCATGCATATACAGATTTTGTATATGGACATAAGTTTTCATTTCTCTTCTATTTATACCTAGGGGTTAGAATTTCTGGGTCATATGGTAATTCTGTGTTTAACTTTTAAGGAACTGCCAAACTGTTCTCCTTAGCGGTTGTACCATTTTACCCTTCCACCAGCCATATATGAGAGAGGCAAATAGTCATCTTAAAACTACTTTTGCGTTCTCCAGATTAATTGTTATACATTAGGTTTATTTTTAATTATGATTATTATTTTAAGTGATGGGAGAAATGGCAATTTATTTTAACATCGGATTCATTTTAAAGCAATTTATGATTCTATGTAGAATATATCCTTTTTTTTTTTTAGTCTTATTGAGGTATAGTTTACATACCATACAATTCACCCTTTCTAAGCATTCAGTATGATGATTTTGAGTCAATTTATTTAGATGTGCAACCATCACCACAGGCCAGTTGTGGAACATTCACATCACTCCAAAGGGTTCCTTCATGCTTGTTGCAATTTCTATTCCCTTCTCCTGTCCCAGGAGATGATCTGCTTTCCCTCTAATTAATTTTGGCTTTTCTAGACATTTTACATATAAATGGAATCATATAAATATGTCTTTTATATCTAGCTTTCTTCACTAAGCATTATGTTTCTTAGGTTTATCCTTGTTGCATGAACTATTAATTTCTTTCTGTTTTTTTTTTGGTTACTACTTTATGCTTATCCCTTTACCAGTTAATGAATATTTGGGTTGTTTACAGTTTTTGGCTATTATGATTGATGCTGCTATGATCATTTACATACAAATGACATATGTTTTCATTTCTCTTGGTTCGACGATACCCAGGAGTGACATTGCTGGGTCATGTGGTTAAGTATGCTGTTAAGAAACTGCCAAGCTGTCTTCCAAAGTGGCTGTGTCATTTTATATTCTCATCAGCAATGTATGAGGGTTGCAGTTTCTCCCTATCCTCCCAAACTTTGAATTTTTCAATTTTAAAAATAATTATAGCTATTCTAGTGAGTTGTGTAGTGGAATCTCATTGTAGTTTTATTTGCATTTCTCTATTTGGTAATGATGATGAGCATCTTTTTGTATGTTTACCAAACATTCATGTATCTTTGGTGAAATGTCTTCATAACTTTAGCCCATTTAAAAAAATTGTTTTATCTTCTTATTCATCAGGTCTGAGGATTTTAATATGTTAGATACCATTTCTTTTTCATGTATATGATTTGCAAATATTTCCTCTTATTCTGGGGCTTGTCTTTCATCTAAATTATGTCTTTTGAAGAATTTGATGAAGTCCAATTTTTTCATTTTTCTTGTTTGTTTTTTAATGGACTGTGCCTTTGTTGTCATATTTAAGAACTCTTTCCCTAACCTAAGGTTACAAGATTTTTTCCTATGCCTCCTAGAAGTTTTGAAGTTTTAGTTCTATAATTCCAGCTATGGTCCATTTTAAGTTATTATTTTTGTATGTTGTGAAAGATTTACACTTGTCTATTTTTGCATGTGATTATTGACCTGTTGCAGCATCATTTGTTGAAATTCAAATGACCATAAATGTGAGAGTTTATTCTGGGCTCTATCCTATTTCATTATCTATTATGTCTGTCTTTATGCCAGTATCACACTGTGTTGGTTATTATAGCTTTATGGTAAGGTTTGAAGTTAGGTAGTATAAGTCCTAAAGCTTTAATCTTCTTTTTCAGAATTGTTTTGCATAGTCTAAATTTTTATTTAGATTTCATATATACATATATATGATATATAAGATACTATATATGTGTGTGTGTGTGTATATATATATATATATATATATATATATCTTTCATATGTATCTTAGAGTCAATTTCATGTATATCTTAGAATCAATTTCTACCAAAAAAAAACCATGGGATTTTGATAGATCAATTTGGGGAGACTTGCCATCTTTTTTTTTTTTTTTTTTTTGCTAAGAATGTTTTTATTTTTTTAATTTTAATTCCAGAATAGTTAACATACAGTGTTATATTAGTTTCAAGTGTACAGTGTAGTGATTCAACAATTCCATACATCACCCCATGCTCATCACGACAAGTGCGCTCCCTAATCCCCATCACCTATTTCACCCATCCCCCCATCCACCTCCCCTCTGGTAACCATCAGTTTGTTCTATATAGTTAAGAGTCTGTTTCTTGGCCTGTCCCTCTCTCTTTCTCTCTCTCTTTTCCTTACTCGTTTGTTTTGTTTCTTAAATTTAACCTTTTCTTTTCCAATTTATTTGTCTTTCAATTTCTAGTCTTATTGAAGTGAGTAAACTCTCTAGTAGAATGTTGAATAGTGGTGTCGAGAGCAGACCTCTTGCCTTTTTACCAGCATTTTAGGGCAGTAGGACAGAGCATTCAGTCTTTCACCATTAAGTATGGTGTTAGTTGTAGATGTTTGTCTCAGAAAGGAAGAGTTGTTTTCACACGGAAACAATCAATTATGTAATATACCTTATTAATAGAATAAAAGGACAAGAGCCTCATTAAGTATCTCGGTAGACTCAGATAAAAGAAAATCAGGGAAACAGAAACAAATAGTTTAAACAAAAGAAGAGGTAGAGGGAAGCTACTTTATGTAAAGTGATGAGGACAAGCTTCTCTGAGGAGATAACATTAAAAATGATATCTAAATGACCTGAAGGTCCTAATCAGGCAAAGTGAACATACAGTGAAGGTTAGTTCAGCACCTGGGATTGTGCTTGTCTTGTTCACTTCATAATTCCAACACCTAGCACAGTGCCTAGCCCCCTAAAATTTGTTTAGCTTAACAGATAGATAGTTGAATGTCTTGCTTTCTTAGCATCACATTCATTTTACCGTATCTGTCATTAAATATTATTTGAAATTATATATTTTGATGATCACATAATATTCTACAGAAATATTGCATTTCTATAATTTTAACAGTTATTTAAATGCTGTTTTATTCATAGAAATGCTTCCTGTCTTCATGATCCAAAACATCTGGTAAATTCAGTTCCATTGACTTGGATTTAAGACTGATTTACTCATTTATTAATATAAGACAGTTTTAAGATATTAATAAATCTTTGAGTAATTTCTTTAATATCATCTTTTGCTAACTTTTATTTAAATATTCTTTTAATTTATCTTTCATGTGATCATGTTGGCTCAAAAGGGTTAAAACAGGGCTTTAATAGAGACCAGCCATTAAAACAAACTATTCTAGAATGTGGCAAAATATCAGACACAAATTGTGGGCTCTAGATATTTTTCTCTTTACATGGAAAATATAGACTCATGAACTTCATATACCATTGCCAAGTGTTCTGTACTACCTGAATTAAGACCATTGTAGGTGGGTTACACTAGAGAAGTCAGATGTTTGTTCCAGAGAACTGCCAACACCCCATCTTTGTTGCAAGTAAAATATACCAGAGTTTGAATTCCACTTTAAGCTTTTACTGGTATTATGATTTGGGGCAACTTAAACTAGGTTCCTCATCTATAAAGTGGGGTTGATAATAGTCATCTCATAGGGTTGTTTTAAAGATCATATATATAAAGAGGTTAGTGGAGGGTCTGATACACACTAAGTGCCCAGAAAACAAGGGCTACCATTAATCACCTTTTAAGTCTGGTAGTCATGGGAGTGTTGGTAGGAATGCTAGCTATCAGGGTTCCTTATGCTTCAAGGCTTCATTAGCAGATGCTGACCAGCTTGTTAATAATGTGCCTCTGAAGATGTTTACTGATATTTTTGTGAGGAATTGGTCATTTTCTTCACTCAGTATACTCGGAGTTCTCTGGAGACTGTTTCTTGTCTGCACATGTCCCAAAAAAGATTTGGCCCCAAAGGTGGTATTTTAAAGTACCATTAAGTTAGATCTTTCGACATCAACTTGTAAGTCACTGTAGCATTCATAAATATAGTTATGGTTACTTTCTTTTACCCGCTTTAAAATAAAAGGTAATACTTTTTTTTTTTTTTCAAGAAGGAAAGAAATGCAACTGAAAACTGAACGATTAAATTCTACTTGAATTTCAGTGCTTTAATAGGTAATGTTGACAAGGGGCAAGATAGGGTTGCCAGGGTATAGCTTCTGAGGTTGGGCCCTGGGGATTTAGGAAATCCCTAGGGCCCCCAACAAATTCTAATAGGAATACTAATACGATTGCAAATGCGGTTATTTTTAAATTCATATATAAATCACTGCCTTCTAGTTATAAATAATCAGAAGTGATTGTTCCCTATTCCTCTTAGAATTCCTGTCAGAATTTATAGTCAAAGCTCAATTTAAACCCAAGATTTGCAATTTGGGGACATGACACTTAACTGGCCTTGCTCATTGTCTGTTTCCCCTCTATAAAATGGAATAATGCCTTCTCTGCTCATTTCTCTGAGTTATGAAGATCAAATGAGGTCATGTCCATGAAAGCGCTTTGTAAAGCACGTAGCTTACTAATTATTACTCCAGTTTATCCTGTCAGACCTGCCCCTTTCTCACAACTGTTAGGTAGGTCACTGGTGGAGGTGACATGATAGCTCAGAACTCTGTAATGTGCACCACCTCTGAGGAGTCTTTCACTTGTACGAGGAAGCAGACAGTTGTAGACTGTTGGTATTTTTATACTTTAATTCATTTTATTTATTACCAAAGTAATACATGTTTATTATAAAGAAGCTAAGAAATATAAATCAGCAAAAAGGAAAAATAAAAATTCCCTTTAAATGAAATAATTGCTACATTTATTTTCATATACTTTTGAAACAAATTCAACTGTACTGAACATAAGGCTGTTTCCTATTTTTATCACTTAATATATGTTATATGGAATGATATGCTATAATTTTTTATATATGTTAGTGGCTACATAGTATCCCACCATGTAATATACCAGAATTTATTAAACTTGTGATTTTGACATTTATTGGCTGTTGTCAAGTTTTTTTTACTATTAGAAATAATGTATATTGTCACATCCTTATATCTAAATACTTGTATATATCCTCATTTTGTTTCTCATTAAGATAAATCCTAGACTTGGAATTGCTACATCAAGGGGCATGCAACATTTTAAGAAATTTAATATTTCATAGCTTTATTGAGTTATAATTGACATTCAATAAACTGCACATGTTTAGGGTTTATAGTGTGATTATTTTGAATATGTATACACCCATGAAACCATTGCCACAGTTAAGGTAAGGTCCTTTTGTAATCCCTCTTTCCTGTACCTTCCCGCCCCTCAATCCCCAGATAACCACCAAAATGTTTTCTTTCCCTGTGGATTACTTTGCATTTTCTACAGTTTTATGCAAATGGAATTACACACTATGTATTCCTTTTTGTCTGGCTTCTTGCACTCAGCGTAATTATTTTGAAACTCATCCATGCTGTTGCTTATATCAATCATGCATCCTTTTTTGTTGCTGAGTAGTAAATATTCCATTGTATGGGTATACCATAATTCATTTACTTACTGATAGGCATTTGAGTTGTTTCCAGTTTTGGGCTATTTAAAATAAAGCTACTTTGGAGATTGGTGTACAAGTCTGTCTATGGACATAAGGCATTTGATATTTATTACAAATTTTGTGCTAGAAGGTTTTTTGTAAAGAAAAAGCTTAATATGAAAATCTATTCTTCCTTTTTCCTTTTTAGTTTTCTTCTTCTTTTTTTTTTTTGAAATATACCTTTGGGAGGATTTAGAATTTTTAGATGTAACTTAATAGGATTAATTTGACAGAAACTTGAAATTAACAGAGGTTAACAAGCACATCCTAGCAACTATAAACCTTATTCACAGTTTGTTGTCTTGAAACATCTACTTTGATCAAATGTATTGTCTAGAAAGCAAAAGTTACATAGTTTCCTTTAATGAATGATTCATATTTCATAAAACCATATTTCTCTGTTAAATGACTACTTCTACATTGAACTTGAACAAGAAAAGATACTGGGAAAAGTTTACAGAACTTCACAAAAGATATTCCAGAATCTGGTTTTCCTTTTCCTCAGGTGCACACTAGACAGAAAGAGGAACAGGGAAATCTAAAGACTCCAGATGACATCAGCGCTACTTTTCAACAGCCTTCTCCATTTCCTTGCTCAGAAAGTAGAGACAGACCTCAGAGACAGATGGTGAGAATACTTTTCCTGACTTCTTAAGGCTTAATCATGGTGATTTTAATATATTTTGGAGAATCCTTTCTTAGTGATAAATTAGCTTGTAATCACCAGATTTATGTTTTGTGTTTTATCTGTGCAAATTATTTCATCAGGCACAGTGTGGTTTAAAACAAAAAAAGTGAATAGTGAATAAGATACAATCTTAAGGAATTTAAGGATAAGTACAGATAAATAAATTTAGTCAAGCAGTAAAAAGAGCTTAAATACCATAAGAAAGACACAAAAAATATTCTTCAGAATTCAAAGGTGTAGATTACTTCTGGAGAGGGGGATTGGGAAGCTTGAAATCAGAAATAGTGTTTGTGTTGATGATACTTAATTTGTTTTTACCAAAAACCAGAGAAAATGAACAGTTAATATAAAACCTGAAATAGCAATCTGATTTCAGATAAAAAGTTAATTATTGTTTTGAGGAAAAATAGAAGCATGTTTGGTTATTGTGGGTTTATTATAGTCTAAGTCAATGATTACTTTTTGAATTATGTAAAATGGTTACCTCTTGTAAGGCAAATAGTATATAATAGTATATTAGCATTTCTGAGAAGTGATCAAATAGTCTGATTAAATTAACACAAGTAGGTGGGCGGTACAACAGAAAGAGATGGGTGAGTGGTTAATTCTACAAGGATTAACACTCCTGTTACCTAGTATAGCTACAACCTAAATGAATTTGTCATGTCTTAAGCTCTTGGACTTTGTGCTGCTTACGCTGGGCAGAGAAGCACTCCAAGTAAACTGGGAAAGGACATAGTGATTAATTATTGTGCTCATAATTAGTTGTGAAGAGTTCACTCTCAATTAGCTAGCTGAAAACTCTTGTTAGAAGAAAGCAGATAGGACATCCTAAAATTCATGGTGTTTTCTGATGTTTCTAAAGGGGGATGGCAACTTGGAGCCAAATTTGTTTCTTAGGTGTCATATGGTTGGCACAGTGATAATACAAATTCCTTTTTCTTCACTATTCTGATTATATTCAGAAAACCTAGTGATTAAGTTATTTAATCATTCTACTTATTTCTTATTTTAATCATTCTGTGTATTCTTTCTTGTCATTTAAGCAAGAAAATCTTTAAAACATCTTGTTTAATAAAAATTACAATTACTAATAATTATTTGGTTGCTAGTCATTCGTCACATATTCACATATTATTTTTTCCCCTAAATTAAGATTTTAAATCAACCACACTTTTATTTGTTAAATGCTGAGTTCTTTCATTCAGGTATAACTATGTGTTAATGACTGATAGTCTGAAATCTGTTTTTATATTTGATGAGCATCGTTGTTGCTGCACCCTAATTCCCAACTTTTAATTTCATTAAAATGAAAATTATAATCATGCATTTTCTTGTGACCCACAAGATATAATTAGTTTGTTGTTCTTAATTTGTCAACGCCCTTGTTTTACCAAGTACCAACCACCACTTATGACAGTTGGATAAATAAATCATAGATAGCCAGCTGGCAAATTTACATAGCCAATAAGTTGTCCTTGAAAAATGATCAAATTTAGATCTTTCTCCCAGATAGAAAAGACAGATTATTTAGAATGTACAATGAATAGTTTTGAAAGCATATAAGAATGAGCTATTCTTGATTATCATTTATGTATATTTAATTTTTTTTCAAGATTTAAAAGTGAATTTGTTAAGTATATGTTTTCTAAATTATGTTTTGAATGAGAGTCCATGGTCAAATAAATTTGGCGAAGTTGTCATTATATGAAATATCTTTTCAGTAGGCATTCCATTAGCCAGCTATTGGATTCTCAGTTCCCAAAAAGAGGGCCTTATATAGACTAGTATTTGATAGAAAACAGTTGAAGACTCTGAATTAATATATTCCATGGGGTATTACTGTAGCTTGTCTGTCATACAGCTACACTCCAAAAACAGGTACGTCACTTTTTTTTTTCTTTAAGAGGGAGAGAGAAGGGGGAGGGGAGAAGGGAGAGGGAGAGAGAGAATCTCAAGCAGACTGCACACCCAGCACAGGAGCCCTATATGGGGCTCAGTCTCACGACCCTGAGATCATGACCTGAGCCAAAATCAAGAGTTGGACCCGTAACCCACTGAACCACCCAGGTGCCCTGGTACATCATATTTTTAAGTAGAGTAATGTCCTGAATGAGAGGCCAAAGAGGGTGATTAGGAAAAAAGGAGTAGAATTTGAGTAAATGAATATTGCAAACCATATAAAGCCTGAAGTGTTTATAAAGCTTCTCAGTGCCTTAGGCCAGATTTCCTTTGCTCACTTGTCACTTCCTTCTTTTGGAAAAAAAAAAGTGGACATCCCATATAACTAATAAAATAAAATCACCTTTTTTTGTGTTTTTTTAGAACTCCGTATACTTTCTGTGCTCTGTTTCAGAGTGCAACATTTATTAGCTGATTTTGGCAATACTGATAATATAGAAAACAGTGACTATCTCAGGTAGAATTAGATAATTGGCCATAAATCAGTTTAGCGTAAACACTTGAATATACTCATTTTCTCACTAAGTGGAATTTTTATTGTTGTATCTCATGAGTTCTCACTCGGAAGAGTTCTTTAATGTATGTTTTTTTCCTAGTTCAATTACATTATTGATAACTATTTCAATACACATGACTATTTCAACACACGTTTTAAGTGCTAGAACTTTCCTATCATATATAGAAGTATCTGTATGAAGAGACAACGGCCAGTGATTCAGTTGGTACTAACAGATTGGGTCACCAGGTTGGTAAAGTGAGTCTAGTCATCTACATGGAATGCCTTCCCCAAACTTTATAAAACATTTCTCAAAGTAATGTTTTTAATTAAGAAATAACACTTTGAGAGGCACCTGGGTGGCTCAGTCGGTTAAGCATCTGACTCTTGATCTTAGCTCAGGTCTTGATCTCAGCGTCATGAGTTCAAGCCCCCCTCCACACCCAGCGTGGAGCCTCCTTTAAAAAAAAGAAAGAACACTTTGAAAAAGTGTTTAAACTCCTACACAAGATAATCAGTTGAGAATGTGGTACTGGTGAAAGCAAGATCAATCCAGAATCTGGGTGAGTTATCTTAGTTGGAATTAATTCCCATAAACTAACTTGGCTTTGTCAACTAATGTTTCCCTGGCTTTGTGGACAACCTAGGCAAGAAAATTTGGATGATGGGCCCAAATGAAGCATTAATTTCCAACATTGCTTTTACCCACATTTTAATTTCCTTTCCCACAGCCAGCATCTTGTCTCAGAGTGCATTTCTCATCTAGAATGCTTGTTCTAGAAGCCTCCTTACTTATGCCTTTGTCTCCACAACCACCACATTTTCCTAAAACTTCCAATTTGCTTCTGTTACTTCTCTGATAAAATAATTCAGTGATCCCAGTAACATAACCACCAAAGTAACAGGGCTTCCTTAATCCTAATTCACTGTTACAATGGCAAACATTAATATAATTAACTTTTTGCTGAACTTGGTGTCATAAAGAATTGACTTTTTTAAAAGTCTTTTACTTAGTACCTTAATTGATACTAATATCATTTTGAGAGGAAAATTCCCCACTATACCAAGCCTCCATGTCAACTCAGGTTTTTTTCTCTCCCATGAAAGGTTTCAAGTGAAATAATTAAAATAATTTTAAAATATCTTGGTTAAGAGTGTCCATTCACTTTCTCTTCTTACTCAGACCCTGGTCTTTTTCACTTAAAATAACTGTAGTGAACCTGATATTCTCCTTGATTCTCTGCTATGTTTGCCCTTCAACCACATGGCCTGCGGTTTGCACATCTGAAATTAGTGTGATCCTAACAGTACAACTTATGCATTTTATTTGGATAACCAGAATTTCCTCATTCTAGATTAGAGATATACTAGTAATTTTCAAACCCCATTTATTTTATTTATTTATTTATTTTTGCATTTACTTACAGAAAGATGGTTGATGGGGCGCCTGGGTGGCTCAGTTGGGTGTGTCTGACTCTTGATTTCAACTCAGGTCATGATCTCAGGGTCGTGAGATTGAGCCCCAGCACAGGCTCCCACACTGGGCGTGGAGCCATGCCTAAGATTCTCTCCCTCTGTCTCTCGCCCCGTCTGTCCCCTCCCCCCGCCGCCATGTGGGCATGTGCACTCATGCCCCCCCCCCCTCTCTTTTTCTAAACAAAATAGATTATTGATGGGTTGAGTACAACCTATGCAAGCTCTGGCTCAAAGCTTTTCTCTCCAGTTGTCCTTCCTCCATCCTGCCATCTTGCAGCTTGTTCTCTAAGGTTCTCAGAATATCTGTGGTGAAGGACCAGTTTTTGTTTTCACTTCATTTTTTTTTAACAAATTACTTTTATTGTATTTTTAAAAAGCTGCTATCTACGACAGATTGGAAATGAAGAAAAAGGCCTACAAATTATAAGTCCAGATTTTTCGTCATTGAATTCAACTGATAACAAATTACATTATCACATTCTATAAAACTTCTTAATTACTCACAATTTCTGATATTTGAACAGAATTCAAATATCTGTTATTAGAAACTTAAAGTTTCTAAAACATACTTTGTACTGCTGCGCTTCCCTGCTGGGACTGATGCTCCTCCCCCCTGCTTGAAGAGTGCTCTTTAACTTGTGTTCCATTTGGCAAAGCCTTGATTTTGCTCGTCATTTCACATGCCACCTGTGTGGCAGAGTGCCTTCACTAAAAACCTGTTCCCTGCCTGTCTTCTTCCCAAGACTTTGCCCTTCCATGCTCTTTTCACTTTTTGCATGCCTTTCTTATACTAGGATCTCACTACATTGTGGATTATATTTTTCCTGACAGGGGTGAGCCTACTAAGGGCCAGTTTATCACTTAGTTATCCTTCTATCTTCAGTTCTCAACACATAGCAGCTTCTTTATAAATATTCTGGCATGGTGAATTCAGAAGAGTAGTGACTGTGCAAAGGTGGTAGATATTTCGTATCATCTTTAGCTTACTAATTTTCTTTTTTAAAAGGTCATTTTTTTTTTTTCTTTCCCCTACCCACGTCTTTGAAACATTTCTGCATAGAGAACAGTATTTATCTGGCATGGTTATAGCATAAATTCTTGAAAATTAGAAAGTAGAGATTTTGTTTGAAGATTAAAACCAAGATTGAAGTTCTTGACTCTGTTACAGTAGACTGGGAGCAGCTCTCAAACTTTTAGTCTCAGCACCCCTTCAGACTCTTAAATTATTGAGGACCCAACAGAGCTTTTCTTTATGGGGGTCGTATCAACCAATATTTTACCATACTAGAAGTTAAAATCGAGAAAATTTTTAAAACACAAGAATATACAAGGCTACACTCCATTAGCCATTAACACATTAGCCATGACACATCACATGGCCTCTGGACAACACCATTGTACACTCACGAGAGAGAGAGAGACAAAACAGATAACAGGTTAGTATGATGAAAATAGTTTGACCTTATGCACCTCCTAAATGGATCATGGAGACTCTTGGGGTCCCTGGACCACGCCTTAAGAACTTCTGCTTTACAGGAATTTACTTGTCTAATTGCCAACAGAATATTCTGTTATTTTTATTTCAATGATGGATCCTAGCTTTTGTGTTTGTAGGTTAATAAGTTGGTTGTTTTGTTTTGTTTTGTTTTAGTATCTGCAAGTCTTATCATATTACCCACCCTCATATTAATGTCTAGACATACAGTGTGCTGGAAACATACTGGTGGGATGGAGATGCTTACTCAAGAAGTCATTTTATTTGTAGATACTTAAGAAGGTCATTTCTAGTTGTGCCCTATCACTATACTGGCTCTCAATTGCTAGACCTTTTTATGACTTGTGAACCTCCAAATACATCTCCTGTGATGATGATTCCTCCTCCAGAGGGTTTGGATATTTGGTCATTTCTTAATGAGTTCACAGAGTAAAGTTTACTTCTTCAGGGAAGTGAGAAATATTCCCTTCGGAATCTTTCTTCTTCTCTCCTTTGTTTGACCTTCCCCTCCACTTGCCTCAACCTGATCCCTGATGCTGGCTTTCCTTTTCTGAGAGTACAGTCTGCTCTCTGGCAGATAGTTTCTTGGCCCTGGTGACTCCTGTTCTTTTTTACTCCCTACCCTCTTACCTTGGCTGATACTCTGTTA
Source organism: Leptonychotes weddellii (assembly GCF_054177405.1). NCBI lineage: Eukaryota > Metazoa > Chordata > Mammalia > Carnivora > Phocidae > Leptonychotes > Leptonychotes weddellii. The sequence continues at coordinate 168,126,370 of NC_138369.1, read as the reverse complement.
AATTCTTTCTGAGGTCTTAGCAGGACAGTCAGTCTCTAGAGTATTTGACGACTGTCTTCAAATTGCATGGGTACTGGGTCTTCCCAGAGAGTTCTGGGATTTCTTTGTGTACCTTGTCAGCTGCATGGGAATACCAAGATGGCTGCTAGTTGAGACTTAATTCCCTGACAACTCAATATTGTTTTTACTAATAGGCTTTTTATTGTGTAATGGTGTCATGGTGTGAACTGTAATTTAGGGACTTACCATTATAAGTGACACACTAAAAGCACAAAGCTGATAGGATGTTGGGGATTTTTTATTTTTTAATTCTGAGTTATAAACATAGTACATACTCAACAAATGTGTGCTGAATTAATTTTATGCTCATTAGTGTTGATGAAACTCTTCATAATGTGGTAGCCTCATCAACCACATTATGATTTAAGCCAGACATCTCTCTCTTATAGCCAAGGGAAATATGCCTTCACACTATTCTGAAAAGGTACACATTGCTGCCTTAATAAGCAAAAATCCTTACCTGATACTTAATGAAGATTGTTACTTGAAATGTAGAAGATTCAAATCTACAACAGATTCTGATTTTGACTCTTTGTTACATACCTCTGTAGGAGTTCTTAGTTTTCTTGAAACTTTGTACAAATCATGTCAACAAGGTGATTTACAAACCTGGGCTTGAGATATAATAATTATTTTCATTATTTTTTGACAATGAATTTGCTATTAAAAATACCCTTTTGGGGGTCACCTGGGTGGTTCAGTCATTAAGTGTCTGCCTTCAGCTCAGGTCATGATCCCAGAGTCCTGGGATTGAGCCCCACATCCGGCTCCCTGCTCAGCGGGAAGCCTGCTTCTCTCTCTCCCACTCCCCCTGCTTGTGTTCCCTCTCTCGCTGTCTCTCTCTGTGTCAAATAAATAAATGAAATCTTTAAAAAAAAACCCTTTTTTTACAGCACTCTTTATGTTCTATAAATTGCTTTCTAAACATTCAGACCAGCCTTTATTGTTTTTTCAGTTATCTTTTTCTTCAACATTCCTGCCCCCTGCCTTATTTTGACCATGTTTTCTTCTCTGCACTAATTCATCTCAATTTCTCCCCTTCAAGCCGTCAACAACTCTACAACTTCTGTTTTTGTTTTTGACATGCATTTAATCATACCATTGCCTGTAAACCTTCCCCTGCCCACCAGATAAAGGCTAGCTCCTTGGCATGGCCTTGATTCAAAGTCCTTGGTCCCAATTTCGTTTTCAGCCTAATCTCTAGTCACATTGGACCACCCCCTTCCTGTATCACACTCAGCTCTTCCCTGCCTCTTTATGTAACCTAGGGTGGCGCCATTCTCTTCTCCCTGGCCAGCCCTTGTTTTTTAACCATCACTGACCACCTAGGGCACATATACCTGTGAACTGAAAACCTAGTTACTGTTCACTCTGCGTTCCTAGAGTACTTTTTTTACAGACTTCAACCATAGCATTTAGCACAGTATATACTCTTGTCTTCTTTTGCACAGGGACTAAAGAAGAAATTCACATGTATGGTTCACTCTCATGCGTTATCTACTTACGAGGTATTACTTTACCCTTTTCCTGTCCCATTCAGGAAAGCGTATCAGAATTCAAGTAAGTGAAAGTATGGTTGTTACTCAGCATAATCTTGAATTTACTTAGTCTTTTTTTTTTAAGGGCATAATTTGAAACCTACTAATAAATTCTGTGCCTTTTGCTAAATACTTTTTACAACTAATTATGATATACCTTATATCTGATGATGACAAACTAACATGTTATAGATGGAGAGATACTTAAAATGCAGTATCCTAAAATCAGTGTTATAGTGTTTGTTCCCTTAGACTATTGGGAGCATAGCTACTAAATTAAACTTCGAGAGCATTGCCAGGGAAGACTCACACCCTCTGCTGGCACCGATACTTTCTCTGGATTCATGCATTGGAAGTACTACAACACAGTAACAGCATGTCACACTGATTTTTTGTAACAAGCCTGACATGGCTTTGTTTTATGTATGTTCATTTTCTGTTTTTTCCTATTCTGATTTTTTCCTCTCTTAGCAGTGTATCCATCATGTTAGATATAAGAAATTTGTAAACGTATGATGTAATTTTCTTTACCTGTTGTAATTTTAGTAAGCTATAGGTAATATGCATGAAGTTTGTGACTTAACCAACTAGAAGCTTATTCTTAAAAAAGAAAGAAAGAAAATTCTAGAGATTAACGTTGATAGAAATGTTTCCTTATTCTTAACCTATGACTGTCCTGCAAATCTAAGAGCTAACAAATAGAGCTTTAAGTTTTACATTCACTACACTAAAATATGGGCCTGGGCAAGAAGAAAATTGACCCAAATTCTTAATAAGTGCAATGGGAGGTTTAGTTTTGAGGACTAATAGCTGCCCCATCCTTTGTGATTGCTTGCTTACATAATTTGTTATGAAAGAATGCTTCTAGGTAAACTATCTCTCCAGAAAGCTTGTGATTTGTTCTGTTCTGCTTGGGAAGGGTTAAGAGGAGACAACATCCTGTCAAAGACCTTGTTTTTAATTTTGCCTCTCACACTGGCACAGATCCTGCTAAGAGCAGCCCAGATTAGTTCGGAAAACCTTTGAAGAGATTTAAGATGTCCTTCAGCCAGTTTGAAGGTTTTTGTCTTGCAAATCCAGTACAAGGGCGCCTGCAGGCATCTCGACCCTTGCTGTGCTGCTGATGCAGCTCAAGGTCACACTAACCCGCCCTGTGACATTCAACAACAAAAAAAAATTATGCGGTGAAACTGCTTCAGCGTTTAGCCAACCAACAACTTCCTTTAGTGAGGAACTGAGGAAGAAGTCTTTTTTTTCCCCTCTTTTTCTTTTTTTGGGGACTCTGTGAATTTTTTGCTGTAGGAAATAATCCCGGATTTATGGTGTGTGTGATGACAAGGTCATTTCTTAATTAGAACACATGTAAAGAACAAAGCTAAATGGCTTCAAAACAGCTTTGTAGTTGATGGAGAGGATTTAAATTATTTAAAGAGATAGTCACCCATGTATGATGGAAGCTGAATTCTAAAGGCATTAACTCCTTCATTCCGGTCTACTTGCCATTTTTTTCTTTGAATTCTTATGTTTGACTTACATTCTAAACTAAAGAAAATGTGTAAATGCCCATTTTTTAACAAGGTGAAACATAATTTATGAATCAAATTCTTAGATAAACTTTTAATGGAGAAGTTTTCTTCCCATGACAGTTCTCTTCTGGGAATTTTATCAAATGACTTTTTTAGGAGCTAGGAATTATGAACTTTTCCCTCTGGCAACTGTGATTTATTTATAATGTGTTGGAGGGGATGAGCAAAGGGCTTTTTATTGCCTCACCTTGTCTCCCTCATTTTTGCCCATTTGTGATTTAGAATTCTAGTTGAGCAATTTATCCCTGCTTCTTTAGAAATTATAGCACAGATCATTCAGGTTTCTCAACTCTCAAAGAATCAGTACAGGAAGATACGTGCTTCTTTCCTAAGGAAAAATAAAAGTAGTGTTAGTTTAAAGTGGACTTTCAGAAAGTTGTTTCTGAATATACGTAACTTTTTTGAGGCACAATGAAACCATGTCCCTAAAGACTAAGCCATATTGGATTCCTTTCCATTGTGGGGCTTGTTTGCCCATTTTGTTCCTCCTTTGTTGCCTCCCAGTGCTAACTACCAAAGACATTCGTTGGGTAGAGTCCAAGTGAATTGGCTTCCTATGCTTATCACCTCTGTAGGGGCAGAATAACCTGAGTAATTTATAGTTGATTTTTTAAATACATGTCATATACAGAAGCACACTTGCAGTTATTTCGCTACACACAGAATCACACCATGTACAGAAATTTAACATCAACGTAATGATATCAGCATCACAGTTTTCTCAGAATTCATATCCGGTTACTTTCTTGGAGATGTTTCCCTGTGAGTGTGATTAAAGTAGAATCAGGGAAAGTACTTGGTGAAGATGGACAATATTTTAAGTGCGACTATTTGAACTGATATTTTAGATTCTGTGGGCCACACTTAAATTTAAGTTTGAGGGGATAGCATGATAGATTGTGTAAGAACCATTTAGACTTAACTAGACTTACTGTTCTGAAGGATTTTCTTCTAGTCAAGAAACAATTTATTTGGGTCTTCCATGAAAAGTAAAAAGGTATGTGTACTTTGAGGTCCTGGGTATTTTAAAGGATTTTAGGTTTGCAAAAAGAAAATGCCAGAGGGAAAAATCTATATGCAAGAAAACAGTTAGTGTGACTCTGTGCACCCCTGCCCTTGCCTGGAGTCTGGGATGCCCTTATGTCATGTATGACCCAGGCTCACCTGCTAGTAATTTCTAATTCACTGTCCTAATTCATCGATTTGTTATCGCTAATTGTTCTTCATTTACTTCTGTGTAGTTTCCAGTACCTAAAGGGTTGAAAGGTTGCTGTAATTGGCACCCGCAGCTGCTCTTTCTTTTGACAGGGGATAATTTTGCAGCCTATGCTTTGTGTGACAGCTGCCTAATTGGGCATTCTCCCCTTGTAGCAAGCCTGCCTCCTCCAGCCTCCCTGCTGACAAATGGTGGTGGATTATAGATGAGGACACGCTGACCCATTCGACCTTGCTGAGACAGCGGGGAGGGGCCTCCTGCGACTTGAGGGAAGCTTTAGGTCATTTAGAGGACAAGGTCATGAGCCAGGTGGGGAAATGACATGATATCACATGACAGTAGCCTGATGACATGGTCAGTGTGTCAAGGACAAATGCATCAGTATCGATTAAACATTATTGCAATACTTCATTGGAGGTGCTAGTATTTCTTAATTGTTCCAGCTGCGTTTTTTTTGTTTTTTGGTTTTTTTTTTTTTTTAAGAAGAGTGCAGAATACGACATGTCTTTTAGCAGTGTTAAAGTATCTGTGTACATGAAAATAGAACTGGTTTAGGAAGCCTTTCCTGTTAAGTTTATTTGATCATCTAGAGTGTTTTGTCCTTAATTATTGCTTAGTTTGCAGCCCCTTGACTATCAGTACTTTTAAGGAGTTATTTGAAAATTAAGGCAGGCAAATTAAAATGAGGTAATATGTGTTGTTAAAAAAAAAAATTTATCAACTTCTGTCATCACCCTACTCAATGATTTGGCATACCTTTTCACATTTTGGATAAAAGACTAAGCCAAGTAAAAATGCCTCATAGAAAGGAGCCTCAGTATTTTGAATTTATGAGTTCAAAATTACCACTATGCTACCATAATTATAAAGTGTTAAAGATGTTTTTTAAATAATTTTGAGACCTGAAAATATTTTTTTAAATAGCTTGTGGTTATACTTAGTGTGAAAACTTTAAGATAAATGAAAATCTCTTGGACATCTTTTCACTATTGGTAATGCACATGCTTTTCTTGAAGAAGTGGTCGTGAGCTATTATATTACCTTTTTAAGTGCAAAATCTTAAGAATCTTTGCTGAGTCCATTAACCCTATGTTAATACTTGAAAGTATAAATCCATGTAAACAGTATTGGATAGTCCAATTTAGAAAAATGCCATTTAAAAAAACTGAACAGTGTAATGCAGAGAGTACTGATCATGATTCTCATTTCTGGGAAAATATAATTATTGTTGGGTACTGTTGGATCTAAGCCCCCAGTCCAACAGGAGGTAATTTTGTGATCCTGAAATTAAAAAAAAAAAAAAAAGAAAAGAAAAAGAAAGAAAAAAAAAACTATCAGTGGTAAAGTGTGATGAATTAGTTCACTGAAGTAGACACATCTGTATTTTCATGGCATGTGCATGGGGACGTGTGTGTGTGTGTGTGTGTGTGTGTGTTTAATTTTGACCGTGCTGTGCATGTGTTAGCTGCTCTCAAACCCTGACTCAAGCTTGGTGGGGGTTTAATCCTGTGCCCTTGTACACGTAGACTTGATTAGTAGTTGTGGTTATCTCAGCAGAAGACATACCGCCCTCCTCCTAGTATTGGTCGGGACCCGGGCATTGGGGAGTCAAGGCAAAGGAGAAAGAAAAGAGATTTTACATTAGTATTCTATGAAAGCCTTACTGTCTGCAGAACAGATTGATTGCTCCGGTGTACCTGTGCTTGGCACCACTGCTGTGAAAGAAAGGTAGGGTTGTAATTTGTTTTATTGTATTACGTATTGTGACACTCCAGGAATATTTAACATGCGCTTTTTCTATGGCACGTGCTTTAAGTCTAAGTAAAGAAAAAGGAAATAAATGAATGGAAAGTGTGCAAGAGCAGTGGGCTACAGCTTTGTTTACTTCAATCCACGGGATTTCACTAGAATAAGATAATTTTGCTGAAAGCATCACTAGGAACATAACCTGATTGATAACGAAACCCTCTAAAGTGTTCTGAGGCACTAATCTGCTTCACTGCTTGAAACGTGTCAGGCAGAGATGAAATTCAAGCTAATATTGTAAGATTTTAACCACAAAATGAATGAGAGAAGTCATGGAGGACCTGGTTGGTTTAGGAAATGATTTTTAATTATTTTTCAGTAGATTACATTGTTAAGGGTCCTACATAAGGTGGTGCAGAGAATAAGAAATGAGATTTTCATTAAAAAAAAAAAGAGGTAGCCGCTGTACCACCTTAAACTATATTAAGTAAATTAAGAAATGTTTTATTTGCTTTATTCTTTTACTGATTTCATTCATTTGTATAAACATTGTACTGTTTGATTCTGTTGTAGGAAATTGAAACATTTTTTCAAGTTTTTTTTTTTTTTTCAATGATGTCAATACTTACGGTGTAAAATTTAGGATTGCTTGGTATGAATTAAATAAATGTGTAAGTATTTCACAAAATGGTTGAAATACCTGTGATTGGGATTTGACCCCTTGCCATTTTCAGGCATTCTTGAAATGTTGTAGCTGCACTTTTGAGGTTACGTATAAATTTGTACTGTGAAAAGGAGAGGAGAAATTCCTCTTGTCTAAGCCTCTTGCCACATGTGAACTGCAAGTGCCCTTTGCCTCCTCTGTCCCCATTCTGATCCTTCGATTATAATCAGAACCTTGATTTCGGAAAGAGAGGAAGCAGAATAGCTCACTGATGGAATTAAAGTTGTTTTCCATTGTTTACTTCCACATTCCTGAAATTAGTATATAGCTTTACAGTTTTTAGATTGCATTTCACTTCCATTTAAAAGTGTAATTGTTCTGCATATACTAATTTTAATTTATACCACAAAAACATCCTGATACAGAAGATCAGTGTAATCAGAGGTCATGGGCATTGGTCTACACTTGCTCTCAGATACTTTTATAGAAAATGGGTGAATGGAGAAACATTTTTAAGCATTTGTTAAATAACAAATACAAATATACCAAATCCTGATGTGATTAAAATTTAAGGTTTTATTATCCATAAAGGGAAGGGCTGTTTTCAAGGAACTTTTAAACTCGATGGCAAAATTAAGACTATTAGAGATGTTTTCAAAGTTGAATATAAGCCATCAAAATGATTACTGCTCTATTCTTATATACTTAGTTTTGTAGTTTTTTCTTACTGAAAAAATGTAAATTGAGATAACGTAGAAGAAAAATAAACCATGGAACTAAGAACCAGAATATTTTCCAGAATAAAACATGTTTTAAACTTTTTCTAGTTTTAATTTTAGTTTTTAGTTTTGTAATTACTTTACAAACTTTGAAAATTTCGGGATCTTTCACCTTCTCAAAAGAAATGCATGACATGCATATATATAATGTTCAGCCAACTCAGAATGGGAAGATAGAGAAGGGAATACCAAATAAAAGAAATTGATATTTATGTTTTCTTTTGTTGTCATTCTTCTTCTCTTGGTGGAGTGGGAGGTTGTTTTTGTTTACCAGAGTACCCACAATTCTTATTGTGCCTGGCACATAACAACTGCTCAGTAAATATTCCTTGGTCAAATGAATAAAGAATGCTCGACCAATCTACCACGCCCCCAACACACACACTTTGTTTTTTCTCTCTTGTCTATTTACAGTTTCAATTTTTGCTGTGCTGACTGTAGTGAGTCCTTAGTATCAGCTTCTCTTCTGAAAGTATTCTGTGTTGAAGGAATAGGGATTCATTGTTTTAGAACCAACCTAGGGACCATGTTTATAGAATTCTCTTATAGTCAGAGTAATTCAGGTGACTACGTTGTTCTTCCTCTGAACACTGGACAGGGAGGTACAAACATACTTAGCATTCTTCACTTCAAACTGACTCCATCTTTTTTCCTCATCTACTGATCTATGATGTTGAATTTTTTTAAAGCTATGAAATCTGTTTCTTATTTAGATTCATTTTGTGAATCTAGGTACATTATGCTTATTAACCAATATCAACAAATTACTTTGAACATCCAAGAAAACTGCATGTTAACTTTGGTCAGAGATTTCTAGGTGCATGAAACATATGGAGAAGACAAAACGTTTAGCATGTTATCATGACTATTAATTTAGGCCATAAAATTGAAGTCATTCATGAGGACAGCTTTAAATATGTGGGTGACAATTGTCTAAGCTCAGTTAATGAGTTAATGTTTTTATTATTTGGTGTCCATTAGCTAGACTTAGACCAGGGTTTTTGAGTAGTAGGAGCCTTAGAAATCAGTTAATATAAAAAGTACATTTAACAAATGAGAAATCTTATAGCCACAACAAAATTGAATTCATATCCAAGTAGGATGTAAATTAAAGCAAACTGATATATCATTTTATACACACACAGCAATTGTATGCTCCCCATGAATGTGGACCCAGTGTATTTTTATTACCAGAAAGAGTGAGAAAATACTGATATCACTAAAAAAGATATTAAAAACTAGGGAAAAATCTTTATATAAAATTATCATGTCTGTATTAGAATAAATCTGTGAATGGTACAATCACAAATAAACACATAATAGTCTATTTATATTTAATATTTTATGGCAGTGTTTTCCTTAATAGTGTAATAATGGCTGAGCAGAGAAAGAGAACAGCTAACAGAGACTCTTGCTGGGTAATAGGAACCTCCAAGGGGAAATACCAGCCAGGCGTGGCCTCCTTGAAGCATAATTAAATGCTGAATTGACAAATTTGAGAAATATTCTAATTGTTCTGGGAAGCATTAGACTCCTGGGGATGGAGTTGGGGTTTGCAGATAGGTCCCAGCAGTGCATAAAGAATGAGAAGGTCTATCCAAAAATCCGTGCCTGACAAGAGTAGACTCGCCTTCATCTAGGCTGAGATTCATAACCTCATTTTATTTCTAGCAGAGAAATGAACGAGGAACTAGGGAACTGATGGGAAACCAAATTGACCAAACATGGAAGTAGTGGGAAACTAGTAGGCATTGGAGTTGTGGTTTGGGGACTTGGATGTCTCACGCACAGAATTCAAGTTTATAAAGCTTACAAGTCATAGGAATTGCAGTAAACTGTTTCTAAGCCTTTCTCTCCTGTTCGTGGGAGAAAAAAAAATCTCCATTCCTAGCTCTTTGATTCAACAGTTGGGCAGAGCAAAGTTTACCAGCAAACTGTTTTACATCTCTACACCTCAGTTTGCCCATCTTCAAAATGGGCTTTATTATATATCTACCTTTTGAGGTTATTATGAAGATTAAATGAAAGGACACATGTATAGTGCTTGGACCATTATATAAATATTTGATAGTTTTTTGTGTATGGGGTTTGTGTGTCTCGATGTAAGACAGCCATGTCCTGTGCAGATGTATTCTTTATGCTACTATCGATAACAGAGGACCTGACGAGGTAAACATAATATGGTGCAATAGAACTTTCGGCTATTTCAAAATGAATGACACAGTCTTTTATATGCAGCATAGTGAAGTTAGATATAAACTCTTATTCCCATTTTTTTACCTGTCAATTTAGTCTCAGATTTCAACATTTAAAAAAAAAAAAGTCTGTAATTTTAATATCATTCCCTCTCAAAAGTACATACTAGGTCAGTTATGTGATATTTATTTGCATTGACTATATTAAAATATGTATAAAAACTGCAAGTAATTTTCAATGACCACCTTTCCATGTAACAGTGTAAAATGCTGAAGTAAATCATGGATCTCAGTTTAGAATTATAGGAAGTAATTTGGAAAATGAGAAGCTAGAAGTGATAAGTTAAAGTTTAATTTGTTTAAATCTTAGCTAAAAAGTTTAGTTTTCTTCCAGTGACACTTATAGTTTCCAGACTCTTCTTTTCTTCCCTTTAGTCGTAGGAATTACTTAGCAATTATAAGATTTTGTAGATCTTTAGGGGATCTAAGTGTACAGACGTGGATGCCAAATAAATTGCAATTAACACAATACTTTCTCTGGAAGGCACAGAAAAGAGAAATATTAGAAATACTTCATGATTGATCTGAGTTTAAAATTTAACTTTTTCATTGGGTAGTACTTGTAATTTTAAATGAAATGATTATTTCTTTTGATCTTTATAGCAGCACAAAAATCAAAGAATTTCTTAAAGTTATACCTTTTAAACATCTTGACTTGTCTTACATGATAAATTCAAGTGATTGTGTATGTATTTTTCATGCCGCAAGTTGCTTTTCAGTATGAAAGTTATGTGGTCAGAGAGAAACTAAGAATATGTAGATACCCACTTACCCAGGAAAAATTCAGTGTCTCAGACATGCCTGTGGCAAACAGAATAAAACTAATCCTTGTCGTTGTGGAGCAATAATTACAGCATAGTGATAGAAGACAGGTATTAAACAAATACTTAAAAAGCAAGGAAAAGCAAGCAAGAAAAAAGAAATCATGGAAAGAGAGAAGTCCTAAGACAATTGTGTTCTTCTGGGTGCTTTGCTAGGGCGTGAAGCCATTGGGAAAGGCTTGTGGGAAAGGAGGTGACACACAGGCTGAGTTGGGGAAGGAGGCAAAGGAGCAGTCAAAGGAAGAGCCTTGTAGGAAGAGGGAACCTCATGTGCAGTGGCTAGAGGGTTGGAAAGAACTGTTCTGGCACTGAAGGAAGTCCGTGTAGCTCAAGTGATGCTGTCCAGTATGGTAGCCGTGAGCCACACAGGGTTTGTCGGAATCGAGATGGGCTCTAAGTATAAAATATATACTAATTTAGAAGACTTGGTGTGATGAAAAGACTATAAAATATCTTAAGATTTTTATATTGGTATCACAATATTTTGGATATATTAGGTTAAGTAAAATCTATTCAGATTAGGTTTACCTTTTTTTAACTTTTGAAAAATATGGCTACTAGAAAATTTTAAATCACATTTTTGGTTCTCATTATATTTCTGTTGGACCGCAACTTAGCAGGGTGTAATGAGCAAGGGGCTAAATGACTTGAGATAAAATTGGTTAGATTCACCAGAGTCAGATTATACAGGGCCTTGCGGACCACAGAGAGGAATTCAGACTTTATTTGAAGTGAAATAGGAAACCATTATGGGTTTTTAGCCAAGGGGATTTACCTTTCACAAAGAGCATTGGCTACAGTGTGGAGAATGTATTGGAGGGGGGCCAATTAGGAAGCTCCTACAGTAGGATGGACACACACACACACACACACACACACACACACAGCTAAAGCAGTTATCCCAACAGCTGTCAGATAATGTTATATAAAAAATAGCCTCTGTAATCATAAATGAGTTTCTCAGTCTTACTGATGGAATTTCTTAAGCTATGGATGTAGGCATTGGTTTAGGTTTACAGGTGTAAGAATTTTCCTTCCTTGTGTTCATGGAATATTAAAATTCTTACAAAATTAAATCTCTACCAGCTTCCCAGAGCACCCTAATTCGTGGAAATAGTAATACCTCAAACCATGAATAGCTTTAAAGATTTTTAAGAGTTTTGACAAACCTGAAACATTTCTTAATACTTTGGGGTTCAAGTAATTACTTGATGATTTGGTGGGAGCTGCTGACATCACGGATCCCGCAGGTCTGTCTGTGCAGCCTCGGATCTCAAACTTAAGAAGCTTCATCAGACTGCACGGCCTTTAATCCTCCCAACTATTCTCTTGGTAGAGCTTTTTCTCCTTCTCTCGTGCATGAAGAAACTTGAGACTTAGAGCAATTAAGCAAGCTGCCAAGGTTATAAGGTAGTAAGTGACAAACCCCGGGCTAAAACTCAGATCATTCAGATAGGTGTTGTGATTTCCTCTTACCTGATTGCTCCTTTTCTGTAGTGTGTGTGTGTATTTGTGTGTATAAATGTGAGTTGGATTTGTCATTCATTTTATTTGGCTCAGAAGCTATATTTGTAGGACCACTATTTAATTTATATAACATCAGAATGATTCATAACTTTGGCTTTTTACTGTTATTCTGTGATGGTACAGGGTTTAGATTATTTTTCGTAGTACTGAAAAAAAATGTAAGACATGTCAATATAGTTTGGGGTTTTTTTTTGTTTTTTGGGTTTGTTTTGTTTTTGTTTTTGCTTTAGGGGGAAAAATACAGTTTATTTACTATAGAATTTGTTTCCACTTATGAGTACTTAGAGGATACCAGCCACAATACTATGTATTTTGCTTGTTTTATGTCATTAAATCCTTTTTACAGCCTTATTAAATAGGTAACATTATTCCCAGAATCCCAGAAAACTAAGATTCAAAGCCCAAATTCTTAGCTTTGGTATGTTATCCACTTTTTTAGGTATATTTGAAACAATTATCTTCTCAGTATCCCTGTTATGGAGCATTTACACTGTCAACAGAATTTTTCACTGTAAAAAGCAAAGGTCATTTAAACATTAACTTTTTAAAAATCACATTTCTTGGGGGCGTCTGTATGGCTCAGTCAGTTAAGCATCTGCCTTCGACTCAGGTCATGATCCAGGAGTCCTGAGACCGAGCCCCACATTAGGCTTCCTGCTCAGTGGGGAACCTGCTTCTCCCTCTCCCTCTGCCCTTCCCCCTGCTTGTGCCTTCTCACTCACTCTCTCTCTCTCTCTATCGAATAAATAAATAAAATCTTTTTAAAAAATCACATTTCTTTAGCAAAATTAAAGTTGATCCAGGGTTATCACTGACAAGGCTGATACTTTTCAGTAAACTAATAGTTTTATTTCCTTTAATTAAATGAAAATAAAGGAGGGTAAATCAGGTGACACTTAAGTTCTCCCTGTACAGCATAAAAATATAGCAGTTTGCTTTTAATGGATGATCTTATAAACAATAGGATAATGGAATCAATAGGCCCAGTACCGTGATTAAGCACTGTCCTATAACTTAACATACCAAGTCACAGTAAATACATATTATATGGTTCTACTTTAGATTTCAGATTCTGTTAGTTAGATAGCTATTCTGTTAGTTAGCTATGTGGTGTTATATCAAAGGTTGTTGAAAATACTTGAGTGTCCAAAACATTTGCAATACAGTACTAACTTACTTTAGTTTCTATTACAGTGATTGATTTTGGAAAGGGTAGGTTTTGCCTAATTAATATAAAATTATATTAAAACAATTATGTAGATTATCAGCAGTATCTCCTAGAGAGATAAGGAAGGAAACTAAATTAACATCTCTGAAGGACTTGCTGTGTTAGATGTTATATATGCGTTATTCAGTCTTCACAACTGTCCCTTTAGATAAGTTGATATCCTACATATTAAACTGAGGCTCAGAGAGATGTACCCAGAGTTGCAGAGCTAGTGGATGAGCCCCAGTGCTACTGTGTTTGAAGCTCACAGTATGTTTTATAAATGAAAACTGGAAGGAATTTTTGATAATACGAATTGTTTGAAGGTGTGAGAGAAGCTCTTTCCGAAGTGAACTGTGGAAAATCTGACTCTTAGATTTTCATTTTAAATTATTGGCATTGAAAGCTGGTAGGATTAGAGTGATGTCTAGTCCTGTGAGTAGCCAATACAGTAAAATAGTTCATGGAGTTTAGTTTCTCAGTCCTGATTTTTTCTTGTTACTGGTCTTGATTTTTGTGGGTTACTTCCAATCCTCTTTTGTCCCCGGGCCCATCACAGTAACGCAAAGGTATAAATACTTAACAATGCAAAATACAAAGATTATCTTCTGCAATTGTAGAAGTGTTTCTCCTGTTGGCTTTTTTTTTTTTTTTTGTAACTAAAAACTGGTATTGAACAGATTTTAAGGAGGTTTAATCATTTTTACCCCTTTTCAGTCATAATTGTACTAAGAAGATTTGACTAGTATCAACTATCTGATGACCATTTTTCTTGATTATGTAGTTAAAAGTAGAAATTCAGGGCACATTCTTACTTAGTTTTTTTCCAGTATGTAGCCTTTAATGTATAATTTTGTTCTTCCATTTTGCTGGTTATACACAACTCCACATAGCCCTTTTATTCTGACTTGTGTTCCAACCAGTTTTACTTCATAATGTTTATGCTGTTGAGTAAAATATTTAGAACAAAAATGTTGTTAAATTTGAGGACTTTTTTTAGTACACTGAAGATGTTTTTAGTATTTTTTTTTTAAGATTTTTTTTTTTAATTTATTTGACAGAGAGAGAGAGAGCACAAGCAGGGGGAGCAGCAGAGGGAGAGGGAGAAGCAGACTCCCCGCTGAGCAGGGAGCCCGACGCTGGGCTGATCCCAGGATCCTGGGATCATGACCTGAGCTGAAGGCAGACGCTTAACCAACTGAGCCACCCAGGTGCTCCAATGTTTTTAGTGTATTGAAGGAGTCCCCCCACCCCACTCCCCGCTTTGTGTCACTCTACTTGAGAGTGTTCCTATAGTGCATACCTCTTGGGAGGGTGAGGGGACACCGTACTTAGTAAGACAACTTTGGTAACTATTTTATAGCAAACCCATGTTTGCGGTTAGACTTTTTTTTTTTAAACACTAAGTCTTTTCTTTTAAAAGTTTGAATGGTATTCTTATGTAAATGGATACAGAAACTTATCAGCCATTTCTGTGAGTATATCCTAAACCACTGTACTCACTTGAGCTGAATTTGTAAGTTAAATTGTTTACGCGTTATCCTTGCCTCTGGAATTTATTTCAAAAATAGACTGGGTTTCTTTAAGTACTGTAAGACATTCAAAATAGAGGAGAAAACATTTGTCAGAGAAACGGGGCAAGTAAGACAGAGGAGGAAAAATTCTTAAAGGAAAAGAATTCTGGATGTGGTTTCTTACCATCTCAGA
Source organism: Leptonychotes weddellii (assembly GCF_054177405.1). Classification (NCBI taxonomy): domain Eukaryota; kingdom Metazoa; phylum Chordata; class Mammalia; order Carnivora; family Phocidae; genus Leptonychotes; species Leptonychotes weddellii. The sequence goes on along the minus strand of NC_138369.1, from coordinate 168,111,264 downwards.
TGTAAATGGACAATATTTATAGTTTCTTCCACTTTAATACTGGGAATCTTAGTCACATGCCTGGGCTTTAGAGTATGTTGTGGGGAAAGTAAATGGAGCAATGGGTACCATGTTTCCTCTGATTATGATACGCATAGAAGAGTATATTATTTTTTTATTCTGGTCACTTTTTGAAAATTTGGTATCATTTATGCAAGTATTTGTATTTCCTTTTGATATCCATGGTAATTATCTATAAAACTCAACTGCAAAAAAATTAGAGTGACACTTAGAAAAGCCTCCCTTTTGTGAGGAAGAAAGAAGATGCAAGAAGGCATTTTTTTCCTTCTAGAGTGGGAATACATATTTACCCCCTGAAAGGAGCATCAGTTCTAAAAGATGGAGAAGAGAAAGAAAGGCAGAGTGATTAGGCTTAGCTGTACTAAGAACATTCTCAAGGAGAACTTTAAAATAAGGAGCTAAAATAGCTAGAGCCTGGGGAGATATGATAGAATCTTAAAGAGGATCTTGTTGAGCCTTCTCCTTTTAAATGAGTAAAGTGAGGCACAAAAAGAGAGTAACACAAGGTCACTTTTTTTTTCCCCCTTCAGTGTCTGTTGTAGCTCCAGAGTTCCAGGAATTGGTCCAGATGGCCAAATTCAGTATCCCTCTGTGTTGATCCTGCCCTGGTCCTGTTAACAAGAAGAGGCATTCTACATGATATGCAGGAAGGAATTGAGTGAGAAGTAGTTGGAGAACTGTCAGAGCGGAACCTTCTGCCTCTTTTCTTATTTATCCCACCATGAAATAATTGTTATTTCTGACTCTTCCTTTGGGCAGTTATTGTCAAAACATTTTGGCCGAGGCTGTAATTTAGGATCAGGAGCCACCACGGTTTATTTAAGAATTGGAGACAGGTGGAAATCCAATAGTTGACAGCAGCAAGTGAAACAAGAGAAGCATCTGGAGCCCTTAGGTCCAACCTGGCCTTGCCTGATCCAGGGTAGCCCTGCTTCTCACCCAACTTCACTGATGAAGTTTAACTGCAGGCACTACCACAGTGTGATGCCGCTCACTGTGAGATGCCATACCTATTTCCTATTAGAAAAAGGGGCATATTTTTCTAGAGATGGTAGAGGTTAGCTGAATCAAGATCCCCTTATCTAATATTTTGCTATCTAGCCCTCTGAGCAAGAACCATCTGGTCTTTATTTGCTTGCCAACTTCAAAATAACCCATCTACCCACCCTTAGTGCTTGGTTCTACTTTAGGAATTCATTTTCCACATCTACTCACACATATAGCTTGAATACAAGTGTCTTCCTTAAGATTTTATCACCTCTTGTCTGATTCCTACTGTAATTCCCTGGCATGGGCCCTTACCCTTCAAATTGAGAGAAAATACCCAGATTGTATACTGGGTAAAGACATTTCCTCTAAGCTTGCCTTTTTTTCAAATATCCGTTCTCAAGGCCTTGAACCTTGTTCAAGGCTCAGCATCTAGGGCTTGGACAACCCTAGTCTGAGTCACAGTTAGGCATTAATACCTGCATTAAGTATTAATAATCCACCCTGTCCCGCTCCCATATCCAGTCCCCAGCATAGAGAATGTGACTTTCCCGTCAATACCAGCAGCCGTTGGAGTTGTGAATACCAGCAGCATTGATGAGTAAAACAAGTAGAAGTAATTTAAGACTTGAGAATTAACAGAAAAAAAGAAGAGAGACTAAACCACTTGAGAAGAGGGAAGAGGTGAGGAGGCAAGAAGAAAGAAGGAATGGGAGGAAAAAACTACATGCATAAGAGCTGGAGCAGCTCCTACATATTGCCTTAGGCTAGTGGCACTAGACTCATGATTGGAACCCACTTGATGGATGTGAATCTGACTCTGAGGTCTTAGGAACTGCTCTTGAGTTTAATAGTCCAGATTTGTTGTCATCTGAGCAAAATGACAAAGTAGAAGAAGTCAGGAACATGGACGAGGAAGTAGGCTACATGTGCTCTATCATGGTTCCCTTTTTTCTTGATTGAGTGGAAGATCAATATTCTGTTTCACTTTGCACGTGAAAAGAACAGTGAGTCTTTATTTTCTTTCTAGTGGCCATTTTTTAAATGAATTGCTCTCATTTTGAATATGAGAAGTCATTTTTAATGTCAGAAAATTTCAATCCTCTTTGCCCGCATACACGCACGCACACACACAATACATAAGTTCATGTAGATTCAGTAACTTCAGAGTCAGTTAAACTGCTTGGCTAATATGAAAATAGAGATCTATCTACTTTCAAATTTAATAGAGTAGAGGGGAAAATGATAACACAAATTAAACTGTAAAGTTCTTCAACATCAGTAAGTTTCACACAGCTGCAGGGATAACTTGACGAAAGGACATGTTCAGCCAGATGGCCTGTGCTGGCCTCCTTCCCATTCCTGCAAAAGATATGTTATTCACTCCCAGGGTAGCTCAGGGAAAGAGCTGATTATGGAATTAAAACAACCAATGTCCAATTAACCCCTGTTTTGGTCAATGTTTCCTACACAGTTTGGATAATTGGCATACTCTAGTTCCGTCAAGGGAGGCAGCTGGTTTATTGGTTAGTTCAAGCTCCTGGGAATAAGAATTTGAAATTCTGTTATCAGCTCTGCCCCTACAAACTCTAAGTGTGACCTTGGACAACTTATTTACCTCTTTGTGTTATTAGATTTCCCCATTTGAAAATTGGAGATAACGTGTTGCTCTTAGACCATACATGAAGTGAAGGCATTGTAGGAAAAGTAAGGGAGAGTATTGATATTTGCAGGGCTCTTTAAGACTGTCAATAAAAGGTACAGTTTGTCTTATATAGTATTATTATAATATCATAAGGATGCTGTGATTGCACAGAACAGAGGCCCACACAACAGAGCTCACGTACAGGGGATTCACAAGAGACATGCAGTAATCTCTTCAGGAACCCAATGATAAGAGTGTGTAGCACCTCCTTAAACTGGAAAACCATTCAACAACTCCTGACTGTCTCTTCTTTCTTCCTTTTGCTTTCCTCGTCTTTGCTTCTCTGTATGTGCCTACTTCATTCCTTTCTTTCAGCATACTGACTGCCCGGTATTGTCATCTGTGCAATGTGGCCTCATTAAAGCGACCCAAAATGAAGGTTTTCCATCTCATTGAATTTCAGATCCCAAGAGAAGAAATGAATTGATCCAGTTTAGTCAGGTTCCCAATGTTCCCACATTCCCCTGTGCTTAGTGGACTGGGAACAGATTCTTTAAGAAAAAGGTCTAGGGAAGAAAGAAATGATAGCTATCTTTTGTACCTAAAATTACTCATTGTTTTATGGAAACATGTCTTATAAAATATTACAAAATTAAAGAATTAATTAGCTAGGTTATTAAATTATTTTATAGATCCAAAGTATTTTTTTTTTAGCTTTCCAGGATTTATAGAGAATATGTTAAAGCGTTCAACAGATAATTTTGAGTGCCTCTAATCTAGCAGGCACAAGAATACAAACACAAAAGACAATCTCAATTCTCAAGGAACTTTATGTGCGGTGACTGGCAAATGAAGAAAAAAAATTTATTTGTTTTTTTTTTGCAAAAGTCTGGTGCTATGGCCATGACTAATAGAATAGTTAACATTAATCAAGTGCTTAAAAAATACCAGATGTTATACTAAGTGTTTTACATACATATTTCATTTAAGACCAGAGCTTTATGAACGTTGGGAACCTGACAGCATCTTTATGAGGTAGATACTGTCATTCCTATTTTACAGCTAAAGAACCTGAGCCCCAGGATGGATAGGTGACTGACCAGAGTCACCTGCTGATGAATGACAGAGTCAGGAATGCACAGACTGTTCTCTGAACCACTGTGCTTTGTGGCTTTTCTAATAAAAACAGGAGACTTAGGACAGCAGAGATAAGATTTTGGAGTAGAAAAAGGAACCCAAAGTTTTCAGTGATATAAGTGTATTTGCCTTACCAAATGTTTCCAAATTCACTTTCGCTTTACTCTGTGGCAGTTTTACATACTAATAGGAAAGGCTAGAACCCAGAAGACCTGACTTAGGTTTGGATGAGCTACTTAGTGGCCTGTTTAACCAATCACTCAATTGCTCTTAGATTTAGTACCTTTGTTCGTTAAAATGTGAATGAGGATAATATATTATTAACCAACTCCGTAAGGAGAAATGAAGGAAATATATCTTGGTATTTCATTTGAGGAGGAGATACGGCTTAAAGCACTTGAGGAAAAGCAGGGCCTTTTTAATTTACAGTAAACAATGCAGGAGTCCACAGTCTGTGGCAGAAAGCTCCCAGGAGCTTTTTAGACACTGCTTTGGCCAGCCAGGAATTTGTAAAGAATTGCATCTTTGGGGCAGCTGGGTAGCTCAGTTGAGTGTCTGCCTTCGGCTCAGGTCATGATCTCAGGGTCCTGGATTCTAGCCCCGCATCCATCAGGCTCCCAGCTCAGCAGGGAGTTTGCTTCTCCCTCCCCCCTGCTCATGCTCTCTCTCTCTCTCCCTCTCTCAAATAAATAAATAAAATCTTAAAAAAAAAAAAAAAATTGCATCTTTGTAGCACCCACCACAGACTAGAGCCCCAGAACATTTGTCTTCTTCTGTTTGTCCTTTGTTAGATTCCTGTCAGCAATGGAATTTAACTATCTTATCTAGAACTTAACAAGGTGATAGACTTAGTCATTGGAATATGGCAGCTCTTTTCTTGTGTTTGAGGGATAATTGAAGGATTAGCCTTGTTTTCTGAGGCCTCTAAAGGACCAGCCATCAGACTAAAAGGAGACAGATGATAGCCCAGTGCAGGAAAGAATTTTTATGCTATTGCACTTGTGCCAATGTGGAACGAATTCTCTGAATAATGGATCCCCTTTACTGAGTGCCTGCTTTGTGCCCGGGCACTGTGCTGAGCACTCTATGAACACTGGCACATTTGTCCCTCACAGAGGCTCTGTGACAGGTTTTTGTACATTTATAAATAAAACTTTCTTTTTTTTTTAAAGATTTTATTTATTTATTCATGAGAGACAGAGAGAGAGAGGGAGAAGCAGGCTCCCAAGGAGCAGAGAGCCCGATGTGGGACTCGATCCCAGGACCCTGGGATCATGACCTGAGCCGAAGGCAGACGCTTAACCATCTGAGCGACCCAGGCGCCCCTATAAATAAAACTTTCAAGAGTAGTTAACTTACTCAAGGTCAAACAGTTTACTCATTGGTAAGAACAGTTTGGTAAGTGGAAGAGCTAGAAATTGAACCCAGAGCTGTGCGATTCCAAAAGATACCACCTTGGAAGACAGTCCATGGTCACTGGAGGTCTTTGGAAAAAAAACTAGACAACCAGAGTTAGCAAATAGGTTAGAAAGGGGTTTAAGCATTCTATGGGATGATTGGTTAGGCAGATGACCTTTCACTTCTCTTTTAACCTTTAAATTCTAATCCTGTTGTGTATGTAGAATCAATTTGCAAGACAGACTGTTAGGAAAATGATAGCTGGTGGTAGAGTCATTATAGGAAAATAGGTTTCTGAAAATTAGCTCCACTGCCAATTTATACAAGTTCTATAAATTTGTTTTCCCACTATTATGCAGACTATGATGTTGGTCATTTTAGCTCTAAAAAGAAGTCATTAGTCCAAGTGAATAAAGTGCCGGGGGGGGGGGGGAGGAACACATTTTATAATGAATGACAAGGAAATTTGATTAGAAAGTTCAATTATCTTTAAGACAAATGACTAAATAGCTTTTGGAATACAGTAAGATACGTTTCGTTTTAAATATATATTAAAGAGTGGTTTACTGTTCATTTTAGGAAACGTGGGTTTTCAAAATCTTACCCTTCTACATCAAAGTTAGATACTTTTTGGACCCACGTGACTTCTTAGCCTCCTCGGACCTGAGAAACATTATTTAGTTTTAACACCATGCCAGGAAGCAAGAAGAGACCTGAAGTTTACCCCTTCGGCATGGGTCAGAGGAGTGAATGTCCTGATTTTATATCACTACCAACAGCACCAGGCAGATAGGGTGAAAAATAGAAAAGGCACAGCAGCAACACATTGATTCTCCCTGCATCAGTATTCAAGACCTGCTTGGATAATGTTTGTTTTTATTGAACTGGTTTTTAGTTTTTCAGGTTTAGGTCTTCAAAAAGTAATTTGATTACTTTTACATACTCTAATTGAATCACTTTGGTAGGATCTTGTTTTTATTGAGCCAGACACAGTGAAAGCTCACACTTAAAGCTCTAAAGGTTCAAATGAAAAAGATTATCCTAAGAATAGCTTTGACCAATTTGATTTAATCTTTATCACATAATTTAAAGGGTTCAAGTTCTTTACTATATGATGATTATCTACTTCAGTGATTGATTTTTAAAATGGGGATAGAGAAACAGTTTCTCAATTGTGGTTGATACAGTATAAGGTTAATTCATAAAGCCTTTCTTTCCCCATTTTATCATAACTATTTTTTAGGATTTGATTTGTCTGGTTTTGGGGAATAAATCAATGTATTAACTTCACTTCTTAACATATCATCATATGAAAATTTAACAAAGTAATATTTTAATGTTAAATAGGTTTTATTCAATTTTCTATAGAGTGTGTAGTTTGAGAGGGGAAAAGTGATAAAAAGCTTTATGATACCAGTATTCTGAAACATTTTCCCATTCTAGATAAAGTCCATGGGTATATTAGATCTTATAAACCTTAACTGGGGAGACACTAATTAAAGGAAATTCAATGACTATGATGAGTTTTTTTAATAGAAACAGATGTTGAAAATAAAGATCTTCTTATGAAAACTAAAATCTTATATATATATATATATTTCTAAAATGTTTAAATGTTGTATTTTTCTAACAGAATACTAGTCACACTGTCTTCCAAACACAGAACTTCCTGCATAGGACAAAATACTTTGTTACTCTTTAATTTTGTGATTTTTTTTTGTAACGTTCAGAGTGAAGAAAAAAAAGGGTATCTTGAATTCAAAACCAAACATTATAAATAGCATCATATCATCTTAAATCTTTTTTTTTTAAGATTTTATTTATTTATTTGTCAGAGAGAGAGAGTGCGAGCATAAGCGGGGTGGGGGGGGGGCGGCAGGCAGAGGGAGAAGCAAGCTACCCGCTGAGCAGGGAGCCCGATGCGGGACTCGATCCCAGGACCCTGGGATCATGACCTGAGCCGAAGGCAGACTTTTAACCCACTGAGCCACCCAGGCGCCCATATCATCTTAAATCTTAAAGTACCTTAGAATTATGACAGTCTACCCCTCATTTTACAGTCTCAGGCTCTGAGAGTTTGACCTGTTGCATGTTCTGCTGGGACCCCTACCTCTGCCAGGTGCTGGGATGTAAGGATGACAAAGATGTAATCCTTGCCTATAAGTTGTTTACCCTCTAGCTGAGGACCAGACATAAACAAACCAAAATACAATTTTGCAATGAGATGATTGAAAGGTCTACTGAGTGCTGTGGAGTCCCAGAAATGAAAAACTATCCTCAGCCTGTGGAGTTCAGGGAAGGCTGTATAAGGAAGGGGTAAGTCCTCCGCTGAAGCTTACAGAATAAAAGAGATGTCTTATTCCTTTAGCTTGATTGTAGGCAAACGGGGCTTATTTTATGTTTTAAAAATGCATTACCTGGTGCATTTTTATGTCTGATCTATTTTATGAAATGAGGATGATTGTAGGGACTGTGTGGGCGAATGGGGGAAAGGGCACTGAGCAGAAGGTTCTTTACGTTCTATACATTATTTCTCCCACTGTTCTGTCTTATTCATGTGTAATGACAAGAATTTAAATATAAAACCAATTATTTTTATAAATGCTATAATTGAAAGCACGAAAGGGACCAAAACAACAAAGCAGAATATAAATAGTAGGAAATATTGATGTAAGGATTTCAGTCAGAAGCCCTGACTTCTATTACTGCTGTCCTTCTCGTTTCTTCTCCAGCTCAAGAGGAGCCTCTTCTAAAGCCTCCTTCCCACCCTGCCCCCCACCTAGGTCTGTATTCATTCTGAGTGTCAGGTGCCCCAGCAAGGGCCACAAGCAGGCTGTCCCTGAACGGACTGAACAAACCCAAGACCTGGATAGCAGCAGAGCTGGGGCTCATATTGGTAGTGACTGCCAAAGTCACTGAGATGGTGACTGCAGACATTTGCTTGCATGCCCAGATGAGCAAAAGACAGGTCAGGGGAAAGTACGGATGGCAGTTTCTTCAAAAAAATGAAACCATTTAAATAAATGGCCTTTTGACGGATGGTAGGCCAGTAGCTTCATCTTCCTAGTTGAAGAACATATTTTAATGTTACCCCTCAATATTTAAAGACAGAAGTTCTCCAGGTACATTGTGCATACCCTCGTTTTTTGTTTATTAATCCCCTGGGGTGGGACCCTGTCAGGTTATTGACGTCTTCTTTTTACAGATGCCGTCATTATGTCTGTCTGCCCAGGGATTCTGTCAGTAGTGGTGTTTCTCTTCCTAGGCTGACTAAAACCTTCAATCTGGAAAGCTTTGTATTCTGGGCCAGTACAGGCAAGAATGATATTGTGATGTTTATTTACCATTTCTGGAAAATCAAGTCAGAGTTCATGGACCTTTCATGGCAAAGCAGCACTTTCATCCAGGCAGCACATAAAGAAGAATGTTAATTGATTAACTGGTTAATTAATTGATAAATGATTCCTCCAAATAGACTTTAATCATGTATCTTATAAGGAACTCTTTTGTTTTAAAAGAAAATAAATGTCAGTCGATTTTTGTGATCAAATTTTGATGTACAAATTAGTATCCATTACTGGTAATTTTACTATACCCACATTCTTTTTCTGCCTAGTACAGGAAGTTCCACTTTTTGTGGTATTTAATTTGATACATTTTTTTTTCTTTTTACTTTGTTACTGAGAAACTCCAGTCTTTTTTTTTTTTTAAGATTTTATTTATTTATTTGACAGAGAGATAGAGAGAGAGCACAAGTAGGCAGAGAGGCAGGCAGAGGGACAGGGAGAAGCAGGCTCCCTGCTGAGCAGGGAGCCTGACGTGGGGCTCGATCCCAGGACCCTGGGATCATAACCTGGGCAGAAGGCAGCCACTTAACCAACTGAGCCACCCAGGCGCCCCTGAGAGAAACCCCAGTCTTTCTAGGATAGTACAATTCTGGTATTTTCATTTAAACCTATTTAAATATCAAAAATAATTTTGCAAAATGAAAATCTGATAATTGAGAACATTTACATGTACATATATCATAAGTTGCAAATTATATAAAGCTATAGCAGGTGATACGTGATATAACAAGGAAAACTTTGATATTATAAATTTACCCCAACAGCATTATGTATCCTTAAAAATGATGATTTCTTGATCAGAACACTTTCAGAAAGAACATTCATCACATAACCCTTGGTTCATAAATGTAATGTAAGGTAAATTCAATACTTTGTTTGAACAACTAAAACAAAAGGCATGGTTTTGTTAGATAATTGCACTGTTCAATAATATATTCCATTAAGAATCACTTTTATTGCTGTTGTCAGTAACAAAACTTTCTTATAAGTATGATTTGGAAGTTATGGAAGACTGTGGATACGTTCTAAAATTTTCCTGGTTGAACCAATTTTTAGCAGTTAAATCTGTGTATTTGGGAAGAAGTGGCCCAAGATATTAAGGAATATACAATTAATTTCCATTTCAGCTGGTACAAAGACATGGAGGGTTGGGGGACCTGCAAGTTAAATTAATTTCAAATTGTCACATAGTAAAGATCAGTAATAACAAACAAATTAATATGCAAGCATCCATATGCACATACACACATTAAAAACTTACAACTCTGAAATACACATACACAAGTTTCTTCTCGTGTTCTGTGATCAATGCAACATTTTAAGCAGAATATGCTTTATAACAAAAAGTTCATGAAGATCTTGTCTTCAAAGATGGGGAACATTTTTAAAACAGAGTGTACCCTGTGAGTAAATGCAGAGTATCTGGTAAGTGTACTTAAACCCCCAGGAGCTTTGATCAAATACCAGCTGTTGTATCAGTTCTGTTTGGTAATCTTTCTTACAGATCTGTGACCTTGACCTTGTGCTTGCATCTGTATGTCAAATCTGTTCTCGGGTTGGGGAGACCGTAGTTGAGTTTAATAGGATTTATGCTCCAATCTCAAAGGATGAAGCATATACATACACATGTACATATATATACATATACATGTACACACATATACATGTATATATTATTTATATACATATACATACACACACTGTAAACCCTCAGTTCCAGGAGAAGAAAGCAGCATTTTCCATTATACTTTATATTTTGGTAGGGATTGGAAAATACTATGCTTTTGAAAACTGATAGAAAGCAAGCACCGGTACTTTGAAGAGCTATTGAAAAAGGTTAAGAGAACCTCTACCTTCTGTTTATTTTATATTTAAACCCTTTTTTCCCACATTTATGTGCTACCAAAATAATCTGTTAATGAATGTTTTGTGTTTCTTCAGAGAAACTGTAGTTTCTTCAAGAACAGTAGGAGGCAGTGAACGGACATTAATATTAATGCTAAATAAACGTCGTATGTATTCTTTATCATATAATGATTCTCTTCTAGATTTTTAAAAGCTGTAGTTAGAATTCATTTTAGCTAACAATATTCTAGTTTTCTTTGTTTTCAAGCTAATGCAACACAGCATCCTGGAAAGCATTACATTTTTGGAATAGAAATTGTTGGGCAATTGAGCTCTTTCTCTAGCTTCTTTCATTCTGTGAGCCTTTTTTAACTTAAAAATCTCCAACTTTTTCATCTTAATTTTTATTTAAAATTAATTTTTTTATAAACTGTAGAGGCAGAGTAAAATGGATAGTGGATTTTATTGAATCTGAGTCATATACATAAGCCTTCTGAGTATATATCAGCCTTCAGAACAAAGAAGCCCTTTTTTATTTTGCTATATCAGTTATAGGGGATATTTGTTTCTGTTGCCAGGACAAATAATTGTCCTCTCTCTCATATGCATTTATCTATGTTATCAAGGATCCTAAATCTTTACTGTTGCACTTTATTTAGTATGTAGTCATTGTGAGTTAAACCAAAGCTCCAGTTTGAATATTAGCTCATATTTAGCTTTTAAATAAACATCTGTTTGAAATTCTGTGACACCCCCCCTCTTAAAGAAAGCAGTGAAGATAAATAATTTGGGGGGCATTGGATGGGCAGGGTGTATGGCGTTTCAAAATCACTTCCTTCCCTCAGAATTCGCTAAAAAGACTATAACGCATATTGGTCAGGACTGTTTCCACAACTTTATGATAGCATTGTCATCTTTCTGATTAAAATGCTTATTATCATTTTATCAACTACAATTTGATAAATTACTTGGAATCACAGAAATAAAATTTTAGAGTTGAAGAGGTCTTCAGATAATGTCCTTCTACTGAACACGTGAGTAAGTCAAACACTGGTGTGTCCTAGTGAGTCGCTTTTAATAGGGTATGTGAGTCACACTGTTTTAGTCCTATGGAAGGGGCTGACAGCAAGTTAAAGCTGATGGACCCAGGGCGCCTGGGTGGCTCAGTCGTTAAGCGTCTGCCTTCAGCTCAGGTCATGATCCCAGGGTCCTGGGATTGAGTCCCACATCGGGCTCCCTGCTTGGCAGGAAGCCTGCTTCTCCCTCTCCCACTCCCCCTGCTTGTGTTCCTGCTCTCGCTATGTCTCTCTCTGTCAAATAAATAAATAAAATATAAAAAAAAGGCTGATGGACCTGAAGTTAGGAGCAAATTTGGCCTTGGGCAGAAAGTCCCTTGGGCTGCAATGGAGAGCATCTGGGCAACCGTTTTACTCACTACAGTGTCAGGGACTTCTGTTACCAATCTTAGAAGACTATTTACATCTCAAGTGAGAACCCCTGGGAGAGGGCAAAAAGCTCTTATGTTCTAGTTTAATGTTGAGGCCCCCAGTTGAGCAAAATATTTTTAGATAAGTTTATTTTCCTGGCACCCATCAAATTGTACAACCACACATCCATCTTTTGATAACGATAATACTGCAAAGAAAAGTACTATCTTGGAATTCAAATTATATCGAATATTCCTTTTTTTCAATAAGAAATATATTCTAAGAAATGAAATTTCAGGCTTCCTCTTTTACCATGCCCTTGTTATTCCCCTTGAAATGGCAGCAATTGAATGTTTCTTTTATTTTTTGTTCTTAATTTTTTTTCAAAAACTGACTTTTTCCCATTTCTGTCACTGATTTATTATGCTTCTGTTGTAGCGGTGGTCAGTCTGTTAGATTTAGTTTTAATAAAACAATAGTTACAATAATTAAGAGAGTAACAAATGATATTTACAGTTTTTTAGACAAAATAGCTCAGTTTTTCAAATGTTTACAAATACTTAGAATTCTTTTGTTTTTCCAGTTTGAGAAATAATTGACATACATTACTATAAGTTTAAAGTGTACAGCATAGTGGCTTGATTTATGTATATTGTGAAATGATTACCACAATAGATTTCGCTAACTCCCATCTTCTCATATAAATACAATTTAAAAAAAAAAAAAAAGAAGGAAAAAAAATTCTTCTCATGATGAAAACTCTTAGGATTTACTCTCTTAACTTTCCTAGGTAGCATACAGCAGTGTTAGCTGTAGTCATCATGCTGCATGTTACATCCCTAGGACTTATTTATTGTATAGCTGGAAGTTTGTACCTTTAAACCACCTTCCTCCAGTTTATTCTTCTTTCCTAGCATTTTTTTTTTTTTTGGTTATTCGGTGTCTTTTATGGTTCCATATAAATTTAAAATTTATATACTTCTATAAAAAAAAAGCCATTGGAATCTTGATAGGGATTGCATTGAATCTATAGATGGCTTTTGGTAGAATTGATATTTTAACAGTATTAATTGTTCCAATCCATGAACACAGGATACCTTTTCATTTATTTGTCTTCTTTTCTCTCTATCAGTGTAGTTTTCAGAGTAGAGATGATTCACTTCCTTAAATTTATTTCTAAGTATTTTGTTTTTGATGCTATTGTAAACAGGATCAATTTCTTTTTTAGAAAATTTGTTGCTAGTGCATAGAAATGCTACTGATTTTTGTATGTTAATTTTGTATCTTGCAGCCTTACTGAATTTATTGATTACATCTAACAGTTTTTTGGTTGGTTGAGTCTTTAGGATTTTCTATATATAAAATCATTTCATCTGCATATAGGGACAATTTTTGCTTCTTCCTTTCTAATTCTGATACCTTTTATTTCTTTTTCTTGCCTGATTGCTCTAGTTATGACTTCTAGTACCATGTTTAATAGGAGTGGCAAGATTGGACACCATTGTCTTGTTCCTGATCTAAGAGCAAAAACTTTGAACTTTTCACCATTGAATGTAATGTTAGCTGTGGGCTTGTCATATATGGCCTTTATTATGTTGCCAAATTTGTTAAGAGTTTTTGCCAAATTTGTTAAGAGTTTTTGTCACAAATAAATGCTGAATTTTGTCAAATGCTTTTCTGTATCTAGTGAGATATGATCATCATTCTTTCATTCCCTTAATGTGATGGATTACATTGATTGATTTGCTGGTGTTGAATTGTATCTGTGCATCTCAGGGATTAGTCCCATTTGATCATGGTAAATGTTTCTTTTAATATGCTGCTAAATTTGGCTTACCACTATTTTATTGAGAATTTTTGTCTCTGTATTCATCAAGGATATTGACTGGTAGTTTTTTGGGTTTTGTTTTGTTTTGTTTTCTAGTAGTGTCCTTTTTCTGGTTTTGGTATCCAGATAATGCTGGCCTCATAAAATGGGTTTGGGAGTGTTCCCTCCTCTTTGATTTTTTTTGGAAGGGTTTGAAAAGGATTGGTGTTAATTCTTCTTCAAAGTTCAGTGAAATTCACCAGTGAAGCCATCTGGCCCTGGGGTTTTCTTCATTGAGAGATTTTTGAGTACTAATTCAAACTCCTTATTAGTAATTGTCTATTCAGATTTTCCGGTTTTTTCCTGATTCAGTCTTTGAAAGTTGTATGTTTCTAGAAAATTTTCCATTTCTTACAGGTTGTCTAGTTTGTGGAGTATAGTTGTTCATAATAATCTCTTATCCTTTTCATTTATATGGTATTAGTAATGGTAATGTCTCCTTTTTTTATTTATAATTTTTGTTGACTTGGGTAAAAAATAATTTTTAATTTATAATAGGGGGTTCACTATAGTCTTCACTTCTTAAGGAAACCCTAGGACCCTTAATCTGAAATGTTACTTTTTCTTTCCTGTTCTGTGAAATTTAATGTTGAGTTTCATGTATTGTAACTTTTCATTGGCCCTTGTTTGGAAAGCTTAATCTCATGTATTTGGATAAAATGGTGTTACGTCCTCTTGATAAATTTTTCTTGGATTTTTGTTTCCTTTTCAACTTTAAAACTTTCTTTCAGAGTCTCACCTTAGAGAACACCAAGAGTTTTCTAAATTATTTACCTCGATTTGTATTGCTTTAATAAAAGTTTCAGTAATTAGGACTTCAGAATCTTCCTCGTACTTAGATATTTTTCTTTTAATCCTTAATGAAACATCTTAATATTTTTCTTAGCCTTTTGTGTAAAAAGCATCCCTAAAATAATCTACAGTGGAAATTAGGTAATACTGTCCAATAGGAGTTATTCTTGAATGTCACAATTAAGTAGACTTTCAGTTACTTTTGCATTTTGAGGAAGCAGAGCCAAAAATTAAAATGCTCATGAGAGTGGTACCGGAGAAATACCTTTAAATTCAATACTCAAGCAGGTATTACTTGATAATGGAGAAGAAAGTAGAAGGGATTTCATGGAAACAATTGGAAGTCATGAGGTATTTACTAGACATAATTTAAATACCATACAAAGTGACTTCATAGATGTTTAATCACTGAAATGTGTTTCTAATGGAGGATTTGATCTTAAGTAAGATACTGAATCCTTTCCTTAAAAACAGCTGGAGGAAGACCTTTCTCATTGTTTACTTATTGTCAACCAAAAGTAGTCCCACATACAAGAATTCTATTAGATTCATCCTTCATTTATCCAAGTACAATTTTATTTTGCCATTTCAAGAATTGTTTAAAAATTCAGCAGATTTTCCCTTTGCTTAATAAGTCATTTCCAAATAGAAAGTGCAAAACACATTGCAATGAAAATAGTTTACTTCAAAGAATCAGTATAACACCCATTTGGGAACTGTTAACGTGCAAATTATTTACAACTATCTTATTGACTAAAGTTCTAAAAAAAAAAACTTAGACTTCAACATAATTTCATATTTTTCAGGTACTTAAAAAAAATGTAGCTTTAAAAAAAATACACTCTGAATTCACACATTTTACTAAATATTTAACTAAACTAGCCTATGTGTTGAAACTTGGATCCTTCCCCAATCTATGCATATGGTCCAGATTCCATGGAATCCTTCAATGGTTTAGTTTGATTTTATTGTTTTTTTAGATCTAACAATATTTTTTTTACTGTATGCTAGCTAGAGCAGTAAAATGTCAATTTTATAAAATTTAAAAGATTTTCATGTTTATAAACAATTTTAAATCAATAAAAAGAAGATTCAGTTTATAATTTTAACATTATAACAGTTGTACATGAATTTTATTAAATTGTCATGAAATGCATTAACCCTTGATATATTGTCAAGCAGGGTTCTTTGGACCTGGTGTTAGTTTTTGAAACCTTTTTCTTTTTTTTTTAAATATTTCTAACTAGTAGGAAGGATTATGTTACATGACTTTTATTCGTTTTAAAAGTTTTAATCAATGTGTATCTTGCTATTACTGTATGTGCCCAATGGAACCTTTTGTAAATCAAAAAGACATTATGGAACCTTAGTGATCTTAATTTTCCTATATCATTAAGTATTTTGCCATTTTCTGATCTTGATAATTAATTCATTATTTATTTCCAACTGTGCCAAATACTAAAAAGAATAAGTAAAGAGAAAATAATGGAAGTGCCTAGAAGAGTGATGCAGTAGTGAAATAAGTCATCATTGTATAATCTTCAATTTCCTTGTTGCATAGCCCATTAATTCTATATCATCTTTCATGAAGGTTTAAAAAGTCTGGAGACACTGTCTTTGTAGTCTTCCTAGTCTGTTTTAAGTTTTTAGTAAACGCAATAGAGAATTCAGTATTTCTCATTTTCCATCTGTAACATCAAAGAAAAGAAAGTTGGCATAGGAAGATGCTTCAATTAGATGAATCAGAGGATGACTGCAAGAGAATGATGGTAGTACTCTAGACATGAATGATGATGGTGACATTGACTTTATAAAGCAACATCTCTGACTGTTGTCTTCAGATGATAACATCCTAAACGAATTTTTTCAAACTCAGGAATCAATGAGTGAACAATATAGTTCAACATTATAGTTCTTTTATTTTTTTCCAGGTTTATTGAGGTATAAATGACAAGTAACATTGAGTTTACGGTCTACAGTGTGATGATTTGATAATGCACATATATAGGAAAATGATTACTATAATAAAGTTAGTTAATACACTCATTACCTCACATTGTTCCCATAACAATATAATTCTAAAGACAAAAAGGAAATACAGTATTTCTTTCATCTAGTCAGTTGCTCAATAAGAAGGGCTTCATCACTCACTATTTTGTGACAAGAAGCTCAGCTGTCCTGTTTTGCTCAAAGGAAATATGACAGTATTCTTTCTTTTATGATGTTGGCACATCCAAATTTATTTGAAATGGTTCATAAGGGCAAATATTGAAGGCTGGTGTGTAATAAAAGAGATTGGAAGAAAACAGAGTCACGGATATAAAATAATCCATTGGGTTGATCATTATAATTGGTGTTAGTAAATCTAAAAATAAAAAATATATATTTTGCAATTATGCAGCAAGGAAGATTTCCTTCCTCTCTTCAGCATAATTATGAGCTGTCAGAGTTTTCCAAAGTCACCCATTTTGAATTATACAAGTACAAAAAGAAGACCCAGAGGTGATGATAAAGCTTACCTCTTAGACATGTACCAATCTGGAATTGGTACTTAAAGGATGTTTCCAGGTTCTTGCATGACAGTTGATGAGCTGTCAGTTGCCCATTATCTTTCAAAACCAGGAAGATAAGGAATTAAGAATGGGCTTGATGTAAATTGTGTAAATTCTTACTTAAAATTCTGATGTTGTTTTATGTTATCCCTTCATTCTTCCTTTGTTAATTATTCATAAATTGACTTAAATATTAAAATGTTTGTTGGACCCAGATGGTAATGGTGATGCCTGTTTTTCTTGGTATCCTGAGAGTTAAAACAAATCCATTAAAATTACAGAGCTGATTTTGATTTAGAATGATAAATCTAAAATCAAGATTAAATCACCTCTTAATATATTATTAAAGGTTACACTAAACTTTTTGTTAAAATCAGTTTTTCTAAAAATTTTATGGAACCACCTTATAAAAATGACAACTGAGTTGAAACAAATATTGTTCAATCAGGTTTTATTTTTTTTCCTTCATATATATGTATTTTTAGGGTTCGTTAAATCTTTCTTGGCTTTGCCTGTCGTATCTACCAACCTAATGTTTAAAGATAGGATATTAATATAACCTATTTTAGTTTCTGAACTAAAATTTTTCTTATAAAATCTCATGAGAGTGGGGCACCTGGGTGGCTCAGTCGTTAGGCGTCTGCCCTCAGCTCGGGTCATGGTCCCAGGGTCCTGGGATCGAGCCCCACATTGGGCTCCCTGCTTCGGCGGGAAGCCTGCTTCTCTCTCTCCCACTCCCCCTGCTTGTGTTCCCTCTCTCGCTGTGTCTCTCTCTGTCAAATAAATAAATAAATAAATCTTTAAAAAAAAAAATCTCATGAGAGTTACAAAACTTGTTTCATTTGTTCATTTGTAATTTTTTTCCTACCTTTTTTTTTCCTGCCCCCTCCTTACTTTTACTCTCTTTGTTTTCTTTTACCCCCCGTAAACCAAATGTTGTGGATAATTCTGTTCCCTTTGCAAAATCACTCAGCAAGTGTATGCCATATGAGTAAAGTCTCTTCCTTATTGCGTTTATGAGGAGCCCGTTGAGTATCTTTAAATAGACACAGGCTCTAATAAAATCATTGTCGAAGTTTCGAACGTGCAAGTAGATCCACTGATAAGGCATTAAATCACAGTATTTTGTAAAGTATTCCAGTTTTAAAATATACTGCTTGCCAATCTCTCAAGAGGCCTAATTCTTAATAGTACGTTGACATTTAGATATTTTTTTACCAAATATACTCAAGTAGTGTTAAGCATCTGGCAACATTCTTAAGTAATATGTAGATAAAATGAAAAAGGAAGCAAACTGTATGTCGGTGATTCAAAAATAATGTGGTTGTCTTTTTGCTGAAAGAAAATGAGTCAGGCTAATAATACTAACTCTAAATAATTTTAACTTTAAGAAGTCTATTTTGGTGATAGTAATATTTTACATTATACCCTAGTATCTGTAGTCTCAGTGAGCTGTACTGTATTCAATCACCTTGTCTCCTTTTGTTTTTTTTCTAAATTTCTCAATTAAGTTCTGTTCTTTATTCTAGAAATGTGAAAGGCAAGGTTTGGGAAAGGTAGGAAGGGATTGTTAATGATTTCTCCTGCTTCAGTTATTTAAAGGAAAGAGAAGGAAGTTATCTGAAGAAATTTGGCTCACTCAGTTCCCTGAAGAGCTTTTACTAGTAGGATCTGAGTGACTTCAAGCCTTAAGTAGTCTCAGAATTCCTACTTTTTTCAGCATTTCATTTTTTGCTAGCACGATGGTAGGTATTGCCACTGAGTGCCTCCTGAAGCAGCATCTCAGGAAATACAGCCTTTGATTTACAGATTCATCTTATTTAAAAAAAACAGGTTTCCTATTAAAAGAAGGTCTCTCCTCCCTGAGTCATAATGGTGCTGTTTATACAATTTTTTTCAAAAAAATTAATGAAAAATAACCACATGGACTTAGAATTTTCTGGAAGCAATTATTCATCTTCCTGTCAGGTCAATTCTAAATTTGTTTCCTGTCCACTTTTCTACAGGGTGATGTGATTGCCTGTTGTATACACATAGTTATATTTGTACATATTATGGTAACCACATTTTCTAAACCAAAAATTGGTACAAGTACCTTAACACATTTTTCTAAATTAATGATTTTTCTTTTAAAATCATAAAATTTTTTCAAGTCACATATAATAGTTTAATTTATTTATACTTTATACTGATAGCAAAGTCACACAAAAAGAAATAGCATGGGTGGGGAAAAGAGTATTTTCTATGAGGAACATCCTAGAAACTTAGAGTTACAGGTTTACCCATAACCTGTCTTCTTCATCTGTTAGGAATGGACCTCACATTAAAATTTCTACATAGAGCAAATGAGTGAAGATTTAAAAATGGATACATTAAACCTCTGATGGACTTGATCAGCATCTAGAGAATCACTGTCTTCTGTCATGATAGAAATGAAGTTTTATACTTCAGTGTTTATGAATATGACTAAGACTGTCACACTTTGCATAGACCTACAAGATATTTGTCAGTCTTCCATTTCTTTGAAAACAGAAATCCTACAAATTACTTATGGAATGTGTGATATTTCAAGGATGCTATCAGAAGTGAATCTGCTCTGTAGTACTCAACCCTACACACAGCTCATCAGATGAGTCCATGTCATATGCATCTCTTTTTTTTTCCTGCACATCTGTTTTTGTTCCTTCATAAGCTTCCATTAATGTAAGAAAGCTAATTCTAGCTCCCTTATAGAGCTACATCATTATAAAAGAGACTTAGCATTCATATTACTCTGCGTAAAGTGCTCATGAAAATTCAGAAACTTGGTGTGCTTTGGAAGACAGTTACATAACGCCAAAGTATTTTCTCTAATTGATTTGCAATATGGATTAATTTATAGGATTTCCAGTAGCAATTTCCAGTTTAATAGGAATGGCAAAATATGTTACTAAAGAAGTATCTATAATGCATGTATATGTATGTACATTATGTTTTACATATGTGTATATATATATACACATACACCTACATAGAAACAGAAATACTAGATTCTTTTGCTTATTGGTATCATAGCATAATACTAGTTCTGTCCCTTCTTAACTTTTTTATTTATTTTTTTTTTTTTTAGAACACTGCTATTTGCATTTAATTGGAAACAAAAGATGAAGAAGGAGAAGCAGTATATTCGCTAAGGAGTCTATCTGCTTGCTGCTGCAGACCTATGTATTAAGGAATTCTTTTGCTGCTTCTTGCGTAGGAGTTGATCAGCTCTGTGGTCATACTACTTTGGAATTTGCCTGTCTTTCATCTTGTCATTGCCAGAGAAATCCTGGTTGGAATGTAACAGGACATCTCCATCTGATTACTATGGAAGGTGATAAACTGACACTCACTTATTAAAGTTACATCTCACTCACCCACAGAAAACCATTCTTTAACGTGAATAGAAACCAAGCCCTTGTGAACACTTCTATTGAACATGACTCATGGAGAAGAGCTTGGCTCTGATGTGCACCAGGATTCTATTGTTTTAACTTACCTAGAAGGATTACTAATGCATCAGGCAGCAGAGGGATCAGGTACTGCCATTGACAAAAAGTCTTCTGGGCATAATGAAGAAGATCAGAACTTTAACATTTCTGGAAATGCATTTCCCACCTGTCAAAGTAATGGTCCAGTTCTCAATACACATTCATATCAGGGATCTGGCATGCTGCATCTCAAAAAAGCCCGACTCTTGCAGTCTTCTGAGGACTGGAATGCCGCGAAGCGGAAGAGGCTGTCTGATTCCATCGTAAATTTAAACGTGAAGAAGGAAGCTTTGCTAGCTGGCATGGTTGACAATGTGCCTAAAGGCAAACAAGACAGCACATTACTGGCCTCTTTGCTTCAGTCATTCAGCTCTAGGCTGCAGACCGTTGCTCTGTCGCAACAAATTAGGCAGAGCCTCAAAGAGCAAGGATACGCACTCAGTCATGATTCTTTAAAAGTGGAGAAAGATTTAAGGTGCTACGGCGTTGCATCAAGTCACTTAAAAACTCTGTTGAAGAAAAGCAAAGCTAAAGATCAAAAGCCTGATACCAATCTTCCTGACGTAACTGAAAACCTCATCAGAGACAGGTTCGTAGAGTCACCACATCATGTTGGACAAAGTGGAACAAAGGTCATGAGTGAACCCTTGTCGTGCGCTGCCAGATTACAGGCCGTTGCAAGCATGGTGGAAAAAAGGGCTAGTCCAGCCACTTCACCCAAACCTAGTGTCGCTTGTAGCCAGTTAGCATTACTCCTTTCAAGTGAAGCCCATTTGCAGCAGTATTCTCGAGAACATGCTTTAAAAACACAAAATGCAAATCAAGCGGCAAGCGAAAGACTTGCTGCCATGGCCAGATTACAAGAAAATGGCCAAAAGGATGTTGGCAGTTTCCAGCTCTCGAAAGGAATGTCAAGCCATCTCAATGGTCAAGCAAGAACACCGTCAAGCAAACTAATGGCAAGCAAAAACACCACCTTTCAGAATCCAATGGGTGTCGTTCCTTCTTCCCCCAAAAATGCAAGCTGTAAGAACTCACTAGAAAGAAACAGTATCAAACAAGCTGCTAATAATAGTTTGCTTTTACATCTTCTTAAAAGCCAGACCATACCAAAGCCAATGAATGGACATAATCATAGTGAGAGAGGAAGCATTTTTGAGGATAGTAGTACACCCACAACTATTGATGAGTACTCAGATAACAATCCTAGTTTTACAGATGATAGCAGTGGCGATGAAAGTTCTTATTCCAACTGTGTTCCCATAGACTTGTCTTGCAAACATCGAATCGAGAAACCAGAACCTGACCAGCCTGTTTCTCTCGATAATTTAACTCAGTCCTTGCTAAACACCTGGGATCCCAAAGTCCCCACCACTGTAGACATCAAAGAAGATCAAGATACCTCAAGGAATTCTAAGCTAAATTCACACCAGAAAGTAACACTTCTTCAATTGCTACTTGGCCATAAGAATGAAGAAAACGTAGAAAGAAACAGTCCTCAGGAAGTACACAGCGATGTGACCAAGTTCAGTACCCAGAATTACACGAGGACTTCTGTAATAGAAAGCCCCAGTACAAACAGGACTACCCCAGTGAGCACTCCTCCATTCCTTGGATCCACAAAAGCAGAGTCCCCCATCAATCTTTCCCAACACTCTGTGGTCATCAGATGGAAGTCCCCACCATATGCCTGTGGCTCTCAGGCTGAAAAGCCCGCAAATACTGCATCTAACCACTTGATGGACCTTACAAAGAGCAAGGAATCGCAAGGAGAGAAACCAGTCCAGAACGAAGGCGCCCAAAACCCTGCGACTTTCAGTGCCAGTAAACTGTTACAGAATTTAGCTCAGTGTGGAATGCAGTCATCCCCGTCAGGAGAAGAGCAGAGACCTAGCAAACAGCTGCTAAGTGTCAACACAGATAGACCTGTAGGCATGGTTGATAGATTAAATAGTCCTCTGCTCACAAATAAAGCAAACGCAGTGGAGGAAAACAAGGCATTTAGCAGTCAAGCAACGGGTCCCGAATCAGGACTTTCTGGTTCTGAAATAGAAAATCTGCTTGAAAGGCGCACTGTCCTCCAACTGCTCCTGGGAAACCCCAACAAAGGGAAGAGTGAAAAGAAAGAGAAGATTTCTTTAAGAGATGAAAGTACTCAGGAACATACAGATAGAGCTTTAAGTGAACAAATACTGATGGTAAAAATAAAATCTGAGCCTTGCGATGACTTACATATTCACAATTCGAATGTGCACTTGAGCCATGATGCCAAGGGTGCCCCATTCTTAGGTCTGGCGCCTCCGGTGCAGAGAAGCGCAGCTGCCTTACCAGTGTCCGAGGACTTCAAATCGGAGCCCGTTTCACCTCAGGATTTTTCTTTCTCAAAGAACGGTCTGTTGAGTCGACTGCTCAGACAAAATCAAGAGACGTACCTGGCGGATGATCTGGACAACAGTCACAGAAACAGTGAACTGACAGTTCTAGAATCAAAGAACCTTTGCATGGTCCCTAAGAAAAGGAAGCTTTATACTGAGCCTTTAGAAAGCCCTTTTAAAAAGATGAAAAATAACATAGTTGATGCTGCAAACAGTCACAGTGCTCCAGAAGGACTGTATGGGTCCTTGCTTAACCAGCAAGAGCTGAAATTTAGCAAAAATGATCTTGAATTTAAATACCCTGCCAGTCATGGTTCAGCCAGCGAAAGTGAACATAGGAGTTGGGCCAGAGAGAGCAAAAGCTTCAATGTTCTGAAGCAGCTGCTTCTCTCAGAAAACTGTGTAAGAGATTTGTCCCAGCACAGGAGTAACTCCGTCGTCGAGAGTAAAAAGAAAGGACACAAAAATAATGTGACCAATAGCAAACCTGAATTCAGCATTTCTTCTTTAAATGGACTGATGTACAGTTCCACTCAGCCCAGCGGTTGCATGGAGAACAGGACATTTCCATACCCAGGAGTGGTAAAAGATCCCATGAGTCCTCCTTTTTCTGAGCACTTGGGCTGTGCAGGGTCTAGACCAGAATCTGGGCTTTTGAATGGGTGTTCCGTGACCAGTGAGAAAGGACCCATTAAGTGGGTTATCACAGATGCGGATAAGAATGAGTATGAAAAAGACTGTCCAAGGCTGACCAAAACTAACCCAATACTGTATTACATGCTTCAGAAAGGAGGCAATGCTGTTACCAGTCGAGAAACACAGGACAAGGACATTTGGAGGGAGCCCTCATCTGCTGAAAGTGTCTCACAGGTTACAATCAAAGAAGAGTTACTTCCTGCTGCAGAAACTAAAGCTTCTTTCTTTAATCTAAGAAGCCCTTATAATAGCCATATGGGAAGTAACGTCTCTCGCCCACACAGTGCAAATGGAGAAGTTTATGGACTTCTGGGAAACGTGCTAACAATAAAAAAGGAATCAGAATAAAATGTACCTGCCATACAGCTTTGGATCTTTTTAAAACTACTTAGTACGAACTTGAGATCTGTATAAATAAGAGCATGATTTGAGCAAAGCATGATAAAATTGAAACTTTTTTCACTTTGAAAAGTCTTGGTTACTGGTGATGTTTAAATATGCATACTACTTTTTGCTTTACGTTAGATGTCATGAGGAGACTACCGAACTAGCAATTGGTTGTTTAACACTCTGTATGCATCAGACAACAACTGTGAGTAGCCTATGAATGAAATTCTTTTATATAATCAGATAATAGGCATAAATGAAAATGTAAATCTCCATCCATAGTGGATTAACGCATTTTGCCTTTATTAGGGTACTTTATTTTGCTTTTCAGAAGTCAGCCTACATAACACATTTGTTTTTAAATCCAAATTGTTAAATAACTCTTTAAATGTTAATTATTGGATTAAAAAAAAAACTAATTCACTTCTCATTATCTGATTCAAAAATAAATTAGAAAAAATATATGCTTACATTTTTCACTTTTGCTAAAAAACATATTTATTTTTAACTCTTGGAAGGGGTTTTGTGGTTCCCAACGTGTCTCCCCCACCCCAGTCCTTTTCAATATATATTTCTTTAAACCTTGTACTACTTAGTAAAAATTGATTACAATTGATGGAAGTTTGATAGATCCTTAAAAAAAGGCAGATTTCCATTTTTGTATTTTAGCTACTTTACTAAATTAATATTCCTCCTTTTACAGAATTAGGAAAGTTAACCATTTACCTTCAGGTGGTTTCCTGAACAGTTGAATATTTAAGAAGTTGTTTTTAACAGAAGCAAAATGGCTTTTCTTTGGACAATTTTCACCATCTCTTGTAAAAGTTACTTCTCACCATTTCTGTGGTACCTGTGAGTCTTATGACCAGGGTTTCTTAAAAGCTGGACTCAGACCACCTGCATTAGAATCATCTGGAGCCCTTGTTTTAGAATGCAGATTCCTAGGCAGCATCTCAGATCTACAGATCAAGAATCTCTGCTAAGTGGACCTGAGAATCTTCCATCTGCATCTAAACACACTCCCTAGATGTTTCTTCTGCACGCTGAAGTTTGAGAACCATTGCTTATGACTTTTCTCAGAACACAGGATTGTAAAAAAAAAACTATTTGATGCCTATATTTTCCCCAGTACAGTTATACATCAACTCAAAATTTGCAATATTATAGTTCATATATAACCGTTATGTCTTTGGAAAATCGGGTTCAGAATACTTTTTATGACAAAAAAAAATTGGGTAGAGGGGACAACTTTCATATCTGGCTCAACATCTCAGGAAAATCTGTGATTATTTATGTGTTCTAATGAGTAACATCTACTTAATTAGCCTTAGGGATGGAATAACAGGGCCACTTACCAAACTCAGGTGATTCCAGGATGGTTTGGAAATTTCTCCTGAATACATCCTTAGTTTCCATTAAAATCATTGTCCTAAGAACATTGCTGACAAAGATGAAAACATTTATTTCAAACCCAAGAAAGGCACTAAACTCAGATTGACTAAACAGAAAAATACAAAGGGCACATATACATGACAGAGTTGTACACGGTCACTCCATTGGACCTATTATTTTAAAATTGTAATTAGAAGTAAACATTGATGTTATCTTGGAAGAACTTATTATTGAGCCACATGAGGTTTTGATCTTGAAACAAGTCCATATGTTTAAGTTCAGCTTTCACAGTCCACAGTTCATTGACCAGATAATATTTTTCTTTTTAAAAGTGAGCCAGGTTTGCAACTGACCTATCAAAAAATTGTTATATAATCAACTATTAATTAGAAGGAAATCTATTTGAAGTTGTTCTACTTGAAGACGTTTCTAAGATTTTTATATTAAAAATGGGCGTTATTTCCTAATACGATCTAAAACCCTAAATGATTATTTTTTTCTCGAAATGATTTGTAAATAGTTACTGGATATATTATAAAACAATAGTCAGGAGTGAATATTATGCTATATCATGGAGAGATGAAGGTGTACGCTTATTCTGAAGTGAAAATCCCACTGGCCAGTGAATATATTCTACTTCATCCCATGTTGATTCTGTGACAATCTTCTTGTCTACACTATATAAATAAGCTTTTAAGCAAGTCATTTTTTTTCCTGCCATTATGAAAGGTCTGGAGCCTTAGAGATATGCTAAAAAAATTGTTGGTATTCCCCTTTGGTCAGGGGAAAATAGGCTTTCACAAGGGAGTGAAATTTAGGTCAGGGAAAAGAACATCAAGGGCCGGCATCGCTATATTTTTGTTTGTTTCTTCAGTTGGTTGGTTGTTTTTGTTGTTGTCATCGTTCACAATTAAAGGAATGAGGATATATAATACGTAGATAAACATGACCAGAAGAATGACGTTCTGATTTACTAGAGAATGTCCCCAATTTGATTTTAGGGTGATTTTAAAGAAAAACCAGTGAGAAAGGGCATACATCCATAAATTCACTTTGTTTATGCATATGTAGATATGAGGATGCACATATACACATTTTCAAGGACTATTTTAGATATCTAGACAATTTCTTCCTAAAGAAGTCATTTGTGAAAGGGTACTGCAGCTCTCATTGACATCAGTAAGGTAGCATTACCTGTTTATTCTCTGGTACATGTTACAGAAGAGTAAACTGGTGAGAGTATATATTTTATATATATATATATATATATATTATATGTATATATATATATATTGACTTGTTACATGAAGATGTTAAAATCAGTTTTTAAAGGTGATGTAAATAGTGATTTCCTTAATGAAAAATACATATTTTGTATTGTTCTAATGCAACAGAAAAGCCTTTTAATCTCTTTGGTTTCTGTATATTCCATGTATAAGTGTAAATATAATCAGACAGGTTTAAAAATTGTGCATGTATGTATACAGTTGCAAGTCTGGACAAATGTATAGAATAAACCTTTTATTTAAGTTGTGATTACCTGCTGCATGAAAAGTGCATGGGGGACCCTGTGCATCTGTGCATTTGGCAAAATGTCTTAAAAAGTCAGATCAGATGTTCATCCCAACATGACAGTATTCCATTTCTGGATATGACTTCTGTGGTTTAAGCTTTGTGAAAGAATGTGCTTTGAATCCAAGGGTCTTAAAACTTTTTAAAATCAAGTCAACCACTTTTCAACATAACGAGTTCACACAACTACTTTCATGAATTTTTTAATCCCATTGGAAATGTACTATTATACCAGGCGTATCCCAGTATACTGGAATACAGGCACATTACCATTCATGATGAATTCTGGGGTTTACACAACCAATTTTGATGCGATCTGCTTAGTAATATAATTTGTCATTTTTATTAGAGATTTCATTTCTTCATGTGATGTCATGAAACTGTACATACTGCAGTGTGAATTTTTTTGTTTTGTTTTTTAATCTTTTAGTGTTTACTTCCTGCAGTGAATTTGAATAAATGAGAAAAAATGCATTGTCTTTGGTTTCAAATGACTGTTATTTGGGGGGCTTTCTCTGGTTTTTAGGTTTTCCATAAATATAAAACTCTCTGTTCATGAAAATAGCAAGTCTTCAAGGATGCTTTACCCTTCTCAGAAAAAAAAAGGAAAAAAAAGAACAACGAAGAAGAAGAAGGTGGCCCATGAGTTAATGTATCTAGAGGCAGGGCAATTGAAGCATAGCTCAAAGAGACAGTCAGCCTACCTCGCCTCGATTCTGTTATTTGGTGTGTAACTGAATGATCACTGTAGATTTTCAAAGTGGGAAAGAATTTGTACAGTGTTCAAAAATAAAGATTTGATAAACATTTGTTTTAAGATAAGATTTTATTAGGTTTTTTATCCAATTCAGTGAGTGTTATGTTCATTTTAAATTTAAAAAAGGTCAGGGCGCCTGGGTGGTTCAGTCTGTTAAGTGTCCAATTCTTGATTTGGGCTCAGGTCCTAATCCTCAGGGTCATGGGATCGAGCCCCGTGTGGGGCTCTGTGCTCAGCCGGGACTCTGCTGCAGATTCTCTTCCTCACCCTTTGCCCCTCCCCCTGCCCACTTGATATCTCTCTCTCTCTCTCTCTCTCAAAATACATAAATATTTAAATAATAAATAAATAAAGGTCTTCAGTCATCTTCCAAAACTAAATGTATATAATGTGTGCACACACATCCATATGTAAATATATACTGTATGTATATAGGTAATGAGTAGATGACAATGATAAGCAAAATATATAGTAAGTAATGGAGACCAGTTTATTAAGGAAAAAACCAATTCTTGTGAACCGATGGCCTGGGAACTTTTATTTTGCATAAATCTTATTAATGATAATTTAGGAGGAAGCCATTTTCCCAAAATGAGTGTCTGTTTTCTGGCACTAAAATAGGTCTGCTACAATAATGAAAATGTTGCAGCTACTCTCCGAACAAGTTTATAAGCGTTGTCTAAAAATAACCGAGTAGCAGAAACACATTCAGCTATTCTACATCATTAAAATATTGAAGTTACACTTTGCTATAATGTATAGACACCATCATTAGAATCAGAAGCACGGCCATGTTTTGTTTATTGATTTATATTGTGAAAATGCATAATAAGTGTACTGAGTAATTGCCTAGTAAGAGTTTGGGGTTTTTTTGTTTTTTTTTTTTTTAGTTTGTTTACTTAATCTCTACAGCCAGCGTGGGACTTGAACTCCACAACCCCAAGATCAAGAGTCTGCATGCTCTTCCAGCTGAGCCAGCCAGGTGCCCCAAGGGATTTTTAAGAAGAGAACTAGTCAGTAATTCTTGACTACAACATAGGGCCAATGACTTAAATAATAATCAGAATTTTTTTCTACCACTGATACCACTAAACCATGATCTATTTGGTTATATTTTTTTTAAAAAGTAGGTTTTAAATGTTATTAAGCAAGTCACTTTTTGTTTTTTCCATGAAGCTTAGGGGAGCATTTAACATGCACCTTGTAAGGGTTGGTGGAGGGATCTATTGGCATTTAGCATGAAATACATTTCTCTCAGTGGTTGGTACAGTAATATTTACAGCCTTTTAAGGATGCCGTCTTTATCGGTAAGTTAAAGACTCCCACTCTAAAAAACCAGAATTAATGTACTCTTTAGTTTTAGCGGAATAATTGGAAATAAAATCCAAATCTCATAAATGTCAGTCCTGAGGAAGCGTTGCTGTACTTAAGAGCTCCTCCGAGTGTCTAAGAGTAAATCTATAAACCTGAGCTTTAAAATAGTGTATTTCTGGGGCATCTGGGTGGCTCAGTCAGTTAGGCATCTGCCTTCGGCTCGGGTCATGATCCCAGGGTCCTGGGATTGAGCCCCACGTCAGGCTCCCTGCTCAGGGGGAGCCTGCTTCTCCCTCTCCCTCTCCCTCTTTCTGCCGCTCTGCCTACTTGTGCTCTCTCTCTCTTTCTGTCAAATAAATAAAATATTTAAAAAAAAAATAAAATAGTGTATTTCTGCATCAGAGCAAGAGGATTTTTGAACCATGCCAAGCAGTCTTGCAGCCTTTTCAGTGACACAAATACCTAGACAAATTCTGTTTTCCAGTTTGGCTTTTACCAAGTTTCATTGGTAGATGCTCTAAACTTTGAGAAAAATTTATGACCATTTTGGACAGTCTGTTTTACTCATTTTTGCGGATACAGCATTCCCCTGTGAGATCACTTCTGCAAAAGGAAGTGGCATAACCCGTGTGGATGTCGTATCCTCTATTTTTCAAAACCCACCAACAGGACCACAGAGGAGAGCCGAAGTGTGAATACGCTAAGATTTTATTTTCCCTTAGCTAATTAATATGAAATAACTTAGGGATACAACAGTTAGATGGTTTTCTTAGAAAACCACAGCTTTCTCTAAAGACTAAAAGGGTTGCTGTGGCAGCCATTATAGCTAATCTTTTTATAAGCAAGCTGCAAATCCTTGTAAGACTGTCAACACCCCACTGGGTGTGCCAGCCAGCCTTGTTACATCTGGTGGTGTGCCTTCTGACTTCTGGCCCTGCCTTCGTTTTCCCATTTTTAGCTCATTCTCCCACCATCTAACACCTTTCTGCCCATCATCACAGAACATTCCAATGTTCATACCTTCCCAAGAAGAATTCACTGTTTACGGAGCACATCTGCCTTCTTGGCATCAGTGCTTCAATCATATAACATTGCCTAAAATACCTCCTTCCTTTGCCCTCTTGTCCCCATTCCCAGCTTTGTAAACTTAAACTTGTCTTAAACTTAACGAAGATTACCTCCTCAAAGAAGCCCTTCGTCTGCGATTCCTCTAGGCAGAGCCTGTTCAGCCCTCTGTAATCCCATAAGGCTTTGTGAGGACCTCCCTTGTTGCAGTCATTAGGGTAGTTACCAACATACCTTGTATTCCTTCCGAAGGCAAGAAATGTGTCTTCTAAATCTTACGGTAGCAAGTCCAAATCCTGATACAAAGCAGTTAATTCAATAAATGTATGCCTAGTCAGAAAACGAATGAAATACACGAATACATTTTTGCCATACACACACAAGAAAAATGAAAGGCTGCCTCCCCTCACCAGTCCGGGACATGAACAAAGTAATTCATGTGGCAGGGACACATCCATTTCTCTGAAGGAATGGCCAGCCTCCTCAGCCACCTGTAGCCCTAGAGCTCGTGATCTCTGTGCTCCAACCATGCATTCTCCCTTCTGCCTTCCCTAATCCACAGAAATGCGACCTGCCAGGAAATTCCTGATTTGAGGAGCTGGTTCTTGAAAGCAGAATGAAAACTGGGGGTTTTGCCAGGAAAAGTCTAATTACCTGTTGTACCACATCTTCCTACAAATAGCAGTGAGCATCTTAGAAGTTTTGCCTTTTAGCAAAGACGCTGTCAGCCCTTCCAAACACCGCTGTGCTGAGATAGGCCTGAGGCAAGAATTCATGGCCTCTCCTGCCGGTCGTGAATATGTTTATGTTCCAGAGGGCTACATTTGTCCGAACTATCCAAAATCAAACCCAGGCAGAACGTGCTGTCTTGAGGAGTGTGGTACGACTAACTCCTTGATGATAAGACCCTTACCAGGGTAGGAGCTGAATTAGCATTAAGCTATTTCAGATTCTCAAGGAAGTCTGGGTCCCTGTGCTGTGGAAATGCAAGAAGCCGGCGCCACTTACGAACTAGTCCGCTAAAATGAATATGCATTCAGCAGAGGGCTTTGATGGTGGCAACTTAGCTATAAGACCAAATCGCCACGTTTTAAGAGTATTAGAAAAGTAATACATACGTTCAGTGATTTGTTAGGTGCTGAATAAAAGTGTGTTAAATAGATATGAAAGCAGAAATTCATCTCATGTGGAACTGGACAGATGTAATTTCCTTTTATTCTGATATAAAATTAATGTAATAAACATTTTAATTTTTAATTACTGCATTTTATTCAGAAAAACTGCATTTCCTGTTCCCAGCCCCAAGAGAAGAAATAAGGTCTTAGTTGAAATCATGCTTGTTATATGTCCAAATGGCCTCAAGGATTAGCAAAAGAGTCTTAAAGATGAGGTGATCAGACTAAAGTTATACTCCAGGACTTTCTTTTGCTCCAAATTGTACCTGATAGTAATCTGAGGAAGGTTCCAAGAAGCCAAGGGTCTTGCACTAGTCAAAGGGCAACTTTCTACAATAATGATGACATTGTGGCAGTAAGTGAATGGGATCATATAGTACTTAGAGGCTGCTTCTGATCGCCAAGTGAACTCACTCAAGCAGGAATATAGGCCAGAACATCCTATTTATATTTATCAAATTGCTCTCTCAATCTCTCTCTCCCTCTCTCTCTCTTTCTAAAATATAATACATACTGTATAATCAAATACTGTATAACTGACCGATTTGAAGTATATAATTTAATGATTTTGAGCATATTCATAGTCACTACAATCTCTAGACACATTTTCCTCACCCCCAAAAGAAACTCTATTTCTTCCCATTGTGTTAGATAACTACTAAATCTAGTTTCTGTCTCTGTAGATTTTATATATCCTGGACATTTCATATAAATGGAATCATATACGATCTTTTGTGAATGGCTTCTTTCACTTAGCTTAATGTTTTCAAGGTTTATCCATGTTGTTGCATGTATCAGCACATCAATATTTTTTATTGCTGAATAATTTCCCATTTCATGTATGCCACATTTTACTTATCTATCAGTTAATGGACATTTGGGTTGTTTTCATTTTTAGCTATTATGATTGTGCTATGATCTTTGTTGTAGTAGTCACTCTTCAAAAAGAAAATGGACAACCAACTAAAATTTGGTTTGGATATTGCCACATATGCGCATTGTTACAGTATAAAGTAATTGACTGTAGTTCTGTTCCGTGGATTTATATGATTTTCCTCTGCAGTAACACACCATCTTGATTACTATAGCTTTGTAGTCATTTTTGAAACCAGGAAGTATGAGTTCCCCAAATTTGTTCTTCTTTTTCAAGATCGTTTTGGCTATTGTTGGTTTTGTAAATTTATATACCCGAATTTTATTTTTTTTAAATTTTTTTTTTTTAAAGATTTTATTTATTTATTTAACAGACGGAGACATAGCGAGAGAGGGAACACAAGCAGGGGAGAGAGGGAACACAAGCAGGGGGAGAGGGAGAAGCAGGCTTTCCGCTGAGCAGGGAGCCCAACGCGGGGCTCGATCCCAGGACCCTGGGATCATGACCTGAGCCGAAGGCAGACGCTTAACGACTGAGCCACCCAGGCGCCCCTATACCCGAATTTTAGAATAAAACTGTCAATTTCTGCAAAAATGATTGGTGGAATTTGGATTGTATTGAATTTGTAGATTAGTTTTGGGAGAACTGTTATCCTAACAAGATTAATTCATCCCGTCCACGAACATGGGGTGTGTTTGCATATATTGCAGTGTTTAATTTCTTTCAACACCGGCACCCTAGGATGATGGCTTGAGTAGGGCTCTCTTTGTCTCTTTCCCTGATCTGTTAAACTGTCTGCTTCTTTTGGTGTCACACCCAGCTGTTAGGCTCCACTAATTGCCTGATCCTTGCTCTATTGTTTTTGACAATGCCCTGGGGCATCAATAGCTCCATTGTCTGATCTAATTAAATTTGGGTCCTTTTGCAAGAGTAGTTTTTGAGGCCAGTCTTTGAGATTGGTTCTGTTCCCAGGAGGTCTCTTCCTAGCCGTCTCTTTCCCTGGTTCTCTATGGTAAATAGCTGGCCAATGGCTTAGCTTCTTGTTCTCATGGAGCTACCAGCCTCCCATCAATTGCCTACCGCCAAGGTCATTGTTTTGAAGAACTCATTAGGCTTGAACTTTTTCAACTCTGTTCTAAAGGAAGGGAGACATTCAGAACTCTCTGTGCTTAGGGCTTGCCTCTTCCCCTGGGCGAAATTTCTGAGCCATTGTTCCATTACTGGGGCAGAGATAGTGGCCTGCTTCTCTCCGTTAACAGTCCTGCTTTGGAAGCAGGGTACTGGGTGGAGATGATAGCGTCTAGTGTTCTCGGGTCAACATTTCTGGTGGGAAACTCCTACCCTATGAGCGAGCTAGGGTTAGGGCAACCAAAGCCAACTATTGCTGGCCTGCCGCAGTGAGGGTAGACTATCTTCCCTTAGAGTGGAAGCTGTGTAGAGGAAGGATTGTGTAGAGTCAAGGACTGGTGCTGGACTTTTGGCACTTGCCTGAAATTCCGCTTCTGTAACTAACACAGAGAATTGCAGGAGATGAGAAATGCTGGTGACCTGGGCCTTCCAAGAGATACACTTTAAACGAGGAGCTGGGGAGAGGATCCTCATCTTCTCAGCCACACCGAACTTGAGGGGGGTTTGCATCACACTAAACCGTGGCAGAGGAAAAGGCTCAGGTCATGGCTCAAATGCCATAGACTCTCACTGTTCTTATCAAGATTTAACAGAGATTTTCTTGCACAAATGTCTTCTTCATTTGCTCACTGCCCTTAGGAAAATTTTCAGAGTATTTTTCCAAAAAAAAAAAATTATCAGTTTATATTGTTTTGCTGAAGAGTGGGTCTGTAGAGAGCCTTGTGCTTCCATTTTCGAAGTGGATCCTTCCTACTTATCCTATTTCTTTTTTTTTTTTTTTAAAGATTTTATTTATTTATTTGAGAGAGAATGAGATAGAGAGAGAGCACATGAGAGGGGGGAGGGTCAGAGGGAGAAGCAGACTCCCCGCCGAGCAGGGAGCCCAATGCGGGACTTGATCCCGGGACTCCAGGATCATGACCTGAGCCGAAGGCAGTCGCTTAACCAACTGAGCCACCCAGGCGCCCCTATCCTATTTCTAATCACCAAATTATTCAAAGCAACATTCCTTCAGAGTCACCTGCTTAAGCAACATTGTGCTACAGCTTTATTTCTGTCCATAAGATGGCACATTTCTGGCACATACTGTTTTGAAAGACTCTTTTTCTTTATTCTCATTATCCATAATTTACCTAAATCTATTCTCTTTTTTCCAAGAATTTCATTTCATTTTTTTTTTCATATCCTGCCAGGACAATATTCAAATTCATAACTTTTCTTGCCCATCAAATGTTCCACAGTTGAATTCACCAGACCAACCTCAACGCAACAACCTGCCAACACTTACATATTCAACTTATAATAATTTAAATGGCTCTTTGGAATTTAACTCAGTAAAATTATTCTTAATTTTTCTTTTTTTCCCCTTGCTTAATCTTCTAAGCAGTTTCAGGTTTACAGAATAGATCAGAAAGTACAAACATTCCCCCATACCAACATACCACACACCCTCACTCAGTTTCCCTTATTATTGATACCTTGCATTAGTACAGTACATTTTTACAACTGATGAACTAATACTGATGTATTATTAATTACATTTCATAGTTTTCATGGGCGTTCACTCTATTATACCTTCTATGGGTTTTGACAAATGTATAATGACATGTACCCACTCTAATAGTAACATACAGACCAGTTTCACTGCCTTAAACATTCCCTATCCTCCTTTGCCCCTCTCATCTACCTTTGCTTCCATCCTCTCCTCTCCCCAGCCCCTGGCAACCAGTAATCACTTCACTGTCTCCATGGTTTTGCCTTTTCCAGAATGTCGTAAAATTGGAATCATACAGTATATAGCCTTTATGGATTGGCTTCTTTCACTTAGCGATATGCATTTCAGTTTCCTTTATGTCTTTTTTGCAGCTTGATAGCTCATTTCTTTTTATCACTGAATAATATTCTGTCATATGTATGTATCACCATTTGTTTATCCAGTCACCTATTGAAGGGCATCTTGGGTGTTTCCAAAGTTTTGACAATTATGAATAAAGCTGCAATAAACATCAATGCACAGGTTTTTGTGTGCACTTAAGTTCTCTTTCTTTTGTTTTTGGTATGTGTTTTCAGAGATAGAGCTTATCTTTCAGTAATTCAAATTTCCCACCATTCCTGTGCACCAAAAGTACTTAACCATCAATTCCAAGCCCATCAGTTTCATTGGATGTATCAACTGGATAGGCTGAATTATATTGCAGTATCACACAACCTAAACTCTCAGTGACTGAAAACTACAAAATTTATTTCATATTCTTGCTACATGCCTGACTTGAGTTGGCACAGGGCTTTGTTTGTGATGATGCTTACTGTGGGACCCAGGGTGGTGGAGCCTTCACTATCCGGAAAGGTCAATGGTTGCCATGGCAGAGCTAAAGAACATGGTGACCTGAGCACTGCCTTTTAAAAGACCTAACACTTCACATTACATGAAACAAAGCTTCAGTCAGCTTAACTTCAGGGGTATAGGAAATATAGTTGCATCCTGTACCTAGAAGAAGAATCAGAAATATTGATGAGCATTCAGCAATATCAACTTTTATTTTTCAATTTGTGTGAGCATAGAACAATAATCTTTTGATCACTAAATTTAATTTGATTATATTTTAATGTTTACCTTCCCTCTGCAGGCTATAGGCAATAGGCTAGAAGCTAAAATTAATTAGCCTTAAGGGCTCAAACAATATTTATTACTTCAAGGGGAAGTGTTCTTGTTGTAACACAAGCTTCTAAAGGCTTACTGTAAGGAAGACAGCAGGAGTCTGAGCATGACTGATAGATTCGGCACTGCAGACATAGGACTCAACATGAATGAGGATGAGTTCTTTTTTTTTTTTTTTTGAAGATTTTATTTATTTATTTGAGAGAGAGAGCACAAGAGGGGGGAGCGGGAGAGGGAGAAGCAGACTCCCTGCTGAGCAGGGAGCCCAATGCGGGACTCGATCCCGGGACTCCAGGATCATGACCTGAGCCGAAGGCAGTTCCTTAACCAACTGAGCCGCCCAGGTGCCCGAGGATGAGTTCTTTTCACCTAGGCTTAGTGTAACAACAGAGAGATGTTCACTTGTGGTATCACATAACTGTCTATTCATAGACATTGATTGATCTTATTATTTCAGTGTATATGATTTTTTTATTTTATTTACTTATTTTTTTTAAGTAGGCTCCATGCCCAGTGTGGAGCCCAGTGAGGGGCTTGAACTCACAACCCTGAGGTCCAGACCTGAGCTGAGATCAAAAGTCAGACATTCAACTGACTGGGCCATGCAGGTGCTCCTTTTTAAAATTTTTAAAAATATTTTATTTTTCAGTTTGTATGATTAAATCTTCTCTTTCCAAAATGGGATATTCCATTTGAACCTAAACACATCTTGAAGCAAATTTCATCTCAAAAAAGTTTTGGTTTAGGTCACTGCAAATTTATGTAATTGCTCTTGAGTTCTTAAGTAGATACCTATTTTGTTTGTTTGTTTTCAGGATTTGCTGACAATTTCTGACTTACCAGCACCTACCTTATGAAAATCCTTTATTTATGAACAGCTCCTGGAACTGGGTACTCCTTTACCAGTCCATCCCCAGAAACTTCTCCTCTTCCTTACAGAAACTTCTTGGGATGAAGTTTAGGATTTGGAAATGAGAAGATTATCTCAGATGATCCAGGCAGGTATGAAATACAATCGCAAGAGTTCTTATAGGTGAGAAGCAGAGGGGACATTTGACACAGGCAGAAGAACAGAAGGCAATGTGACCATAGAGTCAGAAACAGGCATGCTGCTGCCACAAACCAAGGCATGTGAGCAGCCACAAGGAGCCGGAGGAAGGGGGAGAACAGATTCTTCCCTAGAGCCTCTGAAGGGAGGATGGCCCTGCTAATTTAATTTTGGCCCAGTGAAACTGATTTCGAACTTCTGGTCTCCAGAGCAATGAGAGAATCAGTTACTGTTGTTTGAAGTCCCCAAGTTTGTGGTGATCGGTCATAGCAGCCCTAGGAAATTTAGATATCCTGGGCTACTGCATAGGAAATGAATGAAAGACAAAGGAATCCATTTTAATGTTCCGCAAATATCTTCCCAGGGTAGATGCAGCCTCCAGTAAACATTCACAAACTACATTAGAGATCTCTGTCTTTCTCATGTGTGTGCAAAAATTTAAATATCAAGTATTTACTGTCCTGTGGAGAGTAATAAAGCAAAGATAAGGTTCTTGTGCTTGAGGTATATATATTCTAAGTAGGACACACACACACACACACACACCTGGAGCAGAGTACAGAACCCTGTGTTTTCTCAAAGTCCACCTTGAGGTACACACTTTGAAATATGTCAGAATTCAGAGCACATAAACATGAAAGTGTAGTTTGAATCCTCCCCATCTGGAGATATAATTGCAGTCGTGGGGAGGAAAATAACAAGGACTCACAGATAATAGGGCCCCGAAGATCTCAAAGAAATAGGTTAATCTCACTGTGGATCCTAGCATGTCATAAAACATCAATGTGCACTAGCTTCTCTTTCCCTTCCTTGGTTAAAAATGTCCCTTTTTTGTCAAGGTCTAAAAAAAGGCAAGACGTAACAAATGAATCTGCAGTGATGTTTGAAAAATATGCCCTGACACATTTGGAACATACCCACTGTTCAAAATCTGCCAGCTAAGAGAAGCTGATTAGAACCCCTGATGGCCCGTGGGGAGACCCGTCCAGGTGCCTGTTACCTGCTGCTTCCAGCTCTGCCTTGGACCAGCATGGAGCCAGCGTATCCAGTTGCCTCTCATCTTTATGTAAACACCAGACCAGGAGACAGCCACTGCTGTTGATATAAACGTGAAGGGAAAGTTGTGCTGGCTGGGGAATAGGACGAGGCCCCTCTCTTCCTCTTCCTTGGCATTAGACTTTAGTTGGGCCTCTACAGTGATGAAAGCATCACCTTTTTCTTGATGAAGTGCCTTGACTTCAGTAGTTTTTGTGTATCTCTTCATTTGAAATCAGAAAAGATTGTCTCTACAACATTCTCCCTTGAAGCCCACAACCAAGAGAGACTTAATATGATCATCTCTGTTGGTACATGGATTTAAAAGTGAAAGGACAATTCTAAAGTTGGCCAGAAGCCTTGCATTCCATCCCCACATGGTGGATTTTCAATGTATTTATCATCCACATTTCCTCCCTGAGGGTGGAAAAAAAAAAACCTGCCAGCATTCATTTAGCATGTATCATTTTTTATACTATAATATATTCTGAAATAAATCATTAATGTGATTATAAATAATAAAGCATAGGAAAAGTTTTCTAGGAATGAAATAAGTCAAAATGGAACTACAGATACTGTAAAGCCATAGACAAAGCAGCCATGATCCAGAGTATAAAGAAATTCTCGTTAGGGGAAAAATGGTTCATACATATATTTATTCATTTAACAAAAACATTTATTAGTGCCCACTCTATAACATCATTGGGGAAGCTCCTAGAAACACAATGAAGAATAAGACTGATTTTGTGTCTGCTCTTAAGGAATTTAAAGTCTAATTATTTTCAAAACTAACAGGAGAGACAAACTGCAGTCACCACTGGGTTCCCTGATGCAGTGCAGAAGGAAAGCATCTAATTCCAACTTGACTGGTCATAAGGCTTTGCAGAGGAAATAATATTTTCCTTGGAACTTCAAGGATGGAAACATCATGAGCAGTGGCTTGGAGGTAGGAGATAACTTGAAATATATTAAAATACTTAAGTAGGATCACGGTGGCTGGAAGATGAAGCTCTGAAGGGACAGTGAGATCCCCTCAAAGGGATCTTGTAAATAAAGACAAGTTAGGGATGTGATCCAATTTACCCTTAAGAAATAGCTCTGTATCTACAATGTACAAGATGGCTACCAGAGCTATTTCAGGGCGAGGTGATGGCAGCCTAGGCAGTGGTCGTGGTGGTGAGGAAGCAGAGAAGTGGACGATCCAAGAGATACTTAGGAGAGATAAATTTGTCAACCTTGGTGATTGAGTAGGCATGAGGTGCAACAGGAGAAGGCTAAATCAAGGATAACTCCTAGTTTTCCAGACTTCACCAAGCAGCAGGTGAAGCTAATGGGCTCAGTTTCAGACGAATGGATTGGAGATGTCTAAGTTATGTTCAAGGAAAGATGTTCAGCAGAGAGTTGGATAAGCGAGCTATTTCAGGAGATTCAGGCCAAAGGTATGGATTTGGGAGTTGTCAGCATACAGTGGATAACTGAAGCTACTGGAGCCAAAGAGGATGCTCAGGGAACCTTATAGGTTAAGAAGAGATGAACACCTGGGACAGAATATGAGAAATACGATGTTTCATGGGATGAGAGGAAGAGAATCCTGCAGAAGAAACTACTAGGTCAGAGAAAAACTGGGGGGAGTATATATCATGGAGGCCAAAAAGAAGAGTTTTTGAAGAAGGATGCCGTGGTCACAAATGCTGACTGTTGCCTTGATCAGTATCCAGTGTACTTAATACCAGAGCAGAGTCCCTGTTTCATATGGCAAAATTATTTGTAGTCATCATCATGTAAGATCATAATCATCTTTATTTTCTTGATAAGTTTAAAATGAGCACAATTTTAAAAGAATACATTTTAATTTTAAAGGTACTATTCAAACTCAGAAATAAAAACAAAGTTAAAATTAAAAATAAATGAATAAATAAATAAATAAATAGTGGCCCCTGGGTGGCTCAGTCGCTTAAGCACCTGCCTTCGGCTCAGGTCATGATCCCAGGGTCCTGGGATGGAGCCCCACATCAGGCATCCTGCTCCTTAGGGAGCCTTAAGAAAGAAAGAAAGGAAGGAAGGAAGGGAGGGAGGGAGGGAAGGAAGGAGGGAGGGAGGGAGGGAAGAAGGAAGGAAGGAAGGAAGGAAGGAAGGAAGGAAGGAAGGAAGGAAGGAAGGAAGGAAGGAAGAAAGAAAGAAAGAAAGAAAGAGTAAGAAAGAAAGTTAAAAAAAAAAAAAACCTCAGTAAACTATTTCATATATGGATTAAAATTTGTACTTACAAAGCAAGTAACACCTCAAAGTTCACACACTGTTTTGCTGTTTTCAATTTATTTATTTATTTAAAGTTTTTTTTTTTTTTAAGTAATCTCTACACCCAGTGTGGGTCTGGAACTCACAACACTGAGATCCAGAGTTACATGTTCTACCAAGTGAGCCAGCCAAGTAGTCCCCAATTTTAAATACAAATAAAAACTCTTAACATGTGGTAACATAAAATGACAGAATTAAAATAACTCAATTTCTGTTTCTTTGTCTTTACAATCCCTGTGTTGTCATGGCTTATTTTGAAGCTACTGATTAAACATGGGAATATGTAGACCGTATGGCTAGAGACAAAAACCATGCCCAAAGCAAGCCTGAATGATTCTGAATCATTATGGATTTACCCTTGAAATAAATATATGTAGCTGAGTCCATATGTGTCTGAGGTGAGCTGTGTATCTGCTGCAGACTCCTGAATATGATATTTGTTAAAGGATAATTAATAAAAGCATGCTTATTTTAATTTTGCACATATACACATCTATACATACAATATACCATATTATAATATACATGTATAGTAATATATTATTAAAACGAAGCAGCAACTGACAATTGCATAGAACT
The DNA here is from genome assembly GCF_054177405.1 of Leptonychotes weddellii. Taxonomy (NCBI): domain Eukaryota; kingdom Metazoa; phylum Chordata; class Mammalia; order Carnivora; family Phocidae; genus Leptonychotes; species Leptonychotes weddellii. The sequence goes on along the minus strand of NC_138369.1, from coordinate 168,070,344 downwards.
TAGATCAACAAAAGAATTCTGGCAAGGAGTATTTTATTGTTTACATTGTTTGGAATTGCTGGTGCATTGTGATGATAATAAAAAATGACACACTTTTAAGTTTTTACTGTTTCCCCTTATTGCCTATACCCAAGATGGTCTCTATTCTCACTGCCCAGCCTTTGGTACATTACTGGCCTAGATAATAAGAAAAATGAGACCTGAAAATTACACATGTATTCAGTCATAAGAAAGTCATCGGTGACCTTGGCAAACATAGTTTCAGAGGAGTGGTGGGGGGTGAAGCCATTTTACATTGGGCTGAAGAACCTCTAGGTAGAGAAGCAATTTGGACAGTGACTTACATTACTGGTCTGTTTCCTCCAACTTCCTGGTTACTTTTTATCTCTTCCCTTTCAATCTTGCCTGTGCGTTCTACTTCCCAGGCATATTGAAATTTTCCACTCTTCCTTGAGCGTAGCAAGACCTGTGCTAATTTTCCTTTACACTTACCATTCCCCCTACTTAGAATGCCTTTTCCTCCTGGTTAATTCCTTTCTTTCTTGCCACCACTTCTCAAAGTCAGTGATCCAGTGGAGTCTTCTCAACTCTCCCAGGCAAAATTTCAGCCTGCACCACTGTCTCTGTTTCCACGTATGGTAAGCACATGTACTACCTTGTTGTGTAAAATACGTTTTCTTTCACATCTCCAACAGTTACCATCATGCCTGCCTGTTTTAGTCATACAAGTTTGTTGGGTGGATAAATGAGGGAAGGAAGAGGGAGTAAGAAATTAAATGAGTGAACAAGTGAATGTGTCAATACAATTGAAGAAAACCTGAGCCCTTTAATTCTACATGTGTAACCACATGAAGGCTAAATGGGCTGGTGGCAATGTGATGATGAGCCACAGTTACAGGTGAAGTTGGTCATTGGCAGATGATTAGTTCAATATGAAAATGATCATCAGACTTCAATCCGACTTTGCAGCTCTGGGTTCTTCACCTCTACAAGGATTCCTCCAGCCCTTCTGCTGTGGTTCTCTGGCACTGTAACCAGGAGGGACATTTTAATTCCCTAGGTGAAAGGAAGCAAGTGGGGTTTCTGCAAGAGCAGTTTGGTCAGCTCAATCTTAAAGATCAGTTGAACAAAGCAGGAGTTATTGTTGCCCTAATGTGTCCCACTTGCGCAGGAAAGGCTCTGTTGGGTTTTCAAAATGAATGATTCAGATGCATCTAAATATTTACATTTGCTTGAGAAAGATGGAGATTTCAGAATGTAATTGGATATGTGCCTTTTCCCCAATACATTAGCCTTTCTGTTCCTGTGCTTTGTTAAGTGTTCAGTGACATGAAACCAGGTAACACTTGACGCTCTAAACATCAGCAGGTCATTGTCCGCTCCAAAGTCAACCGTGTGCCTGAGGTCAGGAAGGAAAATTGGGCTGTTCCTAATGCTTCAGACTTAGGGTTTGCCCCTGCCCTCCCCTCACCAGTTTCTTAATACTTTACTTGTAGTTGTTAAGTTTAAAATGGGACTTTTCCATGTCTTGAATTCACTAAACAACGAGCACTTAGAGAGACTTGTTGATAATAGAACTGCTTGAGACTGGTGTCCTGGATGTAAAATTGGGCTCTTAATTCTGAATATTTGTTTTCAGACTGTGCCAGTGGAGGTCCCCAGCCTATTGGGGGCTGATACACTCTGTGTCTAACAAAAGCCATTTAAATATTTGCAGTACAGTTCTCCTCCGCAAGTTCAACTGAATGAATACTTGAATAAATAGTAAGAGGATCAGTTTCTGTGAAGGAACAGTAACATTCAATAATATCTTTTTAAGTATGGTAACCTTTATGACTTCTAAATATTAGAAAATCTTAACAATGTGTAGCTGGTGAGTGAATGCCCTTTTGATAATTGAATATTTTTCTGGGATACAAAGCTCTAGATTTAACAGATGTCCAGTCAACAGTGAAAGCTATACTCAGTTGTGTAAACACTGACCTTTTCTTATCCAATTTTCCCCCTGAGTTTGTTGATACACATCTAAGCACGCTTCTTTACAATGGCCCATCCAAATCTTGAACAAATTTTCATTATTTACTAGCAACTCAGCTAGAGCTGGACACAGTAAGACCAGGATGAGAATAATAGGATCTTGCTATTTGTTGATAACAAATTGCTATTTGGTGATGTTTGTCAAGGGAAGATATTCATGCTAAAATTAAATTCAGGAAATGTAATGATGTAATAGAAAGATCCTGTTGCAGTCCTGTCTTGGCCATTAAAGCTACCACATGACCTTAGAGAAATCAATGAACATCTCTGGGCCTCAGTTTCTTCATGATTATAATGAAATCATTGGATTAGATCACTGGTGTTCAACCATTTTCCTAAAAGCCCCGAAGCCTTTCAGGAGATGTTAAGTGCCATATGGTTTGTTTTTCTGTGGTTTTCTCTTTTTGCCACGTTTCTGTAAAAACTGGCATAAAATTTTGCCGTAATTTTACTTTAATATATATGTCATGTATATATATATATAACTGATTAGTTTGAATTTTGTCACTGTTTATGATGGAGTTGATCTTCTGATTTCCATGCCCCAACTCCATTCCCACTGTCAACCTCACGTCTTTCTGATGAGGCTTCTCCAATCCAAGGACAAACTCCAAGAACTCCCTCTTTTACCATAACTTTATTGATTTACCAACTCATATAAATTGTTTGATTTCCCTGAACTTCAATGAAATAAACACTTTGTGTCTTCTTTTATATAGTTTTATTCTCTCTCTGTGTTAACTCTAGACTCAGCAAGTAGATTGCAGATTTCACATGAGCTTGACCGTGGCAACCTCTTAGTTGCCTCCCCCTATCTCTTCCCCTTAGGCACAACTGAATGGATCCTCTGGCTATGTTCTTATCTAAAACTGGAGAGTCATGATTGGTCTAAATCAATTATGGAAATCCTGTTTCCCTTTCTCAGGTTCTCTACTGCTGAACTTGAGCCTATGACCTAGTTCTGATCAGTCAGATATAAGCTAGTAGAAGTCCACAGGGGAGATTAAGGGAAAGAAAGCTTTTGTTCTCTTGAGGAGAACTATCCCTTTTTGCTTTCTCATTCTTCCTGCCTTGACCACAGATAAGATGCCCTGAATAGCAACAGCCATATGGCAACTATTGAGGCAACTGAGATGAGGAAAAGACCAAGGAAATCTCAGAGACATAGGGCCCTGACTTTGTTAAATGACAAAACCAATGACATCAATGTACCTCTGGAGTTTCGCTTTTTGAGAAACTTTTATTTAATTAATGGTTAGAATTTTAAATTCATTCATTCATTCAACAAATATTGATGATGAACCTGTCATATCCCAATCATAGTGCAGGAAACACATTAGTAAACAAAATACAAAAAGTTCATACTCTCACAGAGTTTACATTCTAGGACGGGAGAAGAGACAACATTAGCAGTAGCTATAATAAATACCCTCATGTCTTTCTGATTTGAATATAACCTCACATTTTCCCACATAAACAATTTGGAAAATGCTACGTGTTATGGAGAAAAGAAAGAGCAGGATATGTGGACTAGGAAGTCCACATTGGGGGAGTCAGATGTGATTTCAAACAGGGTAGTAGGAACTTGAGAAAGTAACATTTGAGCACAGACTTGAAGGAAGTGAGAGATTTAATCGTATGGTCTTGATGAAGGATGGTTGGAAGGCAGGCAGGCAGGGACAAGGCCCTAAGAGGAAACCACCCTTAAAAGGATTTTACAACACCCTGGAAGGAGCCCTCCACCCTTTACCATATGATAGATAGGTGACAAAAATCAGAATGGATGACAGGTTCAGGGAGAGTTAATTAGATTAGAACAGCCCACCAACAAGCCCATCAAACCCCCTAGATTTAGAAACCCCGATGGCAACCCCTTCGGGTCCCCTCCCTCCTCGGGAGCTTTGTACTATTGCTTTGCTATCACTCAATAAACCTTGCTTTGCTGCCCACCACTGTCTAGTCTACCTCTTCATTCTTTGAAGTGGCGTGATCAAGAACCACGGGCACCAATTGAGAAAAAGTCCTGCAACAGTCAGGGGGAAGAACAATTCAGACATTCAGTGTAATCAGTACAAAGATTGGAAGGCAAGAGCAAGCGAAGTCTGCCCAAAGAACTGCAAGGAGACCAGTGTGCCTGCTGTGAAGTGAGGGAGATAGATGGGAGGATGTGTGCGTGTGTGCCGTGCATCTTGCAGAATCATGTGGTTACTGTAAAGACAGCCTTTTTTTCTGGGTGAAATGAGTAGCCACTTGAAGGGTTTGAACAGAATTATAGTATGGTCCCAGAATGCCTGGGTGGCTCAGTTGTTAAGCGTCTGCCTTTGGCTCAGGTCATGATCCCAGGGTCCTGGGTTCAAGCCCTGAATCAGGCTTCCTGCTCAGCCGGGAGTCTGCAGAGCCTGCTTCTCCGTCTCCCACTCCCCCCGCTTGTGTTCCCTCTCTAGCTGTCTCTCTCTCTATCAAATAAATAAATAAAATCTTAAAAAAAAAAAAGAATTATAGTATGGTCTGGCTTGCATTTAACAAGATTATCTGATCTGCTCTGGTGAAAATAAATACAGGGGAAATCAAAGGTGGGAGTAGGGAGAAGGGCAAGGAGATTATTATGATAATCCAGAAGATAAATGGTTCTTGCTTGGGTTAGGAAAGTAGCAACAAAAATGAAGTGGAGGAAGTTTTCATCTTCTAAATATATATATATATATATATATATTTTTTTTTTTTTTCTTAAAGATTTATTTGAAAGAGAGTACATGAGAGGGGGGAGGGTCAGAGGGAGAAGCAGGCTCCTCGCTGAGCAGGGAGCCCGACGTGGGACTCGATCCCGGGACTCCAGGATCATGACCTGAGCCGAAGGCAGTCGCTTAACCAACTGAGCCACCCAGGCGCCCGTTCTAAATATATTTTAAAGGCAGGAACACAATTTCCTAATGAATTTGAGTGAAAGTGATCAAGCCTTATCATTTTAGGATAATAAATACATGTTAACAGTAAAATAAACATCAATAAATATAAAATTCTAGTTTTTAATCCAAGTCAACTGATTGGAACTTTAACAATCAGTTATGGAAAAAGGTTTCATCTAACATGGAAATGTAACATAGCAGGCAATACCCTATAGCCAAACAATGTTTATTGATTTTTTCTATTAACATATGATGTATTATTTGTTTCAGGGGTACAGGTCTGTGATTCATCAGTCTTACACAATTCACAGTGCTCACCATAGCACATACCCTCCCCAATGTCCATCACCCAGCCACCCCATCCCTCCCACCCTCCTCCACTTCAGCTGCCCTCAGTTTTTTTCCTGAGATTAAGAGTCTTTTATGGTTTGTCTCCCTCTCTGGTTTCGATCCTCTGCCTTGTTTCTCAGATTCCACTTATGAGTGATATCATATGATAATTCTTTCTCTAACTGACTTATTTCACTTAGCATAATATCCTCTAGTTCATCCACATCATTGCGAATGGCAAGATTTCATTTTTTTTTTGATGGCTGCATAATATTCCATTGTGTATATATACCACATCTTCTTTATCCATTCATCTGTCGATGGACATCTAGGCTCTTTCCATAGTTTGGCTATCGTGGACATTGCTGCTATAAACATTGGGGTGCACATGCCCCTTCGGATCACTACATTTGTATCTTTGGGGTAAATACCCAGTAGTGTAATTGCTGGGTTATAGGGTAGCTCTATTTTCAACTTTTTGAGGAACCTCCATACTGTTTTTCAGAGTGGCGGCACCAGTTTGCATTCCCACCAACAGTGTAGGAGGGTTCCCCTTTCTCCGCATCCTCGCCAACATCTGTCATTTCCTGACTTGTTAATTTTAGCCATTCTGACTGGTATGAGGTGGTATCTTGCTGTGGTTTTGATTTGTAGTTCCCTGATGCTGAGTGATGTTAAGCACTTTTTCATGTGTCTGTTGGCCATTTGAATGTCTTCTTTGCAGAAATGTCTGTTC
>NC_138369.1:167985455-168063835 GCF_054177405.1 Leptonychotes weddellii | reverse complement strand
AATAAAAAAAAAAAAAAAAAAAAGAACCAAAACCAAAACCAAACCAACTACCCACCCCCCACCAAAACAAACAAACAAAACAAAAACAAAGTAGCAAGGTGTTTCAAGCACTGTATGTGGTGCTATTAAATGCAGAATTTCTGTTTTTCTTCCACACACAGCAAGAGGGCTCACAGTTTGGTACTGGGTAAGATCACATGCTGGATCCCCCGGCCCCTGTGGTTTTCACATGGGAAGTACACACCTAAGTCCCCATGTCACCCCAGTCAGTCATTACCACCTGCCTATGCGTTCTTGCTCTCCGATGAAATGGTTTCCTGCTGTCGTAGAAGAGTTTGGGCTTAGGAGCAAGGCTTGGCTGAAGTGTCAATAACCAGGTTTCTAGTCGTACCTCTTCTTTTCCAAGGACTGGATTCAATATCTGAAGAATCTTCTATTATAGAGGGTTTCTGTGTGCTGTTGGACTAAGCTGAGTACTTGCTCATTCTTGCAAACTCCATACTGCCTGTTTTATTGAAGTAATTTCCAGCCGTCATAATAGCTAGAACTAAATGTTAAGTGGATTTCATCAACACATGTCTGAAGCAAATCACAACATATTCCTTAGATTTCTAGATTAAATCCACTGGGGAGCTTTTGTATTTTGCTCTACATGGATTTCATAAACAAATGATGCAAATTATAGAGAAATTGGAACATATAATTTTGCCATTCACAGTGTGCGCATGAATGGTATCCATGAATATTCAGCTAATGAACAGCTAAATTTACTAAAATATCAAATAATGGTCTGGTGATAACTTCAAAAGTATACATCTGTGAAACAGCAACCATCTCTCAAAACTTTAAAAACATGACCTTGAGGGGTGCCTGGGCGGCTCAGTCGGCTGAACGTCTGAGTCTTGAGGATTTCTATCCCTCTCCCTCTGCCCCTCCCCCCACTCGCTCTCATATGCTCGTGCACTCTCTCTCTCTCTCAAATAAATAAACAAGTCTTTTAAAAAAACAAAAACATGACCTTGAAATGTGTCACTGTGTCAAGAAAGCCCCCAGGTATGATGTACTTACATGAATAGTATCTCTGGGTACCCTTAGTTTTTCTTTCAAGTTCACTTTTTTCCCCCACCTTCCTCGGGATCCTTCGCTGGAGCTCCTTTTGTAAATGGCTGCATTTTATGATGTGAGGCTACTGAACCTGTCTCTGACTTTCCCTTTCTGAATTTCTTTTTCTTATATCTAAATGGACTTAAGGGAAGACTAATTTCTACATATCAGGATACATGCTTCATCTATGAGAAGCATGAGATACTTTTCAGATTGGAGCTTATTATTCCAGAGTGCATGAACCGGACCTTTGCAAAATCAAGATGACGTGCTAGAGCCCAATACTCCTCTAAGGCCTGGAATAAGAGTTCTTTTAGTTATTTCTCCAGTGCATCCAGGGGAGCCACTGATTACACTGAGTCAGTCTGAAGAAAGTTGAAGGCACATGGCAGCCTTTAGTTCCAGAGAATTGTTAGTTGTCAGGGAATTCTTGGCATCATGACATGATGTAGCATATATTGTAAAATAATACACTAATAGACAAATAGCTAGAAAACATTTCAGCAAAGGTAGTGCATTCTTGGCAGAAGTGACTACATTTGGGATTAACCTCAAAGGTACAAGAGGAAGATTGAAAGCATGGTATTTTCAAATTAGTACTTTTTCTAAGATCCGTTTATTTTTACATTAGGAGTTAGAAGCTATAAATCCTATTCATCCAATACTCTCTTACAATTTTGGGACACTTTTTAAAGGTTATTTTTTCTATTTGATATTTAGGATTAAAACTACCTGTATCTGCTCCCCCAAAAGGATGAGAATCTTACTTCATTTTCATTTTCTTCTTCACCAACTCCAGCACTCTCATATTCAATTTAACTGAAATTTTTGCTCCAAGTGTTTATTATGCTTTGGGTTTTGCATTGCACATCAACAATTATTTAGGTATTACTAGGAATGTGCTACTACTCTTTTGTATATTTGGGACTGTATCATGCCCTTTTTTGTGACTCATTGCTTATTTGTTGCTGTGTATCCTCAACTAATTTTTTCAGAGATTGATTAGCTTGGTAAACACTCGGAGGCTTTGATTTTCTGAATATTTGTTTATATTATTTTTCACTTTAATGCCAGCTTGGCTGAATATAGGATTATAGTTTTGAAAGAATTCTTCCCTTTAATTTGGAAGATCGTAATCTCTATCTTCTAGTATTGAATTATGCTCGTGCAAAGTTATGCTGATGGCAGGCTGGTTTTTCAGATATTTTTTTTTAGGTTGCTTGTTTATCTCTTTTTTTCTTTAAAAGACTTAGGATTTTATTAATCCTTGCAATTCTGAAATTTCACAATGATGCATGTGGCTTTGGCTCTTTTAAACTCTGGTTTAGGGGCACCTGGGTGGCTGAGTTGGTTGAGCGACTGCCTTAGGCTCAGGTCATGATCCTGGAGTCCTGGGATCGAGTCCCATGTTGGGCTCCCTGCTCAGCGGGGAGTCTGCTTCTCCCTCTGACCCTCCCCCTCTCATGCTCTCTCTTTTAAATAAATAATAAAAAAAATAAAATGAAATAAAAAATAAACTCTGGCTTAGCACTTCCGATTTAAAGATCCAGCCTTTCTTCAGACCTGAGAATTTTTTGGTTTGTATTGATTTGATCATATTCTCTGCATTTTCTCTTTTTTCTTACTCTGTAATTTCTATAATCTAGATTTTCAAATTTCTGGATCTACTCTTCATATTACTGAACTCTACACTTACATTTTCCCTCTTTTGATCCATATGTTCTGCTCCGTGTGAGAATGTCTCAGCTCAGTTTTTCAACCCAGTATTGCGCTATACAGTACGTACCACTGCTATTTTTGCCTCTGTCTTGAGATTTTCATTTCTGTTTCTTTTTTATTGTAAGAGCTCTAGGAAAGACATTTCAGAGATGCAATGTACTTGCAAATCTTTCTACTTCCTAGGTGTGTCTGTTAGCTTTATTAACTCTTTCCTGGGGGGTTTACTCTTTTTGTTATTGCCTAGCTTCTATATTATTGATTTTCTTAAAATGTTTAGTGCTTCTTGGCTGCCCGTAGCTCTGAATTTGAGACTCATCACTCATGTGCCCTTTGTATCTCTATGACCTGTTTCAGTGTATAGGGAGGAAGCATTTGGAATGGAAGCTTGTCTTCCAAGTGTGAGTTTCCATCACTCCTGGAAGTCAGTAACGACTTGACCACTGCAAGACTTCTCCAACCCCAATACCCTTCTGCAGCCAGTTGTTAAAGCCAAAATAGTACAAAAGAAGGAGAAAGGGGGGCGCCTGGGTGGCTCGGTCGTTAAGCGTCTGCCTTCGGCTCAGGTCATGGTCCCGGGGTCCTGGGATCGAGCCCCACATCGGGCTCCCTGCTCCACGGGAAGCCTGCTTCTCCCTCTCCCACTCCCCCTGCTTGTGTTCCTCTCTCGCTGTGTCTCTCTCTGTCAAATAAATGAATAAAATCTTAAAAAAAAAAAAAAAAAGGAGAAAGGAAGAAACTAACTAGCCTGCTGCTCCAAATGCGGCTCTCCAATTAAGTCTCCTTTTAAATGCCCAGGGTTTTCCCTTAATTCTTGGAATTGTTGACACTGGGCTTAGAGACTTTCAAACCTCTTACCTCCACAGCAGGCTTCTCCTAACTGTGTTGGAAGCCTATAGTTTCCTCCAGTTCTGTTTTGCTGAAGATCTGCTTGTATATGCTTTCTAAATCTCAGAAATTCCAAAAAATCTGTGGTTCATTGATTCTACTTTTAATACTTTTTAAAAATATTTTCTATACTTTTACTTTTTTGCTATTGTTTCATGTGTTTTGGAGTAGGGGTGGGGTAATAGAGGTATGCTAAGTTTATCCTATATAAGAAATCATTCTTACAAGAACAGATTACAAAAGTAAAATTATTTTCCTCAAGTTCAGAGGAACTACTTCAAGAGTTTATTTGCTCTTCAGTACAGGACTTTCCAAATATGGGCATGGTAAATTATAACCACAAGCAATCTTGGATCAAAATATTTTCTTAGGTCTTTTTGTGAGACAATAAGGTGAATACAAGGTTCTTTCAATTATTTTTTTGACCTTATACCCTGCTATTTGGGGATATTTTTTCCTAGCAATGTTCTCATCACACTAAAGTTTCACCACAATAAATGTGAAATCTCCTTACAGCTTATTGTAATTGGTGGAGATATTAATTTTTAATGGAGTTCTCATGAGGACAAGGAGACATCCTTTGGGATCATGTGGTGGTTTTATCCTTAGACAAGATGAAGTCATTTTGAATATAGAGCATCCTTTAACTTGCTTAATGGGATCATTGACCAATAACTTTCTATCAGTGACCTGACTTGACTTCAGTGCTGAGTTGTCTAAAATATATGCAAGACTGTCACATTTAATTACAACACAGTTTTCAGAAATAGTATCATTACATGTTAGCCACTAGATCATGTACTTTTGGCAGTGGATATGGGCTAATTTCAACAATGCAAACTTCTTATTTTAAATTGCAGTTACAGATAGAGAGCTCAGAAACCCTCTGTGCTACTCTATGTGGCTATAATCGTAGAGTGATGAATGAGAAGGCATTGCAGATAGTTGATAAAATAATGCTGAATATTAACTCTAGAGTAATCTCCTTTCCTTCTTTTTATTTACTTCTTTCTCACAGCAGATTGTGAATATCCATGTTGTGTGTCTTTCAGCATGTTTCTGCACTAACATATCACATTTTCTAAAGTTTGGGAGATCACTAGAAAATTACCAATAATAAGAAAAGTTTCAGGACTCCATATAGTCTTTAGTTTGATTGGGTACTTCTATCATCTCTTCTAGTAACTCAAACTGACTTAATACTTTCTTATTTGTAAGGAGATGTGCCTACTTGCTGATTTAGCAATTGATGCAACACTATCAGATTCAAAATATGAATGATAGAGATCGATCTAAAAAGAATATTTTTATTTTTCTATAGCAAAATTGACTTTGACTTTCACATTCAGTTCAACCAGAACACATTGGCCTTTTTTATATGCATGTTAGCTCTTCAATGTTAAGTCACTCCTTAATATACATGGGAATAATGATTCTTATTCTATTTTAGCAATGAGATTGGAAAAGTTCAGTAAGTTCACCCAAGTCATACACTCAGTCATTGGTAGGTCCAAGGTTAAATTTCAGGAATTCTGGCAGAAATGCAAAGAGAATTTTCCAATGACTCAAAAATCTAGGAACAAGTCTATAAATCAAAAAAGAGATGGCCCATGGTTCAGAAAAGCTGGAGGCTGGATGAAAATTACAAATACTCTCCAGAGTATCATCGGTACTGAGATTCCCAAGCACAAATGAAGGGAAATTTTTAATCCCATTCTCAAATAATTTGAAGTCAGTGGTAAACTGAGTCTAACTAAACCTATAAAAATGTCCAAACATAACTAGATCATAGATTAGATTGACCCAGCACACCACACTTAACACTCCGACAGAGGAAAGGGTATGATTTTTCTGTGGGAAAATAATGTTTTACTTTAGTCTTTACTGTTCTTTTATGCACTGTGTCCAGAATACAATAAAAAAAAAAAAGAAATTATGAGGCAAGTGGTGAAAGGAGACATAATGCATGTTAAAGAGAGGACACAGTCAATAGAAGCAAATACTGAGATGTTTCAGGTGTTGGAATTACCAGGCAGGGACTTTAGGGAAACTATGATCAATATGTGGAAAGGATGGATGACATGGGTGAACAGATGGGAATTTTATTAGAGATGTGAACATTTTTAAAAAGGCAAAGGGAAATGCTAGAAATGAAATATATAGGAAATTAAGAATTCATTCAGTGGATTTATTGACAACTGGACTGGGCACAGAAAAGAACTGGTGAACTTAAAAAGGAGTCAGTAGAAATTGTCCAAAATGAAATGGAGAGAAAAGAAAACCAACAATGAAAGTAATGAAGTAGAGTATCTGAGATCTATAATATAACGATTTAACATATGTTGTAATTGCTATCCCAGGAGAGGAGAGAAAGAATGAAGCAGAAGAAATATTTAGGGATATAATGAGAATTTTCCAAAATTAGTGAAAGACATCAAAGAAGTACAAAAAATCCTAAGTGCAGTGTATACAAAGAAATCTCCACCTAAGTCATATTTTTAAATATTTTTAAAATAGAAAAATAAAAGAGACGATAACAAACGGGAACAATGATAAGAATAATGGCTGCCCTCTTATCACAAACAGTGAAGGCTAGAAGAGAAAATAATTACATTTAATTCTAAAATAAAAAAGTTATTCACCTGTAATTCGTATCCTATAAAGATAGCCTTCAAAAATGAAGATGAAATTAAGACAGTTTCTGAGAGGAAAAAGGTTGAATTCATCTGCAGCAGATCTGTACCATGACACATATTTAAAGAAGTTTTTTGGAATGAAGAAAAATTATGCCATGCGAAAACTAGGATATGCAGAAAAGAAGTAAGAGCACCAGAAAGAGAAATAGATGGATAAATATTGGAATGGCTGTCACTACTTCTATTCCATATTGTACCAGCAGTCCTACTTACTGCAACAAAGCCAGAAAAAAGAGAGAGAGACATAAAGATTAAAAAGGATCAAGTGAAACTGTCATATTTCACAGATGACATAATAGTGTGTATATAAAACTCCATGGAATCCACACATACATAATAATAACTACTGAAACTAATAAGTGAATTTAGCAAAGTCTCAGACACAGGTTCAATATTCAAAAATCAATTGTATTATTATTGCATTGTATCATTAAAAGCTGTAAAATGAAATATAAAAATACCATTTAAATACCCTCAAAAAACCTTAAATACCTAGAAATCTAACAAAAGATGGAGCAAATTTCAAAACATTACTGAAAGAAAGTTTAATGAACTTAAATAATACCATATTCATGAATTGGAAAGCTCAATAGTGTTAAGATGTCCATCTTCCCCCAAATATTTTATAGATATGATATAATTTCAATGCAAATATCAGCAGACCTTTTTGAAGAAATTACAAGTTAGTCTAAAAATGCAAAGGACCTGAAGTAGCCAAAACAATATTGATAAAGAAGAACAAAGGTGATGCGTTTTTTTTATTTTTTAAAGATTTTATTTATTTATTTGTGTGTGAGAGAGAGAGCACATAAGCAGGGAGAGCTACAGGCAGAGGGAGAAGCAGGCTCCCCGCTGAGCAGGGAGCCCTATGTGGGACTCCATCCTAGGACCGTGGGATCATGACCTGAGCCGAAGGCAGACACTTAACCGACTGAGCCACCCAGGCATCCCAGGTGATGCATTTATACTATTTGATTTCAGGACTTAATACAATGTCACAGTAATCAAGTCAGTATGGTATTGGCATAACACTAGATAAATAGATTGATGGATCAGAATTTAAAAATCCAAAAATAGGCACATACACAAATATGTGATATATATACATTATGGGACACACACATATATATGATATCTACATACACAAATATTTGGTATCTGACCAAAGTGGCAAGTCAAATCAATGATGAGGAAGAGATAATTCTTGTAAACATGATGTAGAAACAACTGGATATCCATTTGAAAAAAATTTGTTGACCCGACCTCACTCCATACACAAAAATGTTATTTGGTGATGGATCATAAATGAAGGGTGGCAGAATATGCCACCCCATGTTGGCATAAGGATTATTTTGAGTTAAAGACGCTTGAAAAACAGCAGATGCAAGAAGAACACTCTGACCTCCCTTTTTCTAACTAAAAGTAAGAGGTGAAATTTCCATGTGAAAGATGCCCTTCTACACCAGGAGGAAAGAAATATTCTTTTTTTTTTAAAAGATTTTATTTATTTGACAGAGAAAGACACAGCGAGAGAGGGAACACAAACGGGGAGTGGGAGAGGGAGAAGCAGACTCCCTGCCGAGCAGGGAGCCCGATGCGGGACTCGATTCAGGGACTCCAGGATCATGACCTGAGCCGAAGGCAGTCGCTTAACCAACTGAGCCACCCAGGCGCCCAGGAAAGAAATATTCTTATAACCAGAGACAAGGGCTTGAGCCCAAGAGAAATCTGCATAAACAGACCTTGTTAAAATAACTCTTATCTTCCTTTATTCTCCCTATACATTTACTTTTCTACAATTGTCTCTCTTTGTTCAACCTTGTATATAAACACTTAGGCCTAACCAAGTCTCTGGGTCTTCATTTTCCTATGGGGCTCCCCCATATATGTAAAAATCTCTATGCTGATTTTCTCCTGTTAATATGTCTTATGTCAATTTAATGCTCAGAACTAGCCAGAGACCCTAAGAAGGTAGAGGTAAACTTTTGCCTCTCCTACACGAACTTAAATATAAAGACCATAACAAAAAATCTTCTAGAAGAAAACAAGTAAGAATATCTTTGCCTTCCTGGAGTATGCAAAGATTTATTAGACAGAATTTAAAAGATATCACCTATAAAAGAATAATTGGGTTTCATGAAAATTAAAAATTTCTGCTCATGAAAAAACAAAAGGAGTAGGCAAGCAACAGACTGGGAAATATATTCTTATCATTTCTATTTCATGAATAAATAAGATCCAGAACATATAAAGAACTCTTACAAGTCAACAGTAAAAAGTTAAACAGACTAATAAAAAATGGGAAGAGACCTGAACACATACTTCATGAAAGAAATTATAAGAATGAGCCATCCCACATAGGAATGAGGCCAGTGACCACATGAAAAGATACGCAACATAATAAGTCATCAGGAAGGTTCAATTTAAATATAATGAGACAGCATTTCATACCCATGGGAATGGCTAAAATATTGACAACACCAAATACAAGCAAGAATATAGAGCAACTTAAATACACATTGTTGTCAGTAGCAGAAAATGTTACAACTATTTTGGAGAATGACCTTCCAGTTGGTTAAAAATTAAACATTTATGTACCAGGAGTTACATTCCTAGGTATTTGTCCAAGTGATATAAAAATAGATGTCCACAAAAATGCTTGTAAAAAATGATCGGAGAAAACCTGGACGTTGAGTATCTATATTCAGGAAAAGGGATGAGCACATTGTAGTACATTCATACAATGAAATATTACTCAGCAGTGAAAAGGAATGATCTAGTAGTACCTGCCACAGCATGAATGAATCAAAAACATAACACTGAGCAAAAGAAGCCAGATACAAAACAATGCATATGGTGTCTTACCTCAAGGACAGGCAAAATTGACCTATGGCGATAGAAATCAGTCCAGTGGGGTCTGCCTGAAAAGGGGCAGGAGGAAAATTTCTGGAGTAACTGAAATGTTTTGTATCTTGTTTTTGTTTGTTTGTTTGTTTTTTTAAAAGATTTTTTATTTATTCATTTGAGAGAGAGAAAGAGCAAGCAAGAGCATGAGCAGGGGGAAGGGGCAGAAGGAGAAGCAGGCTCCCCACTCAGCAGGGAGCCCAATGTGGGGCTCGGTCCCAGGACCCTGGGATCATGATCTGAGCCGAAGGCAGACGCTTAACCCACTGAGCCACCCCGGCGCCCCTGTATCTTGTTTTTGGGTGGTACTACCTTGGTATATACATCAATTATCAGAACTCACAGAAGTGAATACTTGAAATATGTGCATTTTTTGAATTTTAAAATTACATAATTTGTAAAAGTGTAAAAGATAAAAGGGAAAAAGCAACAGCAATTTCAGGTATCATGACTCCCTATGAACTGTCATTTTTTTTTTAAACACTTGGTTTTCATCTAATAAATGTTTTAAAGCAAGACTATGGTGACCAGTGCAGGATTTGCTAAGAGTATTTGCTAAGGTGGAAGGAAAAGGTTAGGTCGGCACCACCTGTTTCTGGCACTCTTCTGACTAGACAGCATATTGCCTACTGGCTTATTCCAGCTTTTCTGAACACAGGGAGAGTCACAATAATACCAGGGAGCCTTCTGCTTGCAAGATGGACACCATATGTTTTCACTATCCATTCAGAGCTCGTCTCCTCTCTCTCTTTCCTCTGCCCTTTTAGCATCGAGATCTGTTGACCCCAAGAAATGTAATATAAGAAGACACCATGAAAGAAATGTTAATATTTTTTAAATCAAACACAAAGGGAAGACTTATATGTGTTTATTCTCTTCAGCTATCCAATAACTGTTACTTATCAAATTACCACCTAAACTTTCAAACTGTGTCTTAAAATGAATATCCATGCTTTATATGGATAGTTGTGAAAACTTTTTAAGAAATCCTACACATATGATTTAAAGATACCACTTACCCAGGATAGGAATTCTAACTAAAATATATTAAATGTCAGACAAATAGCAACATGTGGCAGAATTTTCAGAAAAAGAAATTAGTACTTGAAGACAGTCAGGTAAAGAGATTACATTTTTTAAAAGATTTTATTTATTATATTTGTCAAACAGAGAGAGCACAAGCAGGGGGAGTGGGAGAGGGAGAAGCAGGCTTCCCAGGGAGCAGGGAGCCCGATGCGGCACTCAGTCCCAGGACCCTGAGATCATGACCTGAGCTGAAGATAAACCCTTAACCAACTGAGCCACTCAGGCGCCCCAAGATACTACATTTTTAAGGTGGGATTGTGATGAGGTTGAGCTGGGTCTCTGCTTTTTTTTTTTTTTAAATGACCAGATTAGGATTTAATCACAAAATAATTTATGCATAATTGCAATTTGAAAGACTACAGCTGTTAAATATAAAATATACATTTCTGCCTCTCTTTTGTTCCATTTGCTTGAGTGCAGAAACATTTATCCATAAAACTTTGTGCTTTTGGCTTCAGGCATCTGTTTACAGTTTCTTGTCCTGGAGATATTTGAAGTGCCCAGAGGAGGAGGGGGAAAAAGATGTGTGTGAAGGGTGATATTAGTAAGAACGCACAGAAAAAGTGCAAAATTTGCAGACTGGTTCTGAGGGCTTAGGCCTGTTTTTTAGGATTTATTTCTACATGGAAGCCCAGAGAATCATAATCTTGCTGTTGGCTGTAGTATGATTCTACTTTTTTCAAACTACCCCTTATTGTGGAGCTAATTTCTTCCCAGCCACTAAAAATAATTACTTGCCTCTTGAGCCACATATTGTAATAATAAAACAATGAAATTTACTTCTGAGGAAAGGAATTTGTATGTAGTTTTAATGCCACGTTTAATGCCTACAGTTTCAGAATCTCTATGAAGGAGTGAGGATGATCAGCACAGGTTTCTCAATCTCTTCTATCTCCCTCTCCCTCTCTCCCTCCTTCTCCAACTCCTGCATGTTTTTCAGTCACTCTTACTTCCTACCTTTTTGATGTGTACGATTATAACTATGTATAATGCTCAGCTTTGGATCAAATGGTTACAAAATACGCAGCACCCAAAAAATGATAAAAAAGAGTAATGCCACAGGAAAATAAAGATTGTTTCGAAAAGAAGTATTAGGCCATTGAGAAAGATTTCCAGGTCTCAGATGCAAATAAGATATGATTCAGATGGAACTGAGTAAACAGCTTAAGGATGTGGTGATTCAAACAGCCCAGGTTTTCGGTGCTTCTCCAGCTCGCTGTGTGACCTGCATCTCCCAGCTGGCTTTGGCGACAGCTGGAATGTAAAAGCAACACGCATCACATAGCTTGCATTCACACACACCACAGTTCCCTATTTCGAACCTTTGGTAAAGCCGTCTTCTCAGGAACTTAGGAGTTTGTCAGGGGGTCAACTCTTCAGTTGACTCCAATCTTCGGCCAGTTTCCCCCTCCCCAGGCACTGCAAACTTTCACACAGTTCATGGTGGCCTTTATTATACATGAGAACCCCTACTTTATTGAAACATCCAAGAGTAGAATAACTGGTTTTGTATTTGCAAAGCGGAGTGAGTGTATCTGTACTTTGTCACTCAGTAGGATTACCATCATCATGATTCAGGTATTTGTGAGCATCAAGTGTGCATGCATCTGCGTTTTATTTATTGATTGGTTTTTATTTGTTTACTTTTATTATTCCATTTTATTAATAAGATGGCATCGTACATTTCTATAGCTCCATGTCTACTTTGATCTCCATACTTTCGATTTGTGAAAAAACTCTCCAAGTCGTCTTCAATGCCTTTCATCAGTGTTTTACAGTTTTCAGATTCCAGGTCGTTTACCTCTTCGGTGAAGTTTATTCCCCAGTATTTTATTCTTCCTGGTGCAATTGTAAATGGGATTGTTTTCTTAATTTCTTTCTGCTGCTCCGTTGTTGAGAGTTTTTATCCTGAACGGATGTTGTACTTTGTCAAACGATTTTTCTGCATCTATTGAGAGAGTCATATGGTTTTTAAACCTTTCTTTTGGTTATTGTTGTTTCTTTAAGTTTTTATTTAAATTACAGTTAGTTTGTTTTTTTTTTTAAGATTTTATTTATTCATTTGTCAGAGAGAGCACAAGCAGGGAAGCAGCAGCAGAGGGAGAAGCAGGCTCCCCGCCCAGCAGGGAGCCCGATGTGGGACTTGATCCCAGGATCCCGGGATCATGACCTGAGCCAAAGGGAGATGCTAAAGGTCACCCAGGTGTCTCAAATTCCAGTTAGTTAACATACAGTGTATTTTAGTTTCAGGTGTAGTGCACATGCATTTTAAAACTCATTGATCCTTTCTGCTCTTTTATCTGGTTGCCAAGGAAATTGGAAGGGCACTCTGGGTGCCTTAATTCACTTGCTATCAGAGTCTGTACATTATTCAAGTGCTTACTTTGCTCTCGAGTTACTTTTATGTTCCATAAAGCCTGCTACTTCTTGGACTGAAATTTGAAGTTTGTCTTTTTTTGTCACTTGCCTACTAAACTCCTGGGGCTGGGCAAGAATAGACCTGAAGCTTCTGCTGGTATAACATACAGAATCAGGCTTGTTCAGAGTATTTGAAGTCCTACCAGGCGCCCACTTGGTTAGCTCAGACCTATGTTTCTTGCAAATGCTGTCTGACTAGGGATATTTTAACTGCCTTCAAGGGCTGCCTCTCAAATCTAACGAGCCCTGCTTGCTTTGGCCTGGCAGTAATAACCCAAAGGTATTTCAGGTACCACTTCGCTCATGGTAATTCTGACCCACTTACTCTACAGCGACTTTTGTTGCATGAAATGCTGCCAATATTTGAGATACACTTTACAAGGCTAGCATGTGCTATCTTCGGCCATATTAAATGTTTTATTGTCTTAACAGTACACTTTTCTTCTGACGTGTGACCATTTGGGACGACTGCAGGAAACGTAGGATTAAACACAGGTTCTCAGTTTAAAAAGAACTTAAGAACACGGGAACATAGCTGATGAGAATTTATATTACATGGATCAGGATGTATTTTCTTGACCCTTAAGTTATGTGTGGCAAAACACTAAACTAACATGGATAATAAACGACATGATGTAAACCTTCTATAACTTACTGTCAGAAACGTCTTCTAAATATCTAAAACAGTTGCTCTGAAGGGGTGGTTCTCACTTAGGAGTGGTGGGGAAAGAGGATTTCGTCCCCTGGGGGGCACTTAGCTATGTCTGGAATCATTTTTGGCTGTCATTTTTGGGAATAGGGATGTTAATGGCATCTAGCGGGCAAAGGCCAGGGTATTGCTAAACATCTTACCGTGCCTAGCACAGAATCCACTCCACCCTCAGGAAAGAATTATCCGGCCCCAAATGCTGATAGTGCTGAAGTAAAGCTCCCATGCTCTAGAGACTACATCTCACAGAAATGATACCCTTTTATGTCTTTTGGCAAAATCACTAGATTCAATTTCATTCAATGATGAAAGAAAGAGAACTTAGCCTGTAAGTCCACTACGGTATTGTAGCCATGTCTATTTTCGGGCTAGCCTTTGACCTCTTCCTCCACTGCCTATTTTCACTGTATTGCAGTTATGGTATTCCTCCCACTTTTGACTCTGGTACAGCTTGCCTTTTGAAACTTATATTCTGTATTTGAGAAAACATATATTCCTGTATGTAGGAAAGACATAAGATTCAAGCATGAGCATGGTAAAGTTGAAAGACAGTGGAAAGTACCTCCTAGGGCCTCTCTAGGTGTCAGGGATTTGTGACCCACATTCCATAACCTAATATCATATTGAATAATTATTTTAGAAGCTACAAAACACCCAACTTAGCAGTGTTTGCCAATGAGCACAGTGGTAGGGAGAAACATTTTGCATAAATAAGTTTGGTTGAGTTGATATAATTTAAAGGCTAGTAGAATGATTTTATATCGAATTCAAGTTCTAGAATTTATAGTAAAACATTATTTTACTGTATTTGGTGTCAAAAATTTCCCATATCGATCATAGGGGGAAAATGTACAAATATTAATAGTTCTAACTGAGGAGCATAAGAAAGGTTATAAAAAAAATTTTTCAAAAGGAGAAAAATATTTAATAAAATATGATACTATAAATCATATTAAAATTCCTGTCAAAGCTTCTTGCAGAGTAGCAGAAGATGGAAAGAATTAGCTAAAAGTAATCTCATATTTTGATGTATCTTTTTACCTTTTTATTTTTATTATTTTTAAAAGATTTTATTTATTTATTTGAGAGAGAAAATGAGCAAGAGAGAGCACAAGCCAGGGGAGGGGCAGAGGTAGAGGGAGGAGCAGACTCCCTAGTGAGCAAGGAGCCCAAACTGGAACTCAATCCCAGGACCCTGGGATCAGGACCTGAGCTGAAGGCAGATGCTGTTAACTGCCTGAGCCACCCAGGAGCCCACTGATGCATCTTTTGAGAAGTATGTATCTTTTGACTTAGTTGCAAGTATTTTGCTTAGTTATCAATGGTGGATTTAAACTGTGTCTGGAGCAACTTTTTTTTTCCGGCTAAATGTATTCTGTAGATTCTTTGCTTTCACTATGTGATGAAACAAACATACACATGTAACCTATTCTATTTGTCAGGAGCAGAATTTAGGACGTTACTAATCACGAAAGCAAAGGCAACACAATTATCTCAAAAAAGACTTGAAAGTGTGAGGTGTAACAAAATTAATAGCTCACAAAAGGTAAATACATCTACAAGCTTTTCCAAAGTTCACCTCACCTCCTTATGATATTGCCCAATTTAATTATCTTTCTTGTTCTTAAGATTTACTTTTAACTTACTTTTGGTTATTTATAAATCAAATTTACACTCAAAAGATGAAGATATATTACCATAAGGACATTCAAAAAAATGTGGCACAGAAAGCGAAGGCTGTCTTCAAAAAGGAACTCTAAAAAGTGTTTAGAGCAGCGGGAACTTTATTAGAGTAAGTAGTAGCCTCTTAAATGGATACTTTGCAAGCAACAGCACACACTTGGATGTGTGAATCCTGATCTTTTTTTTAAGTCATGCTAGTTTGTGCCTCACAATCTTTGCTAGTGATACATTTCTTTTCTTGGGACTGTTTCTAGACTGAAGGCTGCCTGTTACCCCACCAGCGAGCATGCTTGCATGCGTGCGGACACGCACACGGAATTTAGAAAGGACACTTTCAACATAATATTGTGATGCCTTGGAAACATCCTTAGGTATTCACTCCGAAAAGAGATGGCACTGATTCAGACTCTATGAAAGCAACACAACCTGATGATCCGGTTTGTTTAAGATAATCATTCTTTACTCAATTGAGCAGAACTTTGCATCTGAAAGTAGTATGTAAGGCTCACAACTCTAGAAGGATGAAAAACAGAATGGACACAGAAGATTTTGTCTTTAAAGTACAGATTTGTCCCTATTTTGGAAGTAATAATCTAACTATTTTCTAATTACCTAGTTCCAAGACAACTTTTCTCTTGCCTAGATGATTGAGGATTTACAGAGCATACATATTATGTCCTAAGTCAAGTTTTTCTTTCTGGCAAGTGAGTCGTTGTTTTTCAATACAGAATCTTCCTTTTAGGCCCTTGTGACCTTTTTGCTTTCAGGCATCTCTGTCCCTTTCTTCTCTGTTTTAGCTCCCACCTTTCAAGTCCTCTGTTGGGTCACTCCTCCTGGGTCAACTCACCATTTGGTTGCACACCTGAATCAATTCAGGCCCTTCCATTGGAAACTAACTTTTTCCACTTCCAAGCTCCTTGTATTGTATAAACCATGCATAGTATCAGGTGACATAAAATTATACTGGTAAAATAGATGATATCTTGATGCAGTTATAAACCACTTCAGGCCATCTTTTTCATGTCTAACACCCATTAATTAGTCAGTGGAGCTCCCAACTTGTGTTTACCGTTTTTCTCTCTTCTTTCTATCCGTGCCTATTCCATCTGTTTGCCACGATGGAAAATCTTTCTGTTTGCCATTATTTCCTGTGAACAATAGCACATGTCACTTGACCTTGCCAGCACCGAGTTTTGCTGCTACTTCAGCACATTTCCATTCACATTTGTTGGCAAGCTAGGAAGAACCATGATGTTCATCCTACTGCAAATCCAAAAGACTAAAGTATAAAGGTGACTCTGCATCTCATCTTTATTAACTCTTGTCGTCTGGTGTTTGAAAGGAGCAAATGTAGATGTAGATTGAGGTCTTTTCTTAGCTGAAACTGAGAACAGCTTTTTGGACTCAGCAATCCTCCCAGGCATATATTTGTAGGTCTGATTTGCATTTGGAGAAGGGAGGAAGAGAGGAGAGAGGAGGAAGTTTTGTGTCTGAAGCCCCGGGAAGGCTTTGGAAGCTGAGAACAAAGGAAATACATAGGACAATGGGGCATCTCATTCCTGGACAGGGTGGCAAGGAATGGTTTGAGCCCCATGAATTCAGGAATTAGAAATCTTTTCCCCGTTTCTGCCTAGCCGGGTAGACTGAAGGGAAGCCGGGGCCCGGATGGCGCCACAGTGTTGTACAGCGCTGGGGACACCAGGAACCCGGCTGGAGAAGGTCACAGTGTCTGCGAGGATCCTAAGACAGGTAAACACCCTGCTGCCCCACGGACCAGGGCAAAAAGCCAGGAGAGTCTGAACCAGCACAACCAGCTGGTTTTCAACCCTCAAAATACGCAACTGCCAGAATCTCTTGGGTGCTAGGAAAAACTCGTTAGAGCCCAAGACTCCTTATAAGTAGGTAGCAGAGAGAAGCCTGTAACTCAGTGTGCAGATATGTGCCTTCATTTTAGTTGCAGACTGAGGGCTGAGGATGTTGAGTTTTCATAAGGAAAGAGGAAGAGAATATGGGGTACTATTACATTGGGGTGGGGGGAGAACAACCTGGGAATCTGTCAATAAGCAAATATTTAAGACGAGAGAACATACTTTTTAAAATCTCCATTCTTTGTTTCCTGTGACTTATGATTTGAAGCCAGAATCATGAGTCACAACTATTAGTCTCAGTTTGCAATTAGATTTGAATTTCGAGATCCAATACTTTTTCTTCTTTTTTTAAAAAATATTTTATTTATTTGAGAAAGAGAGAGAACAAATGAAAGAGAGAGCATGAGCATGGGGAGGGGCAGAGGCAGAGGGAGAAGCAGACTCCCAGCCGAGCAGGGAGACCAATGTGGGGCTCGATCCCAGGACCCTGGGATCATGACCTGGGCTGAAAGCAGATGCTTAACCGACTGAGCCACCCAGGCGCCCCTCTGGAGTGAAGAAGGAGGCCCTCCAGGAGTGAAGAACAGTGAGCCGCTGGCAGCAGGGTATCTGCTGGGTCTAGTTCCAAGTACCTTTGGGGTGAAAATTTGGCTGTTCCACAGCAAATAGTTTCAGATCACCAAGATCTTTCAGATGACGGAGATGTACAAATTAAACACTGTACCCAGGGGCAAAACAAAACAAAACAAAACAAAAAAACCAAACACAACAGCCAAACACATACCAGGAGTTTAACTTTTAAACAGGGAACCCCCAAGCTGTTTTAGCAAAGCACTTAAAAAAAAAAAAAAAATCGCTGGGAAGTTTGGTCTATGTGGAGAAAAATTCTGTTTCATCTTTTTCTTATATTATGGATACGAACAACTAAATAACTAATTCATTTTAGAACTTTTCCAATGGTGCTCGGACCTTGTATAAATGCTAAATTTGCTAAATTCACACAAAAGTCCCATAAAACTGACGAAATATTTTGTTCCAATGAATGTTTCCAAGACTAGCCCAAAACATTCTCTTCAAAGTTATAGATGGCATTTTTGTATGCTTAGTTTGATTTATAACAATTGAAAATATTTGCTTTTAAAATTTTAGTGGAATAGAAACTCACAGGAACAATTCATTAGTCTTTTCTCTCAGAATGGCTGTAAGATTCTATGAAAATATAAGAACTATCTTAGCATAACCAAATAATTAAAATGGCTTTAAGAACTAACTTCCAAGCCAATGTTTATATCATGTAATACTAGGTAGAAACAATATTAACAAATTACAGTGGGTAAAGGAATAAAATTACTGAAAGGTAAGTGTTTGAATTGGGCTTTGTTACTCATAAGAAGTAGAAACTAGCCCAAATTCGTTTCATTTAAGTGAGAGAAGGAGGTGTCCCTGGAATCCAGATAAAACTGAACCCTGAAGCAACAGGACTGATTAATCAGCCCCTTCTCTCCAAACAGATTCTTTCTCTCTCAGGTTGCCTCTCTTTCAAGGACCATGTTTTTCTGAACGTTGCTTCTTAATCTGCGTCTATTCAAGTTCTCTCTTTATCCCAACTGGCTTCTTCTGCTTTTTTTTTTTTTTTTTTTTTAAACAGAGCCTCAGATGCTGCCCAGGCTTTGATCTTGCATGGCCCCAGGCTCAAATGCAAACAGTTAATCGGTCAATTGGTCACAACCCTCTGAGTGTCCTAGAATTAATTCCTAAGGAGAATCTGACTGGCCAGGCCAGGTGAAAAATGGCAATTTGAGCCTCCAAGACCACCCAATATTATTAAGAGGACAACTGTGTTTTCTACCTTTCCATCTTTCTACACAAGGTTGACACAACTTCTATCATGTGTGTGAAGATGGAAAGGTAGAAAGAAGATGGAAATGAAAATTGAAAATTTGTGGGAGACACCAACCAAATGCTGGACATCATCCTCCAGGATCCTAAACAGGATTAACTTCTAAAAGCATTCATTCATCCTTTCATTCATCCATCCATCCATCCATTCATTCATTCATCCATGCATCCATTCATTCCAGCTTTCAGTTACTTATCAAGTATTTATTACATGTCTAATACGTGCTGGACATTGTGTTAGGTGTGAATTGCCTCTCATCTCTAGGCCATTTAGAATTGGTTCTACAACATTTAGTACTTAAGAGATATAAGGCAGTACATCTCTGATTCCTGATTGCTAGTCTTATACCTATAATTGGACTGTTCATCTCTCATGGGCATGGGCTATCATAATTTGTATTCTAACACAAGCTGAGTGTATATCTAATAAATAGGAAAACTCCTGTACCGGCTCTTTATCTATCTTCTTCTTTGCCATCTTGCTTTCAAGATTAAAACCTTCGGAAAAATAGGGGCACCTGGGTGGCTCAGTTGGTTAAGCGACTGCCTTCGGCTCAGGTCATGATCCCGGAGTCCCGGGATCGAGTCCCGCATCGGGCTCCCTGCTAGGCAGGGAGTCTGCTTCTCCCTCTGACCCTCCCCCCTCTCATGTGCTTTCTCTCTCTCTCTCTCTCAAATAAATAAATAAAATCTTTAAAAAAAAAAAAAACCTTCGGAAAAATAGGGTTTAAATATTGCTGAAAAGAAAGTCGCATTACGGTTCCTTAGAGTAGTAACTCTTTCTACTTTCTCTTTTTTCTCTTCCCTTTCTAGAAAAATTTTCTAGAAAAATTTTGTCTTTCCCTGTTTTGAAGTCTGCAATGAAGAATACTATTTTAGTAAAGGTAATATAGTATTCTATCTTGAATTTGACTTTAAAAATTATGTCAAATTTTGTTTGACTTTGGAAGAATTTATTCTGATCTTAGAAAAATTATCATAATTTTTTGTACCATTCTATAGAAAATGGCATTTGGGAAGTTTTTTTGCACATAATATTTATCTAAAGCCACTACAATCTTTCATGGATATTTTCTTTCTCTTCATCATGAGGAGACATCTCTGTGGACATTATACTGGGTATAAAGGAGGTATGGAATGGTATGGGGAGGGGGCCAACTACAGAGGGTAAAGTCCTGAGGCCAACTGTTAAATTTACAAATCACAACAAGTATTATCCAAGTTATGGTTTCATCCATGCCTGAAGTTGTTTATTCATCAAATACATATTGAGCATCTATTGTGTCTTAAGCACTGTTCAGGGGATATAGTAGTGACTGAGACAGAAAAAAGTTCTTTTCCTCATGGAACTCATCTTCTAGAAGGTGAAATTCTGAAGCTTTTCAGAAGAATATATGACATATTTTAATGGCTAGTCCAAAACAAGACTCAGTTTTAAAAAAACTGCATAGTCATCCTCACATGGATGTTTAACATCTGATCTTTTTTTTTTTTAAGATTTTATTTATTTATTTATTTATTTGAGAGAGAAAGCACCAGCCAGGGGAGGGGCAGAGAAGCAGACTCCCCACTGGCAGGGAGCCTGATGTGGGACTTGGAGATCATGACCTGAGCCGAAGGCAGATGCTTAACCGACTGAACCACCCAGGTGCCCCTGATCTTTTTTTTTTTTTAAAAAGTATGTCCATGATTTTTTATGCACAGTTCACATTGATGGACATCTAATATTTTATTTACCAAGTACTATGTGTTCCTTTAGGAAATGCAGCTTTCGTTTGGTCCAAAGAAATTCTATATCCAATTATGTTGTTAGAATTTTCTTCAAAGCTATCTGTGCTGGTTTTTAATATATATTCACACACTTAACTAAAACTTGTGAGATGCAGATGGGGTTGGGGGGAAGGATACTAAGTTTCTTTAAAATTAGGTACCTTATTTCTTTTATGTATGCTTTTATTTTATTTTATTTTATTTTTTTGATCTTGGATGTAGGTCTATTTTCATTCTGAAATAAATGAAATGTACTCAGAATCTATAGATGGAAAAAGTTTCATGGCTGCTGGTACACAATGTTCTCTGTTATCTAGATTTTAAAAATTTACCTTTGCATCATTGGGTGATGCTAAGTTTTCTGTTCAATTCACTGTATCTACTGACCTTTTGTGGAGTCTGTTCTTCCAAAGCTTTTGAGATGGGAACACACAGCATGTTGCATTCCATGTCATGTCAGTCATTATTCTCTTTGACTTTACTTGTGTTCTCAAGTCAATATGTTCCAGATTAATGAGGCATTTGTTCCTAATCAAGAAACTATTTAAGAATACACTTTTAATTTTAACGACTTGTTTGTGATGAATTGTTTCTACATGCCCTTCTCATATTTGAAGATACTTCAAACCTGTTGCCTTTTTTTGCACAGTTCCCAAATGTCTGAACACTGGTAGTTGCTATGACCCAGTGATCTCAAGGGACTGAACAGACAGGGTTATTGATTTCCTTCAGAAAATCATTCAGATAGTTCCCTTAAACTAAAAATTACTTCAAATACCAATAATTTTCAAAGGAGCTGTTAAGCAAACTGTGTGGTTATACATTATATGTTTTTAATGTTCCCTTTAGACATCTACATCTAATGAAGTCCTACTGTTTTATGAGGAACCATGTTAGAAATAATTTGTGAAGTAAACTCTATGCCATTAGCTGATTTAATTAAAATGTACTCTGTTGATTTATGTTTTATTTTTTATTTAAATAACTATCAGGTAGGTGTGTGTGTGTGTGCACACATATGCTTTATTTGATGCTACACAAACAAGTGATTCATGACCTCTTAATAGTAACAGCTAACACCTATTGAGTGCTTAATATCTGCCAGGTTTTGTTCCCAGTCTGTTAAATCTACTAACTCATTTATTATTCTCCACTGCCAATTTGGGAACCCTGTTTTATTCCGGTGTTATAAATCAAGAAACTGAGGCACCAAGATGATAGTGATTTGCCCAAGGTCACATAGAAATTACATGGCAGATTAGAGATTGGAAACCTAGTGGTCTGGCTCTAAAACTCAAGCTCCTAAACACAAGGCTATACCACTCTAGACATGAAGAAGCTCCAGGTATTGTCAGTCCCTTCTTAGGAACCTTAGTTATTTTGCACTACCTGAAATGTATTTGTAAACCTTACTTATCTGTGGCCATTGTGCTAGCTACTTGGTTCTTTGGTCCTCCTTTTATAGGTGCTAAAAATGGAACAGATGAATTAGACCCTTTCAAAATTTATATATTTGTTTATTTACTGGATTTATGTTTCTTTTAAACAGAGTATATTCAGTTGAGAAATGGAAACTTGGATTGGCAGAATTCCTCCATGTCTCTATGATGGCTTTGAGCATATGAAAGAATAACACTAGTTGTCTTGTGATAATACAAATCATGTTGTGCTTGCTTAAGTAACTGACTTACTTTTGGGTTTCACGGTGAGTTCATTCCATTTCAAAGAGTTGTAGGAGAAATATGTCTCACTTATCTTTTAAAATGAGGGCTCAATATAATTATGTTTCACCTTATTCCACCCAGGATTCCATGTTTTAGAATTATTTAAGATTCATTGTTGTTCCCAGTGTAAAGCCTAATGGGAATGATGGGTTTAAAGTTTCCTATCACTGCAGACAATATCATAGAAATAGAAGATTGGTCAGATTCATTGATAAGAAAGGAATAACCATGGTTTGAATTTTTCTTTCATAAGTTACTTTCTACATGTTCCTGACAAGTCCACTGATCTCTTTGAAGCTCAGCATCCCATATGGTAAGTTCAGATGGTGGGAATTTTATTCATCAGGACCCTTTGGCTTGCATGTGATAGAATCCAACTAAAACTAATTTGAGCAAAGTAGAGAATTTAGAAGACTCAAGGATAGAAATCCAGCTGGATTTGAGGCAGAACTGGAAATGGAGACCTGAGCACCATTAGGACTTTGTGTAGCTCTTGCTTCTTTGACTTTCTGGTGTATGAGCTTTATTTTTTTTCTCTTTCTTATTTCCTCCCCTATTTTGTTTCACATGACTGGAAATATGGTTACTGATCGTTGGTCTCCTATCTTTACACATCATACTTCAGGCACCCAAAGAATGACTGTCATTTCTGGATAAAATATTCTGAGGGATGGATTCCAATTTTTCCCATTTGTGTCAGGTGCCTGACTGAAACTTGAAAGCTTTGGCTAAGAATATGAGGTCTGGGGTAAGGATTATGATAAAGTCTATGATAAAGTCTATCATTTTGAGTTTAGTGTCTACTCCTGAGCCAATAAACTGTTGCCCTAGAACAACATCTATGGATAACCTCATGAATGGGGTGAGGAAAACGGGCATTTCCCAAATGAGGGGGCTGGACAGATAACTCCATGTATGTCTGCTGTAGTTAACACCAGCTTATACAAAATAATAGGCCCTTTTCTGTCTTTGATCATAATAAATGATATGAGAAGTCTACTTTTTTTTTTTAAGATTTTATTTATTTATTTGTTAGAGAGAGAGAGCGTGGGTGAGAGAGAGTGAGCAAGGGTACAAGCAGGGGGAGCTGCAGGCAGAGGGAGAAGCAGGCTCCCTGCTGAGCAAGGAGCCTGATGCGGGACTCGATCCCAGGGCACTGGGATCATGACCTGAGCCGAAGGCAGCCGCTTAATCAACTGAGCCACCCAGGTGTCCCAAGAAGTCTACTTTTTGATGGGTATAAAATATTTAGCCCCAAGCTTACTGTACATATATAGATTCTTCTATAAAACATCCTTGTCTATGATTTTCCTGTAAATGGATATGTGTTTATTTATTAATTGATTAAAACTGAACTTTGGGATTCATGGATAGCAATTGTTTAATTGATCAAAACTGAGTTTTGGGGTTCAGGGAGAGCTTAGAAATTTTTTTTTTTTAATTTTTTTTTTTTTTAAGACTTTATTTATTTGCGAGAGAGACAATGAGAGACAGAGAGCATGAGAGGGAGGAGGGTCAGAGGGAGAAGCAGACTCGCTGCCGAGCAGGGAGCCCGATGCGGGACTCGATCCCGGGACTCCAGGATCATGACCTGAGCCTAAGGCAGTCGCTTAACCGACTGAGCCACCCAGGTGCCCTCAGGGAGAGCTTAAAATAAAGAACAGAGATTGTAGGGAGAGCATTAAATTCTGAGTTATTACAAATGTAACTAAATAATAAGTAAGATTTGGAACCAGGAAAAATAATTGTATTGAATAAAAAAAAATGGAAGATTAATTGAATCTGGTAGATTAGCAGGTAAGAAGTGAAATTAAAAGAGTCTTTTATGAAACCTGGAAACCAGTATGAATTCATAGTTTGAGTCTTAGAAGAACCAGGCTCTGATGGATATTTTCTGTTTGACAGATTTATACTGGGAAGGAACCAGACTTGGGTGATGAAAAAGACACCCTGGATAGAATAATTTATACATAAGATGCAAAATGTAGAACGCTTCTTTTTCAGGTAAGTATCTGTCCAGGTGTGATGTGGATATGGCAACGTTTCCTACTTTCCCCAGTGTGGCTTTGTAGTACTCAAGGCTATTGTCAGTGTCTTGCCAGGGAGGAGGGCTAACATGAGAGCTCAATTCCTGCAAGTTCCTAGTGGCAGGAGGAGTGATGGGGAAGGTAGGCACCTTGCACTTGACACTTCACTGTACCCCGTTCTCAATTGGCTTTTAATTTTGTGAAGGAGACCACTCATAGTTTACCAAAGGATCAGAGAGCAAGGCTGTGGTGTGCGCACTACTATTTCTGTTTAGTGCATTTTTCTTTCATGGGTCCAGTGTCACCTGGGATCTGTCCCAGGTTGTTTTCTTTTTTTTTACTCTTTCTTGCCATAGAGGTCATGTGTTGTAATTTGGACTCTGGTCGGCATTTCATGTTACTGCATGCACTGTAAATTCAATCAGCAAGCCTTTATTGAACAGAAAGTACTTGAAACACTGTGTGGAGAACCCTGAATGAAGTATTTTAATTGGGAAGGGTCACTGACTAATAGAATAGTTCTAATCTTTATGGGCTCCAGATCATTCTGTCTGTTAGCACTGGGTTAGGTGGCAGGAGGTTGCAGACCAAAGCCTAGGAGAATTTCAGACAAAGCTTGAGGGAAGGCTTTAGACCCACATGGGTCTAAAATCCCAGGCAGGCAACACAGATGAAAGCCATGAGAAAAGAGATTGAGCCAGCGGAATCAGGAAAACAAACACAAAACAGTTATAAATAGCAAGGGACAGAAGTTAGGTAAGGAAATGGGTTTAAGCACCAGGAAATTAAAAAAACACACACACATACAAACAAAAAAACCCAGTAAGAACGCACTAGTCTCAGGGCTGGTCATTCAGATGGAATCTGGAACCCAAGTCAGCCTGACTATCTGGAGGTTTAGAAGATAAGAGCTACTGGCCCATAGACCAAGGGGCCAAGAACAGATTCTATCCTTGACTTCCTTTACAACCCTCTTGGCCTCATTCAGTTTTAAATAGAGACCGCTGTTTTATTCAGAATATTTTAGATGAGCTTTGTTTGGAACTCATCTGAACTTTGACTGCAGCTGAGACCATCCTACCCCTTAGGACATTTTTCTTTCTGAAATACCAGATGC
The DNA here is from genome assembly GCF_054177405.1 of Leptonychotes weddellii. Taxonomy (NCBI): domain Eukaryota; kingdom Metazoa; phylum Chordata; class Mammalia; order Carnivora; family Phocidae; genus Leptonychotes; species Leptonychotes weddellii. The sequence goes on along the minus strand of NC_138369.1, from coordinate 168,038,226 downwards.
TTCTGAATAGGTTATACCAGGACTCACAGACTAAGAATAATTGACATCATGGATGTCAGACGCTAAGCTGTGTGCTTGCCATGTAATAAACACTCAGTAAATGTTAGTGATGATGATCATATGATCATGTGATTACCATTTCTTTTTTTACTGCTTGCCCTGGTAGATGCTGCCGCACACAGCGTCAGTCATATGGGAGTCAGTTGCCTTGGCTCACACAGACCTCATAATTATTTTAAAAATGCATCTGAAATCTCATTTCATCCCAACACCAGTTTCCAGCCATGTTGTAGCCAATCTCTTTTCTTTGACCTAAGCATATACTATAAACGATTCTAGTTTCTTTAGCTAGTTTTAGATACCAAAAAAAAAAAAAAAAATCTATTTCCTCATCTCAAATCTTTTGAAAAGCCAAGTGCATGATGTTGTTCCAGAGTCCTCATTATCAACTTTAAGGTCAGAAAGCGAAAATTCCTGTTACTGCAGAGACAAGGGGAGATCCCAATCCCCAGATGCCATTTGGTACTGTCCTCATATTTTTTTTCCCTCAAACATTTAATCCTAGCACCAAGACAAAGTTCACTTGTCTGAATTCCTGATATTTCTTTTGGTTTCCCTTTTTAAAAAAAAATGGCTGCTATGTTAGAACTGGACAATCTTCAACAACAGTTGCTATTTTTAGGAACATAGTATCTGTCCTCATCCATCTCTGCTGTTTCACACCTTATTTGCTTCAGAACACTCAGATAAATGCCATCTGGCCTGAGTGCTTTATTGAACTTTGTTTTCTTCTATTGCAGCATCTCTTCTTCATTGGAAACGCTAATCTCTGTCTTTCTTGTGAAAAGCATTCTCAGAAATTAGAATTTCCCCATCATTTCCTAGAGTCGAGTGTTGCCAAAGAACCAAACAAAAACCCTCTCTGGGCTTGTGTTCCTCTAACCTTATTATTCCCTTCTGACCACCTACAACATCGTCCAATGGTTTATATGTTAGTGAGTCTATTATCTGGCCAAGCTGGATTTCTACTTTAGAAGACTGCCTTTTTTCACGAATGCTTTAACTTTTTCTTCTTTTAGAAGTGGTTCTGTTCAGTCTTCTGCTTACCTTTTTGACTATTTTCTCTGATATATTCAGGTCTCTTTTCTCCTGGTTGTCGGCTTTTGATGGACAACAAGTTAATTTCTTGGATTGATATTTTAGGCAAGAAGAACTAGAGGACATTTGAGCTTCCTTTGGCCCCAGATTCTATAGTTCTGTAACTTTACAATTCACATACTTTTATTACTTCTGTCCAAATAGTCTTCATTAAATGGGAATAACACCACTGGTAGTTTTTGTTTTTTGTTTTTTTTAAAGATTTTTTTTTTTTAACCTGACAGAGAGAGAGAGACAGTGAGAGAGAGAACACAAGCAGGGGGAGTGGGAGAGGGAGAAGCAGGCTTCCCGCTGAGCAGGGAGCCCGTTGTGGGGCTCAATCCCGGGACCTGAAATCATGACCTGAGCCGAAGGCAGACGCTTAACGACTGAGCCACCCAGGCGCCCCCACCGGTAGTTTTTGTATCACAGTGCTAGATCATCTGGTTTTCGATTTTGTCCCTGATACTTTTTAGTGGTATGCTGCTGGCTGAATTGTTTAGCTTAAGTTTTCTTATTTCTAAAATGGGAGTAATAAAACTATCCATTCTTCAAGGTTGTTACGATAATTAATGTATTGTGTACATTAGGAGTTAATAAACATAACATGCCTAGAAGGTGCCTGACACATTATAAATGTGTAACAACTGTTAGTAATGTGTTATTCCCCTTGATTCAGTGGATGTTAGATTAGCCACAATATCAAATACCACCTGTCACAAAGCTGACATCTTAAATGGAGGATAGAACAATGTCATGGTGAGAAAGGAAAGTCATTTGGTACAAATGTGAAAAGGAAATCAGATATACCTCACAACATTATCAAACACAGGACATGGTCAAGAAAATTTGGCAGAAGTTTTTAAACTTAGAAGACATGAAAACAAAAGTAATGCATGGGAAGGCATTATTTACAGTATTGGTAGATAGTAAGTTATTCTAAACAGCTTATCTCATAACATCTTGATTTCATCATGAGTGAGAAGATAGGCTTAAATCATTATTTGGGTGATATGAGGACAGTCCTCCTCTGCTCCATGCTGACCATGTACTCCTGGGCAAGTCCTTTGACTTAGTAGTTCTTTCTGATAAGGAAAATACGTATTTTGGCATCAAATCAGGACTTTTGCCCTTTGGAGGCCTAGAAGCTTATAGAAAGGAGCTACCTGTGTCTATTTTTAACCTACTCTCTGTTAGCATGGAATCTTTGGTTACATGGAGTCTGGTGTCCTCGGTCTTGAGGGTCAATCTTTAGTCCAGCATGATTAGCATGAGAGAACAGGGTTTTGAGAGTCTGGCTGCTCATACAGATGTATTTGAGTTCTAAAACTCATTCTCTGGATGAGCCAGTTATTATGAGAATAATCCATGGACTCTGATTTATAAATTATATATAATCAAGTCAAATATATACAATTAAATGTCTATAATGTAAAAATATATAATATGAAAATATTAAAAACCAAAGCTGTCAGTCTGGGCTACTGGTCTAGGCTAATCCCACAACTGGTTTAGATGTTTGAACTAAGCTAGGGCTGCCCAGTCTTGCCCCAGAGCTGATTACATGAATTCTCTTCCCTGTGCTTGGGACTATGAGACCAAAATCTCTTGGGCAATCTCCCTAATGCTTTTCGTATAGAGCTTGCTTGTCTGATAATCAAAGGACCCCTAATTTGCTTGAAGGGTGAATTAAACTGTACCTATTTGCAGTTAAAAAGTAACTTGAATGATTGTTCACGTAAGTTGTTTATATAAAGAACATAATTTCCCTGCCTTGACATCGTTTTTTTCTACTTCAATTAATAATAAGAAGGTGACCACACGGGTGCCTGGGTGGCTCAGTTGTTAAGCGTCTGCCTTCGGGGGTCCTGGGATCGAGTCCCACATTGGGCTCCCTGCTCTGCGGGAAGCCTGCTTCTCCCTCTCCCACTCCCCCTGCTTGTGTTCCTGCTCTCGCTATGTCTCTCTCTGTCAAATAAATAAATAAAATCTTTAAAAAAAAAAAAAAAAGAAGGTGACCACACATGTTTAATGCTTGGCTGGGTAAGCGATCTTGAAATCTTTGGCAATACCAACTTTTAAGCTCCTATATTGGGAATGGGAAGATGTTTGTTTCCCCAACACCTTTGTGAGCCTATAACCAATATTAATATTTTAATGAGACATTGTATTTGGGGTTTGCATTAATGTCTGAACATCATTTCTTTATGCAATGTTTAGAAACTATCCTACTTGGTATGTCAGACTATAAGGAGAGCAGAAATGTCTTAATACAGTGGCTCAAACAGTCCAGACATTTCAGGGTTACTGGGTGGATTGGCAGAGAGTTACTCAAGGCCTCGGGTTCTTTCCATCTTCTTGCTCTGCTCACTTCCAGGATGTTGTTCTCATCTGCATGGTTGAATGTGTGAAATATTATCTCCAGGCAACCATGTGTCTAGCTGGAGCTTTATTACTCTAGAGGAGAGTGCTACTCTGAGGAAAATCTGGCACCAAAACGTGTACTTTTTTTTCCCTCTAGTGAAAACTGGCAACTGCAACTTCCATTATTTCAGAAGTACAGATTGGCTTTGCTAGTAAAACAACTGAGATGTCCTAGTTGATGCTCTAATAGGATTAAAATTTGGTTTTGTGAGGAACTGTTTGTACAGATTGGTAACCAAACTGTCTGGCATAGGGAAAATGAGAAAAAAAGGAGTTTTGTGTACAGATGCCAAAAAGAGGGTAAAGGGGGAATGAAGAGGCTAGAGAGCCTTTGTGTCCCCCCAGCTGGCCCCAGCAACTGCCATTAAGGCCCAACAGAAAGAGGGTAGGAGGGGCGCCTGGTTATCTCAGTCAGTAGAGCACGGGACTCTTGAACTCGGGGTCGTGAGTTCAAGCTCCACATTGGGCATGGAGCCTACTTAAAAAAAAAAAAAAAAAAAGATTTAGAAAGAGGGGTTAGGAGCAGAAGCAGAAGAAGCTATTTCAGTGAAACACTACAGTGGTAGTGATAAGAATGATGAAGATAAAAATAATAACATCTCTACCATTTGCTCAGTGCTTACCAACTTCTGTCACTATACTGAGCACCTGATAGATTAATATATAGATAAAGTATTCCATTTAATACTCAAATAATCTTATGAGGAAGAAATTATTATTATCGCTGCCATATTAAAGAAGATAAAAATAGAAGGTCAGTCGGTGAAGCGTCTGCCTTCGGCTCAGGTCATGGTCCCAGGGTCCTGGGATCGAGCCCCGCATCGGGCTCCCTGCTCAGCGGGGAGCCTGCTTCTCCCTCTCCCTCTGCCCCCACCCCCACTTATGATCTCTCTCTCTTTCTCTGTGTTAAATAAATAAATAAAATCTTTAAAAAAAAAAGAAATTCAGGTTCAGAAATTTTTCATATCTTGCTGAAAGACAAAAACATAGTAAGCAGCAGGGACAAGTTTGGAATCCAGATGTGATTTTATTTTTATTTTTATTTTTTTAAAAGGTATTTGACATTTCTTTCTTTGTTTCTTTTTTTTTTTTTAAGATTTTATTTATTTATTTGAGAGAGAGAATGAGGTAGAGAGAGAGAGCATGAGAGGGGTGAGGGTCAGAGGGAGAAGCAGACTCCCTGCCGAGCAGGGAGCCCGATGCGGGACTCGATCCCGGGACTCCAGGATCATGACCTGAGCCGAAGGCAGTCGCTTAACCAACTGAGCCACCCAGGCGCCCTCTTTGTTTCTTTTTTTTAAAATGTATTTATTTGTCAGAGAGAGAGAGAGCACAAGCAGGGGGAGTGGCAGGCAGAGGGAGAAGCAAGCTCCCCACTGAACAAGAAGCCTGATGCGGGACTCGATCCAGGACCTTGGGATCATGACCTGAGCTGAAGGCAGATGCTTAACCACCAGTTGTCCCCAGATGTGATTTTAGAGCCAAATTCTAGGGCACCAGCTTAGTGTTCCAGCCCACCTATAACAAAGTATGGCTCAGAAGCTGATGGAGAGTATATTCTTATGTTTTTCAACACCTCCCCGCCCCCATCCCTTTCCCTCATTCCCTCAATCCTCTACCCACCCACCCACCCACCCAGAGAAGACTCTTGTGCAGCAACATTGGAGCTCTTCCACAGAAAATGGAAATACACAGGAGGGACTCTTCTTAGAGAGAGGCCCAGAGCAGGGACCTGTGAGGCATTGAGGAAGGGGCCAGGGACAAAGAACATCAACTGACTTGTTTCTGAGCATACATGAGCTCCCCCCAGGACTTTTTGGAAATAGAGAAGACCGTACAAGGGAACTTGTGTTCCTAGATAATTTAGGTGTTAAGATTGCTGTTCCCTCATTGGTCCTCCTGTGCTGATGAGGCTTAGAACTATCTAGTTATAAGGGTAACTGGCAAAGACAATCCATTCCACAAACTTTTCCCAAGTGCTTCTAGGTCTGCAAAACGGAAGCATTGGATGAGCTGATCCCTGAAATTCTTTCTGGCTCTAACAAACTATGAACCCATAATTAATTTTCAGCTGGACCCCAAATTGGGAGAGGAGGAGCAAATGCTTTTATACTGATTATGATTCTATGAAGAAAAACCCAAGGCCAGTGGGAAGAAAAATGGAAAGTGATATGGCTCAGGGCTAAGCAATCATCTAGAAAGTTCGCATTTTTAATTGCTTCTCGGCCTTTTGGCTAAGATCAAGTGTAGAAAGTTAGCATTTTTGAAACATAACATGACTAGAATGTTTTGTTTCTATTTCTTTATCAAGAAAATTCTAACATAACCGAGGAAATCATGATTATAACCCTTCTTCCTGGGGCCACCTGTCCTAGCCTGGCGTCTCTAATGCCTGCATTGGTTTCAGGCTACTGGGTCTCCAACTTCTGGAGATGAATATGAAATAAATATTATGGGAAGTTATTATTCTCTTTTCTTAGTGATGAGTACCTCAAGAATCCCCCTAGATGTTAAATAGATGGAGTGTGAATTACCTGTAGGAATAAGAAGACAGACATTCCTTGGAAGATACAGAAGGGTTTCATATGGCACACTCAAGCAATAGCAAGCAGTTTTATATGATGGTGCTGCATGACTTTGCACACATGATATTAAGAAGGAAGAAGAAAAAGATGTGATCATCTAATGAAAGCCTGGAGTAATATGTTGGCTGGCCAAGACATTTGATTTTATCATGAGGATAATAAAGAGTTGCCAAATCAGTTCAGATGGGGAGAGTAACTTATTCCTCGAAAGAATTATGAAAAATAAGGTGTCCTTAAACCGATAGTCCATTTGTAACTCCCAATGCCAAAGGTGACCTCCAGAAGTGATTTCCCCTTAACAGCATCTTACTGTGCAGTGGTCCTCATCCTTAAGTTCTCATCATCACAGTTATCACTTGAGAGCGTTAAAAAACCCTAATGGGGGGCGCCTGGGTGGCTCAGATGGTTAAGCGTCTGCCTTCAGCTCAGGTCAAGATCCCAGGGTTCTGGGATCAAGCCCCACATCGGGCTCCTGACTCAGCGGGGAGTCTGCTTCTTACTCTCCCTCTGCCTCTCCCACTGCTCATGCTCTCTCTCTCTCTATCTCTGTGTCTCAAATGAATAAATAAAATCTTTAAAAAAAAAAAAAAAAACCCTAATGGCCCAGCTCTACCCCAGTCCAATTAAATCAGAATTTCTAGGGCTGCGACCCAGACATCAAGGATAATTTAAAGCTCCCAGGTGATATCAAAGCACAGCCAAAGTTGAGAACTGTTGAGCTAGTAGTATTCCAGAAAGCTGGTAGGACTGTTTGAGTTCACTCTCTTGTACACCCTGCTGAGTTTCAGCTCACCTTTGCCATCCATTAAGGATTTACTGAATCCTGTTCCTGTCAACTTTCATTCTATATTTCTGAAGAAGGGCCTCCCAGGGAATTACATGGGAGTTTTCTCCCTCAAGTTGATGATAACTTATTGTTGGAGGCAGAAAAATTAACCAAACATTATAATGTGGTAAGATAGTTACTCTGATGATACTCCTTGCACAGACTGCTGTGGAAGGGACACTTACATTCAGAAAGGGAAAAGGAGGTGAGGCGTGAAGGAAGAGCAGTATTGAGGTAGAGTATAGGGTTCCAGGGATCAAGGGCAAGAGGGTTATTCTAGGAAGAGAGATCAGAATGTGGAAGGCAAGGAGGCAGAAACATAAATATTAATGGGAATATATTCATAAGATGAACTGAAACCAGAAGTTATTCTCATGAAAGTAATATTAGTCCAAAAGTCTCAGTGGTGTTTAAATCCTCTTTGCCTCCTAATCTGACTTAATACCTGATTTTCCCTGAACACTCTCCTAAATGAAGTGATGTCCTTTGGTCAACATCCTAATCAATATGATCACATCTCTCAAATTTTATCCCTCACTTTGAAGTCACACTTTGACTCATAAGGAATTTCCACCCTTCCTTACAGCTGTTGAGAGGGCAGCCCTAACAAGAGGAAGTAGCCTTGTATGCTGTCCCCACTTCCTTCCTGTGGCTGTGTCATTCCTGAGTCTGGGTCAGCCAGCTGCATCCAGGAGTCCCAAAGGATGCCGTGAAAATGAGTCTAGGTCACGACCTCTCTCCAAAGCCATACCTTCTAGCTTTTATTTGTATTAAAATTAATCAGAAAGTCCAAGAACTGACATCGTCAAAACTAACAGCAGTAAAAAGTATTTATGATGAATGTGTTTATTGTATATCTTTATTTCAAGGTTCTCACCATTTTGTGCAGTTTTCTCACTAAATTTTACAAAAATTATTAAGGTAGAAAAAAGTAGATGGTATTACCCTCATTTGGATAGATAAATTGTGACAAAGGTGCTTTCTTAAAAATTTTCTGGAACAAATGTTGGTGGGACTTTTTCTTTTTCTTTTTTCTTTTTTTTTTTTTAAGATTTTATTTATTTGACAGAGAGAGAGAGAGCGAGAGCAGGAACACAAGCAGGGGGAGTGGGAGAGCGAGAAGCAGGCTTCCTGCTGAGCAGGGAGCCCTATGTGGGACTCGATCCCAGGACCCTGGGATCATGACCTGAGCCGAAGGCAGACGCTTAACGACTGAGCCACCCAGGCGCCCGGTGGGACTTTTTCTTAAGCAAGTAGAAACATTCCCAATAGGTACATGTTGGAAAAAATGGACACATATCTCATTTACTCTATTAGAAAAGGACACTTAAGGGTTGCAAGTGATAACAGCTTCATTTGATGTTGGTCCAGGGAGTTGTTCTAAGCAAGATGACTGGATTGAGTTAATATTCAGTTAATACTCTTACTTCTTAAATTTGCCACTATCACTTCAAGAAAGCTAGTCTTGCCTTTATTAAATATATAGAGAGAGCTCTATAGCCGTCCTCTTGGCTTCATGTTTGAGCTTTATCACTTTGAATATCTCAAATATATTCCATTCCTTATTTCCATGAGGTTCATTGGGTTCATTCATCCATTTCTTTATTCTCTCCACATCCCCCCACCATGTTTCACAAATATCTCTTAACTCCACAGTCCTTTAAAGTGCTCTGATTTAAGCCACATTTTGTGGTTCTTGAACTCCTGTTTGAGCACAACAAATAAATAAACACAAATGGTGTAGAATCAGTTGCAGAAAATGCCTTAAGATAAGACTGTAAACACAACTATGTAAAAATGTCTTAGGTTTATCTTTTCCAGATATGCCAATCTCAGGGCAGAGGTGGGTGAGGAGAGAGCTTTTGTGACTGCTTTCTCTGAGATTCAAAACATAAGAAAATACATTCTGATGTTCAGTTCCAAGGCAAGTGATAAAGATCAAACACTCATTTTATTACAATATTTTCATTTTTATTGACCAGATTCACTTTGGATCTTGCTTGCATTTGGAATGTTTACTTTTTAATAAGTGATCTGTTTAAATGTGGATCAGAGAACAAGGGTTTCTGTTTTACAGTTCAACTTTTGACCTTGGGGGATGAATGGGTGGAGGCTAAGAGGAAAAGTCCACTGTGTTTCTACTGAACTTTTTACCCTTAAAAAAAAAAAAAAGAGCAAGTTTAAAGTTCACACAGTGCACAAGAGGTCTCCACTGGGGATTTCTGGTATTATTAACTTCCTGACCTCAGATAATTAAAAAGAAAGAGCAGAGCCACCTCAGACTATGACTCAACTTTGAACTTTTAACCTTTCAAGTAAAGTATTTAAATTGTAAATGGTAGACCCTGGAAGCTTTCTTATTGCTATTAACTTCCTTCATCTCTGGTCACAAAGTTATAATTTAGGCCAAAAGCATGGCCCGAACTTTCCTTTTTATTTACTTAACCTCTTTTAGCAGAAAGAATTGAGAACTCTATTTACCTAGAAATGACAGGTATTCGGGAGAAATAAGTGAAGCCTGAAGTGTCATCGCATCTTGGAGTGAGAAGCAACCCTCAACGATCTTTCTAGCCTGCTCAGTTGTGAAGGAGAATAGTGAGAACCAGGGAGGTGAGTGATTTCCTTAAGGTCAGACAATTAATAGGAGAACAAAAAGCATCCCTGATTCATTAGCTGTACTTGTTTTAGTGGTGGAGGGATTCAAACATGACTGGGGGGAAGGACTATTTCCATATGCAGCAAAGGGGTCGAGATTGTTACATTAAAATTCATAAAATGGAAAAAATCACTGGATCGGGAGTCAAGAGGCCTGGGTCCTAGTGACCTCTTTACTCTATTGATGGTATAATCTTAGGAACTCATTTAACTTTTCCAGCCATAATTTGCGTGGTTGTAAAATGGAAGGTAGTTGGGAGGAGGTGATAAACATCCAAGACTGTTCTGTTAGAACACTTTCGGTTCGAGAATCCTTGCTACGATGCATGTTTAAGCACTGTATAGACATACAATTCTCAGCAACAGCTGAGTTTTCTTAACATGGAGGATAGCTCCAGATGACTGTGACTTGGGGGTAATTGGCATATCATGCTGGGCTTGACACTGATGATGAGGCTCTCCTTAAGAATAGACAGAAATCCCAAAGGAAAAGAGGAATATCAGGTAAAGAGGCATAAGGGACAGGGAGGAGAACAAAAGAACTGGGACAAAGAAAGGAGCGATGGGTGGTGGGGGGAAGGCATTAGAAATGAAGGTGACAAAGTAACGGTAGCCCCTCAAGCCCCCTCAGTTGGAGGGGACCCAGCCAATGCTTGTGATACAGAGAAAGTCAATGAGTACGTGGTGAATCTGCCAGAGCCACATGCTGTTAATACCCATGCCTAGAGAGGCTGTTCTCCCTGGCACTTGAAAAACACACGGAGCCTGCTGGAGAGCCAGTCTTCCTCGGGCCCACTCTTCCCTCCTGCTGTTTGCTAACACCTTTATTGCCTCCAGTTAGTTACTCACAGCACTCTCATTCCCATCTGTCAAGGAGAGTTCCCTTCCAACATTCTGTCCTTCTTTTCCTATACAGAAGGGACCCTCCCAGTGTGCCTGCCCAGCACGGGAGTTGGTACTGAGCTGGATGTGGCAAGTTTGGAGGGGGGTGAGTCACAATTTTCTTGCTTCCTGGTCCCAACAAGCAAGGGAGAGGTGACTGTAGGATCCTGCCTGAGACCCTCTGACGGAGCCAGCTGGAGGGGAGGGAGAGCGTGATGGCTGTCTGGCCCGAGGCTGTGTGCTTGGCCTGGAAGCAGAGGGTCCAGGGTCACTGTCTGGTTCAAGTGCTAACAGCTGTATTTGACTCCCATCCCATCACAGATGTTTACCCACCCAACTCCTCAACCACTCTCAGCTGCTTTAAACTAATTTACTTCTCCTTTACCACCTCCTTTGGTCCTTTTACCCCTCCACCGGCCCCTGGCGATTAATATTTGAGCAAGGGACTGCACTGATGTGAGGATGCCTGAATAGGCGATTAAAGTTGCAAACCTGGGGCGCCTGGGTGGCTCAGATGGTTGGGCATCTACCTTCAGCTCAGGTCATGATCTCGGGGTCCTGGGATGGAGCCCCACATCAGGCTCCTGGCTGGCTCCTAGCCTACTTCTCCCTCTCCCTCTGCCTCTCCCCCTGCTTGTGTGCTCTCTCTCTCTCTCTCTCTCAAATGAATAAATAAAATCTTAGAAAGAATAAATAAATAAAGTTGCAGACCTGTGGGCTGCAAATAACTATCAGTCCCAGGTTTTGGTGGGCAAAATCACCCAGTTTTTTCTCTGTTCAGTAAGCCCTATTGATTCGCTAAATTTCTCCCACATTTTCTAGTCTTGAATGCATTCCTTCCTGGGTAGATGTCCCAAGTACAGTCATGTTAACCTCAAGATCCCCTGAGGAAGGAGGTCACAGGTCACCAAGCAAAGCATGACTGTCATCATGAAATAAGTAATACTGCCTCATTGGCACTTACCTTTGTCATCATCTAGAAAGGAAATAAATAAAGGACTGGATCTTGTCCACCAGCTACCCCTGCAATGGAAAACATTACAATGCAAATAAGATATATTGCACTTGTGAAACTTAAAAATAAATAAATAAATAAAGGTTTATGCCACTATTCTCAATGATGGGCTACAGCAAATTCTAGGTGGCTCGATTCAGGGAAGTGATGATAATTCTATTTTTTAAAAGTAATTTCCTTTTTTTTTTTTTTTTAATTTTCTGTACCTTAAGGCGATGGGAGAAGAATAGAGTGTTAAGCACAACCCAGAGAGTCAGTGATAAATAATTCAGTATGTGAGTTGTCTGCAGTGAAGACTCTCCTAAACCAGGCCCACTAACCCCCGCTGCAGGTGGGAGAGTCTGAGCGCTTCCAAGGGTAGCCAAGCCTCTCCCCCGCCCCCCTCCGCCCCATTTCCCAGCTGCCCCGGCCCCTCCGTAGGTTAACCGAGAGCGGTGTGCGGTAAGTGGCCTTTGCCGATGCTAACTACACCCCCACAATCCCAACTCAGCTGAAAAGCTAAGACCTTACCTCCAGAGGCAGCCAAAGGCTGATGGAGTCTCTGCAGTCGTCTATCGTCCCTGGCAATATTGCCTCTTTTGGCATGCACATTTGAATTGGCACTAACACTGAAGAAGAGACTGGAAAATCACACCAGCGAAAAAGCCCTCTTCTTTGTTTTCTTCCTCCATTCAGTTAGGTAAAATAGATCCCCTCTCTTTGTCTGCTATTATTTCTTTGGTTTGATGTGCCCAGCTGGCAAGAATAAGTCAACTTGTGGTGATTAAATTTAGTCGAGTATCCTCACAAGCGCCAGGCGCTCCGGAGCCCTTAGTGGAACTTCGTCAGGCAAGACAGCAATCGTTGTACAGCGGGGCACCATGGAAGTGGGAGGCTGGGCACCGAGGGAGCTGCAGTCTTCTCCCTTCTTTTCGCCAGCAGCCCCGAAAGTGAACTAGCATCTAAATTAGGTGCTATTTTAGATTACGGTGTGTCGCACCTAACGGAAGGAACGCCATCAAGCAGGCAGATGCCAGTGGGATATTGGTTGGTATCTAGGGATGGCAATTGTTGCCTCATTTATTTATTCAATCGGTCAGTCAAATGACATGTATCACGGCCATCAAAAAGATATGTCAATCTCTGGACACAGGGGTCTTCTGGTGATCTCTGAGATAGGAAAGAGCAAGTTAGGAATGATCACTGCTTAATGCCTGTTTATCGAGGACATGGGCAGAGGGCATGCTCCCAGAGACGCTCCGACATTTTGTGGCCTATGAGAAAACTAGATTTGATTCTTCTTGTCGAGGGCCAGAGAGACCGATCCACTTTACTCCTGAGAGGAAAATTAAGAGGTTCCCTATAACTTTATGGTAGCCATATGGATGGTCTTCCCTTTTACCTCCTACCACCTTGAATTGAGGAAGATACAGTTGGGCCAAAATTTTACTAATTGTTGTATTGAACGTCTACCAAATGCAAGGTATTATATGGGATAAAGGATAAATTAAACATGGGGCATACCTGATCCAAAAGGAGAAAAACCTTTTCATACATAATTGTAATATAAGAATAATTCTGGAAAAGGCTGTATGAGAAAATGATCAGTCTGTGGTAAGTTGTTTATGAGACTACCAGAGAGAAAAATTATTCCTTGGACATAAAAAAATAGGTATAAACATACACTGAAAATAATAATAATATAGTATTTTTTTAATCAGAGGCTCTGCTTTATAAATACTGGCAACCAATTAAGACAAGAATGCTAAAAAGATGGATTAAGTTCATGTAGTAAATAATAATTCCTTAGACTCTTGAAAATGGTAGTGTTTGGAGGTTTTTTTTAAATGAAAGATTCCAGGAAGCCAGAGACTTCTGGGTAATGTTTAAATCATTGGGAATTGATCTGACATTTAATGGCAAAATGTTGACTCTCTAATGCCGGAACAAGGTCAATGGGTCAAGGGACCTCCATTACCTAACCTTAGCTGTTCTCTTTACATGACATATCAGAGTATTGATCAGGGCTGTTATGCGGGATTGGTCATAGAGTTCTGTATCCTTATTATAGTGTTCTTAAAAACTGGGTCTAGCCAATATATTATATTCTACTATGATCTGCATTTTTGTGTGGTCCCAGTGAAGGGGGCTTGCTCTGTTGCTCTGTTTCTTGTTTATCCTCCTACTTTGATTTGTCTGTACTCCCTGGACAAAACTTAAGTCTTCTTCTGAATGTTCTGTATCCAGGGTTCATTCACTGGTGGTCTTAACATTCTCTAGGATTCCACACTATATTTTGCCTTCAAACTTCATTGGTCTTCCAAACTCAGTGACACTACCAAAATGCTAGTCAGTTTTGATGTTCTTAGAGCTATGACATTGGATGATTGAAGTCAGCTTCATACTGGCTAGTCATTATATTTGATTATGGAAATGTTGGGCACTGACTGGTTTCATAGGGTCAAACTCCTTCTTAGATTTGAACAATGAAAGAACAATTTAATTTCTAACACTGTAGTATATAACACTTAACTTTTCCAGTTTTTAAAATTCTCTCATTTTATTCTCATAACACATATGTGTATAATAATTCATAAAAGAACCCTAACATTTCATCAAGCAAATACATTTCCACTGTGGATGACTAATGTAAGCCATAGGAATAGTTTGTTCTCCAAAGGATCCAGGACAATTGATCCTTGAACCTTTATTGTATCCTCATGGATCTTAAGACATGAAAAGGTTTAGAGGCTAGGGTGGAGATTGCAAGTTGTCCACCCAACTCTGTGTTCCACTGCTTCCATAGTAAGAGTCATAACTGAGACAAAGCTGCCCAGGCATGGACTATATTTTCCCACTCCCTTGGCAGCTAGTTGTGGCCATAAGACTAAGCTCTCTCCAATGAAGTATGAGCAAACGTGATAGATGCCCTTCAAGCTTTGCCTTGAAAATTTGCGAGCTCACTCCTATAGCTCATTTGTCTTTCTCACAGCTGAAATAGTGATGATAAGACAAACCTTAGAAGCCATGGGTTGACCGTGGAAGGACCACCCTCATTCTGGGTTGGTTCCTGAATGACTGAGTGGAGCAGAACCCCTTCACTGCCCCCTCACTCAGATTATTACTTGAGAGATAAATCCACTTCTATTTTATTTCAGCCATTATGTTTTCAGGATATTTACTTCAGTAGGTTAGCCTGCTTGGTTGATATGGATGGCTACTTGATTTTACTAGGGAAAACTTCAAGAGCACTCAAGCCTGGGTTGGTGATGAGACTGAGCATTATCAAGCCCTGACTTTATTCCCTCTCTCCATCAGATATTTGATGGGGAGGGGGAGGTTAGGAGAACAGGAGAGAAGAATGAAAGAGAGGTAGGTCAAGGCTGGAGGACGCAGTTGTGGAGGCAAGAGTTGTACTACAGAGATGTTTACACATGCTTAGAAATGAGAGGGGAATAAAAATGTCAAAAAAATAGAACCAGAAAAATCCCCCCTCCCCCCCATTTTTTTAACTACACAAAACCTTTATTGAGTATGCAGAACTCACTGGATATCACGAGCTAATGAATTCTCAGTTCTTCGTGTTTGATTTGCTAATCATTACAGTGAATTAAACACAAAGAATCCAGCAAGGGTTCTAAAAGAAGCACTGCTGAATGTTCACCCTGGACACTGCAGAAAGTAACCTCTGTGTTTTCTTCTTAAATCTTTTCCAGTCAAATTGTGTCTTTTCTCTTTAACACTTGTCACTTAAATCTTTATCTTAGTAGGTCATCTCAAAAGTCTTGAATGCTAGAATCCAAAGAAAGAGAGAGATAAGCATCGCCGAGACATTTATCGATGATACAACTACTTAATATCCTCCAGAGGTGCTCCCACATACACATTCGCACGAATACAGGACCCGATAGAAACTTTAAAGGGATCTCAAAGGAGAAGCCATGAGGGGGAGTGTGTGCAATAACCCACAGTCATCACTGCCCTAATAGTATCTGATCTGAACCTGGCATAGCTTCAGAGAAAGCCATGTGTTCAGGCTAAAACAAGAATGAGAAAAAAAGGAGAACGTTGCTTTCTTCTAATGTGGTAAATAGGGCATGAAGTTTTTATAGTTTGCTGGTAGAACCGGTTTTACAAGTTTTCTGCTTACCCATAGGGCTTAGCCTTAAGGGAGAAAAAATATTTTTTATTCAGGAAATATCTTAAGACTTCTGGTAGAGTGTTTATGTTCAGTATACAGAATAAAGATCTATATTAATGTTGTTGTGCCTACATGTCTTGGGACGAAGTTTGAAACTGAAACTATTACATTTTAAAAGTTTTTCATGAGTATGCCGTACTTGCCACTTCTGTTTCTGACACGAGGAAGTGCTAAAAGAAAGCTTCCTGCTTTTGCATCCTCCTTATGTGTCCCCTTGTTATTAAGTTTTGGTAGATTCCTCATATTCGTTTAAATTGCTCTCCCAGATTGTTTATTTTAAATGTCAGGAAGTGCTCGTTTCATAGATCCAGGTCTTGATCAGTTTGGAGAAGGAATGGCTTTAAATAAGAAATCCCCACAAGGTATCAATGTGTGTGCCCCTCTGGGTGAGCATGTGTGAGAGAGAACCAGGCCCACAGCTAGTGACAGAGAACGTGACACAGGGAAAGGAGACAAAGGAACCTTAAGGCAATAACATGAAATCTTAAGGCCGTAAGATGTTCAATGTGTTATATTTGTACTTTTAGATTTCCTTTCCTTTCAAGTTTCAGTATCTCTCAACAGATTTGAGGTGCCTTCTCAGTATGGCCACCTCTGCAGATGGTACTGGGGGGAAAGCAGGGCAAGGGAGAGAGGAGGAGAAAAGGAATACATGGGTGTTTGTATGTCAAGTTCCTTTCATTCATTCCTCTCTCTTAGTTCAGTTAGTGGGGAGTATTCTTATAATGATTCTTTCATTTAACAACTTGTCTGCTTTGATGAAGACAAATCAACTTCAGCTTTTGGTGACCCCAAGGGAAATATTCTATATCTAGTGGTGAAACTGATTGATTTTATTAAAGCCACTGTGAAATCTCTGCTTCCTCAGGAAGAAAATTGTATTTTTCTTCACTGGAGATTGAATAAGAGAAAATAATCTGAATAAATATTATATGTCATATGAAATTTACAGAAGATATAAATAGAGAGGGTGCAAAGATTGCCTTTAGATTTTAAGTTTGAAACCAAATGTATATACGTATGCATATATTTTACATATTCTTAGTGGAGAATACTAATACAATTGTAAAGATTTAATAACTGCATATCTTATCCACTCACAAGTTAAAGTTTTTCTTACATTTAAACAACTTTTTCTGAATCAGGAGAAAGTGGTTTTGTTCTTTTTTCATTTGAGGAGCTAAAATTTAATCTTGAAAATTTGGCTATGCAGCTGATAACTGGCTTAACAAAATACCCCTCACTTCCTTCCTCTTCCACAAGGACCTCTCTGATACTTCAACTCAATCCTGCATAGCAGTTTTGAGTTCTAAAACAATTACAAAATTTTCTTGTCTCTAATTTAGATTCTCAGAAACTGCGAGAACTCAGGTATGCCAGAAAGGCATTTGAATGGACCAAGAAGTACAAGTACTGGCTTTATTCTATTCAAATTAGGGTAGCTGCATTACTGTTGATTCCTCCCCACCCCACCCCCCACACCCCCTGGTAAAATCTGTTTCTCCACATTTTTCCTATCCCCTAAGCTTTAGCATTCTGGATCACAAAAAAATGTGAACACCCTACCAACAAACAACCCATATTTTTGTTAAGTACACGGAGGAGAGTAGAACTGATTTCTCATCACTGAAAAGAAGCTATTGTCAAAATAAGTGAGGTGAGCAAGATGGGGACATCCATCCTGTTGCTACCATCACTCAAACCAGGCTTGTACTTGCCATCAAAACTAAAGGGAGACCCAGCTGAAAATGAAAGCTCTTTACATACTGCATTTTACTCCAGTCTTCTTTCAACATCTCCTTGGAAGGAGAATGTGTATTGTGTTTTGTTTTGTTTTTCTAAGCAAGGAGCATTGGGAGTTATCTTTTCTTGGACAAGCTAAAATCTGTCACCTTGTCAGAGGAGACAGATCAGGTTGGAGAGGACTCTGCCTCTGAGAACCAGAGAGCAGGGCTGTGATTCTCATTCATGATAAGACCAACAGGTACTTGTTGGGGGAGCAATCACACAAGTAGCCATCTCTCTCACTGAACCAGAAATTAAAGCACAGATTTAAAAATTATACATATGGCTTTTTGAGCCATGCCAAGGACGCTTTTCTCATTTTAGTGTCACTAGTGGTTAGTTTGCTTATTATGTGACATCATTTTTTGAGAGCCATGAAACCATGCAAAGGATGGAAAGATCATAACATGGTCCTGTGAGGATACCACTGCTTGAAAAGCAAAAATGTGTATGAAACATTTATCAGCTGGGATTAGAAAGAGTAAACTAAAGCAGAAGGCATGTAATCGGAAATGTTTCTACATGTCTTTTCCCTCCAACTTCTTACTTTAAGAATTTAAAAACCTACAGGGCGCCTGGGTGCCTCAGTTGGTTAAGCGACTGCCTTCGGCTCAGGTCATGGTCCCGGAGTCCTGGGATCGAGTCCCACATCGGGCTCCCGGCTCAGCGGGGAGCCTGCTTCTCCCTCTGACCCTCTCCCCTCTCATGCTGTTTCTCTCTCTCTCTCAAATAAATAAATAAATAAAATCTTAAAAAAAAAAAAAAGAATTTAAAAACCTACAGGGGCGCCTGGGTGGCTCAGTCGTTAAGCGTCTGCCTTCGGCTCAGGTCATGATCCCAGGGTCCTGGGATCGAGCCCGCATCGGGCTCCCTGCTTGGTGGGAAGCCTGCTTCTCCCTCTCCCACTCCCCCTGCTTGTTGCTTGTGTTCCCTCTCTCGCTGTGTCTCTCTCTGTCAAATAAATAAAATCTTTAAAAAAAAAAAAAAAGAATTTAAAAACCTACAGAAAAGTGCAAGTTAGTACAATAAACACGCTTATGTAATCTGTGCTAATAGGTTAGCCACTTTCCATATAGGGCCATTGGCTACTTCAAAATTTGGCTAACCCAGATTGTGGTGTGTTGTTCTACATGCCTTTCCAAAAATAAATACTTCCTAAAGTTTTCTGAAAAATGAATAGATACTTGGGCCCTAAACCAAGCAGATAAAAATTACACACACACACACATATAACATGAATTCATGCTAATATATACAGAGATGTATCTCTGTGTGCATATGTTTAACTATGGATCTAGACTTCATTGTCAATAAAGCATGGAGAAAAAAGTGATTGTTTGGAGAGGTAGGAGATGAGGGTTTGGGCACCCAGCTTTTAAAAAGTGCTTGATGTTTCTCCTAAGGAGTGGACCTAGACCCAAAAAGTTTATTTATTCTCACATGAAATAGAATATGTTAGAAATAATAGAATCTCTCTCTTTTTTTTGTAAAATAAAATAAAAATAGAAGTTAAAAACAGAAATCTTAAACATTAAGATGTTTGTTTTTGGTGCTTACGATTTTACAAGACAGCTTATATGTAACACTTGCCTGTTTGAAAGCTTCTTTGTTTTTCTACCTACTCCGATGAAAACTAAAATATAGGATTATTAACATTTATTTGAGATCAATTCTAAATTTAATAATCAATATCCAAAGATTTCACCATTGGCAAATCAGCAAAGTCATTGAAGAAAGGTTTAAAAGCCAGCAGTCAGCAACTCTGAACCTCTTAATCTGTTCCCAAAAAAATGGAATCAGATTGTTTAATAAGTAAATAGAATATACCCAAATGATGGATGGCATTCCCTTCTGAGTAGTCTCTTTCTTTGTAAGATGATTTTCTCAAGAAAGTGTTTTTTTGTTGTTGTTTTATTTCTTTTTCTCAAGTAGGCTCCATGCCCAGCTCCAAGCCCAGCTCCAAGCCCAATGCAGGGCTTGAACTCATGACCCTGAGATCAAGAGCTGGACTGAAATCAAGAGTCAGCTGCTTAACCAACTGAGTCACCCAGGCACCCCTGGAAGTGCTTTTTTTTTTCAAAAAGCACATTTCTATTATTGTCCATAAAGTGCTTCTTGGTAAGTGGATTTGAATCTTGCAAACTGACAGACTTGTTTAAAACCAAGTAGGATGATAAGATTGCAAGAGTTCCTGTATTAGTCAGCTCAGGCTGCCACAATAAAATAGCATAGACTGGGTAGCTTAAACAAGAGACATTTATTTCTCACAGATCTGGAAGCTGGGAAGTCCAAGATCAAGATGCTGGCAAGACAGGTTTCATTCGGAGGCCTCTTCTTTTGGCTTCTAGGAGACCACCTGGTCACTGTGTGTTCACATGGCCTTCTCTTGGTGTGTGAGCAGAGAGAGAGGACTCTCACTCCCTTTTTAAAGACCACCAGTCCTATTGAATTAGGACCCCACTCTTATAACCCCATTTAACCTTAATTTCCTCCTAAAGGACCTATCTCCAAATATAGTTATATTGGGGATTAGGATTTCATATATGCATTTTTTGAAGGACACAGTTCAGTCCATAGCACTATCTGAATTTTTGACTCCCCAAAAGGCAGTAATTATAAAAAATAAGACTATTTTTGTGCATGTGTGCTTATGGCTTGAACAGTCCAGAATGTACTTCTAAATGAAAGCTTTAAAAAAATGTTATGTCATGCCAGCATTGTTTGAAGAAATAGCTAAACTACTTCTTTCTTGTTTTTTTTTTTAGTCAACAAAGTAATATATTTCCTTTGCAGAAAACTGGGAAAATTAAGAAAAGAATGAAGAAGATTGAAACAATTGTATGTTATTAAAGTTCTCTGAGAATCACATTTTCCTAGTATCTTTTCTTTCTTTTTTTAAAGATTCATTTATTTATTTTAGAGAGACAGCAAGCATGTGTGCAAGCTGGGGGAGGGGCAGAGGGAGAGAGAGAATTCTCAAGCAGACTCCTCACTGAGCGTGGAGGCTGACACGAACTCAATCCCAGGACCCTGAGATCATGACCTGAGCTGAAATCAAGAGTCGGTTGCCTGACTGACTGAGCCACCCAGGTGCCCCTCCCAGTACCTTTCCAAAAAAAAAAAAATACAAACATAGAATCAGAAGCACCTGGGTGGCTCAGTCAGTTGAGTGTTGGATTACTGATCTCAGCTCAGGTCTTGATTTCAGGGTCGTGAGTTCAAGCCCTGTGCTGGGCTCCACACTGGGCATGGAGCCTACTTAAAGTAAATAAATAAATAAATAAAAACAAAGAAATAAAAACAAACAAAATGAAACCAAAAAACACCTTGGAATCATATAGCTGAGAAATGTTATGTGTCCTGATCTTTTCCATTTAAAGTTATATCATGAGCATATTCCAAATCAAGTAATATATGAAAAACTTCTCTTTGAGGGATTTTTGTTGCTTTCACTTCTCATTGTTGTACATAAGAGTTCATTAATCCTTGCTTTTATTTATTCATCCTTGTACATAAATATTTGTTACAGGTCTGTTTATTTCCTCAGGATAACTCTCAAAGAGAGAAATTACTAGGTCAGAAGATATTAATAATTGTTAGACACTTGATTCATATTGCTGAATAGCTCTGCAAAACCGTATCACATGAAACTCTCACATGATATTTGAGAAGGACAAGTTCATTTGCCAACACTAGCCATTACACTTAAAAACATCTTTCTCAATTTGTAAAGGAATCTGCATCTGGTTTTATTTTGCAAGTGAGAATTGACTATTTTTTTGTATCTGCTTATTCATCCTTTTCTTCTATTTGTGAATTGCCTATTCCCATCCTTTACCTGCTTTTCCTTTGAGAAAGTCTGTTTCTCTTTTCTAATTTTTTTTGTTGATGTCTTATTTTTCAACCCTTTGTTATGTAATGTTGTAATATTTTTTTTGCCACGTTTTCTTTTGACTCTTGATTTTGTGTATTTTATAGAAATACCCATATCTGTGTAGTAAATCTACCCATCTTATTCTGCCTGGAAGTGGTTCTCGAATTTAATGTGCATCAGAATGTCTCAGTGTTTTCATTAAAACATAGATTCTTGGGCCCTGTTGGTCGGGGTGTATTATTCATTAATTCTCTGCAGTAGCCCTACCAACTGTTGTTTGTATTATAACCCAGCTGATTCTAAATGAAGTGGTTAATAAACCACACTGTGAAGCCCTGCTTTGCAGGTTCTCGCTTTGGATTAATACTTAGTTTCTCTCAGTCAGGTCACATAAATAGCTAGGTATATTTTCTTCTATTTTCTCATGTTTTCATTTTTCTACATCTATCTCTTTGATTCAGCTGGAATGTATCTTACTATAAGCTTTACCACAAAATATTGAGCCATTTTTCCTAGCACAATTTATTTAATAACAACCCAACATTTCCCCAATAATTTACAATTCCAACTTTACCATTTACTGCCATTTTATAAATATTTGAATTTATTGTTGAGCTTGTTTTTTCCCCATTGATTTATCTATCTATTCCAGCATACTGTTTTAATTACTCTATCCTTTAAGTATTTCTGATACTATGAAAAAATGTCCTCTCCCCATTACTCTTCTTATTCAAAAATATTTTGGCAGTTCTCACCTGTATAATTAAAAAAAATAGTTTGTCAAATTAAAATAATTAAAATATTTTTGCTGGAGTTGTATTTAATCTATAAAATAATTTGAGGAAAAATCACATTTGTTCAACACTGTGGCTTCACTAAAACATGTATTTTTATTTATTTATAGCTTCTTTTATGGTTGCTATGGTCTGAATGTTTGTGTCCCCCCACAAAAGTCATATGTTGAAATCCTAACCCCCAAAGTCGATAGTATTAGGAAGTGAGCCTTTGGGAGGTGCTTAGGTCATGAGTGGGAATAGTGCCTTATGAAGAAGCTCTCGAGAGATCCCTTCCCCTCATGTGAGTACACACCAAGCCAGCTCTGACTCAGGAAGGGGGCCCACACCAGAAGGCATAGTATACACGTGTGATACTCAGGTACTTATCACAAACGGATAAAGATGGGTCTCATTACTTTAAAGCCATACCATTTTGGTATTCTAGTGATGATGAGAAGTATCAGTAACTAAAAAAAATTTCAACAGTAGTTTAATGATCCGTTCTTTTCCTTTGTAAAATTCATGTTAAGTCTTTGTTTAGACCCTAAACTTACCAATTCTCCTGATGTGTATGCCTCAAAAAGAACGTTTCTGTTTTTACATAAAATGTTATTTTCTGGATACCAAAACATAGAATTTTTTTTTTTTTTTAATTTTAGCTGGTTTGGGAAACCCTCATAATAGACAGCTGGATTATATCCCAATATTCTAGTTTTGAAAAATCGTCATGGTTGGCACTGCCCAAATCCAAAATTGGTCATTGATTTCCCTCCCTCCATTTATGGAAAAAAGGGTTCACTTGAAAAATTGTAAATAAATAAATACAATAAGATTTTTTTCTTGATAGGTCAGAACTTTATTAAACTGTTAAAGTTGTTCCAAAGCAGGATAAAATTCAGTTTAAAGCTGCAAAAGAAAGGAATTTGGGGTGCTGAACAGAGGTGGATCCCTTCCTGGTGGCCTCCACAGCAGACACTCCCTGCTTTGTTCTGTTTCCTCATCTTAGTCTGATCTGTAGCCTTCCCATGGACATCTTCGTCTGACTGGTTTCCTGCCCTTCACCTGGGGCCAAAAGAGAGGAAGAAAGGCTTATTCTCATATTGAGGCCCCTTTGGAAGTAATCCTGGGCGGTAGGAGGTTCAGACTTCACTGCCAGCCA
Organism: Leptonychotes weddellii; assembly: GCF_054177405.1. Taxonomy (NCBI): domain Eukaryota; kingdom Metazoa; phylum Chordata; class Mammalia; order Carnivora; family Phocidae; genus Leptonychotes; species Leptonychotes weddellii. Next base: position 168,014,928 of record NC_138369.1, on the reverse strand, counting down.
ATGACAGCAGTGGAAGAAGTGAAGGGAAAAATGCCAAAATGGAGTGTTCCAGACTTTTCCGACTCATCTTTGGGATGGGGATTTACAAAGAGGTATTTCTTATTCTTAAGGATATCATAAAAACAAGAGAAGCTAAGAAGCCTCATTGCAGCCCTCCCAGGGAACATTAGCCTAAGGAACATGGATGAAAGAATGGTTAACTCTGAAAGGGTAGGTGAGGCTTCTGAATATTATTGAGTTTGGCGTGCAGCAGGGAAAGATGGCCAGTAGGTCGGCCCATGGAGCTTTCGAGAGGTTCACGTTGTAGACATGAACTAGAGAGGCTCTAACAAGGAACATGAGAATGTGAGAAACAGGGTGAAGAGTCCTAAAAAGTGTGTGGCAGGACTCCTGGAATAATATGGGGTGTTGAAAACCTATGGACAAGAGCATTTTAAGAAAATGTTGAGTGAAGACTAAAGGTTTGCTCCACAGCATCTTGATTAGTTTCCTATGGCCGCCAACACAAAGTACTGGAAAATGGGTGGCTTCAAACAACAAAAATGTATTATCTCAGGGGTCTGGAGCCTGGAAGTCTGAAAAGGTGTTGGCAGGGCCATGCTCCCTCTGCAACCTGTAGTAGATTCCTCCCTGGCATCTTTCTAGCTTCTGGTGCTTCACTGGTGATCTTTGGGGTTCCTTGCTTATAGCTGTAAAATTCTAATTTCTGCCGTCGTTGTCACATGGCATTCTCCCTACTTATGTGTATGTGAATATGTGTGTATATATATATATTTAGTATTTATGTCTGCATATTCACATACACATAAATAGGGAGAAACACATCTCTCTCTATATATATGTCTATATATAGACATAAATACTAAAATTTTAGTAAATCAAGATTGTTTTCTATTAATATAAACTCCTAAGCTATTCCAATCAGTATTAAAACACTGATTTGATACAGGTTTATTAGATTCTCTCTCTATAGATTTACATATATGTATGTGTGGAAATATAAAATTTTCCCATGTTTTATGCTATTTCCTCTTAATATTACACAGTTACTAAGGCAGGCAATATTGTCCTAAGATGAAAGTCTGAAATGAGGAAGGCATTTGCAGTTTATAGTCTAATATAGCTGTTTTTCCTTCAGAGTTTAGAAAATCATCTTATTTGCTTTTTCTATGATTAAGTAAAGCTGTTTTATTTTTTTTTTTATTTTTTAAAGATTTTATTTATTTATTTGACAGAGAGAGACAGCGAGAGAGGGAACACAAGCAGGGGGAGTGGGAGAGCGAGAAGCAGGCTTCCTGCCGAGCAGGGAGCCCGATGTGGGGCTCGATCCCAGGACCCTGGGATCATGACCTGAGCTGAAGGCAGACGCTTAACGACTGAGCCACCCAGGCGCCCAAGTAAAGCTGTTTTATTAAAATCCTATTTCTGACCCGAAACTTTCCAGTATAATGAAGACCTCTGAGAAGTTTAAGATTTTCTCTGCCAAATATAGTGCCTGTATTTAAGTATTTCTGAGTATATGCTGTTATATACCCTCTAAAACACTCATAGAATGTGTTTTATTTATTAATGAATATTTTGATTAATTAAACATCTTCAAATTGTGCTTCACTTTAAGGTTGTTTGATTTAGAGTAGTATTTCATTTCAGTGATAACATGCATCATGAAAACACTTAAAAATGTGATCTTATTTCCTTCTCGTAATCTCTCCTCAGGAAAGTAAACAGGAACTGCCAAAGACATACCCAGTGTGTCTCAGGGGCTACTTTACTGGCTCAGTCCAACTCTCAAGTGTGCTGGCATTTTTCCTGGTAAGGACAGTGAAGTCATCTCTCTGAAGGCCACGGTGTGGGGCACAGGGAAGCCACCGCCAGGAGGAAAGCCCTTCCCTGACCCGGTTCAATATTGCCCCCAACAGGAGCATCTCTGCAATGGAAGGTTTCACTTAACCATCCAGCCGTTTAAAGAGCAGGGATGAAGTCAGCCCAGAGACAGAACTGCTGTTTTCACAAACAAATGAACAAAACAACAAAAGCATAGAAAAATCATTATTCTCTATCTATCCTCTCGGCTTTGACTTGCAGATTCTAGCTTGACTCTCACATTCTTTCTTGACGTCCTTTTCACACGGCCATGAGGCCCTTTCTGTTACAGTGCCAGCCAGCTGCAGGGACTTTTCCACCTGTCTCATGACTCTTAGAGAACCTTGCCTTTTCACTGGGCTTTGAGCTGGGCAGGCTATGGTTTCTTAGGGTTAGCTTTGGAAAGGTGCCCCCTACTGGGCTTTGGTTGGTGGAAGAACTTGAGGACCCAGGAAGGGGAGCTGTAGTAGTTGCCCGTGAATGTAACCTGGACTTTTGAACCTCCCGGATGACACAGCTGCTCACCCGTCTTGTTATCAATCTGGGAATCTAGTCAAGCGATACATTCCCAGTCCCCTGACTGTCTCATGACCAGCTAGCTTGTTGGTGTTAGGCAAAGTTTAGTCCAGAAGGCCTGCCATAAAGTTGTTGACTGGACCCTGTCTCAGGAAGAGTTTAGCGTGTCCTGGCAACCTTTATCACGCACCACCAACTCTGAGAGGTCAAGGGTATTATGGAGAATAGTAACGTTCTTAAAATTGACTCATGAGCCAGCCTGCGAGTACCCGACTCATCCCTGGTCTAACAGAGAGGATGTCAAATGGCCCTGTAGGCACTTCCTGAGACTCAGTGACGGGAGGGATGAGGGAGGGGTCAGTCATGTAACAGAAAGTCTGCACAAAGGCCAAGTCAGTACCAAAGAAACTGTCAGTCTCTCTGCACTTTTCCTACTTGCCCAAATGTTTCACTCAGCAGAGACTGGAGCAAAACGCAGTTAAATGTTATAGGTAGTTTGTTCTGAAATCACTTTCTTTCACTGTCACAGGGCCCAAGCTCTCTATGAGAATCCTTCTGTTTCAGTCATCATGCTTTCTTTTGAAAATGTAACTAAATGTAAGTGATGTCATTTCTACTGCTGCACTTACAAACGGGCTTTGAGTATTTAATTGTATATGATAGATGTTAATATTTCTGTGTTGGTTGTAAGAGAGGTCATTACAGTATGCAATGTAGTAAAATATTTGTTTTATGTTAAGAGAGAAATAGTCAATCATTTTTATTTACATTCTTGTGCCACTTGGGTCAGGCTGCCCTAAGAAGTTCTATTTTCTAAAGAATAAGACTATGGAATGACTTCATCAGAGATTCCAGTTACAGAGTGAAACAGATATAGCCTTAGGACTTCTGCTATGCATACCACCCTTAATTTTCTAGAACAAGACAAAAAAAAAGTTATTATAAATAATTTTGAATAAAACCCTGATTTTTTTTTTTTTAAGATTTATTTATTTGACAGAGAGAGACACAGCGAGAGAGGGAACACAAGCAGGGGGAGTGGGAGAGGGAGAAGCAGGAAGCAGGGCTTCCTCCCGCGGAGGAGGGAGCCCGATGTGGGGCTCAATCCCAGGACCCTGGGATCATGACCTGAGCCGAAGGCAGACGCTTAACGACTGAACCACCCAGGCGCCCCAAAACCCTGATTTTTTATTTTTAAAGACCTCCATGAATTTGAAATAACCAACAAAAGCCTTTTGCTCTGATAAGATACAAATAACAAAAACAAATCTACTCATGATATAATTTTATTTTATATTTTTTTTCAAGATTTTATTTATTTATTTATTTGACAGACAGAGACACAGTGAGAGAGGGAACACAAGCAGGGGGAGTGGGAGAGGAAGAAGCAGGCTTCCCGCTGAGCAGGGAGCCTGATGCGGGGCTCGATCCCAGGACCCTGGGATCATGACCTGAGCCGAAGGCAGACGCTTAACAACTGAGCCACCCAGTCACCCTACTCGTGATATAATTTTAAATGCAACTTTAAAACAAGATATATATTTTTAAAAGACTATTTTTTTTCTTATGAACAAAGAACAATGTTACCAAATTGCCTTTAGGAATTTATGTTGGTATGTGTGCATTTATTCCAACTAAAGGGAGATACAATACATCAAAAATAATGATAGAGAGCTAACTTAAGCCTTAAATATAGGTAAGGAAAGAGATTTTTATTTTTTTTTAAAAAAGATTTTATTTATTTATTTGAGAGAGAGTGAGGGAGAGAGAGCACAAGCAGGGGGAGCAGCAGAGGGAGAAGAAGAAGCAGGCTCCGTGCTGAGCTGGGAGCCCGATGCGAGCTCGATCCCAGGACACTGAGATCATGACCTGAGCAGGAGGCAGATACTTAACGGACTAAGCCACCCAGGCGCCCCAGGAAGAGATTTTTCTTCCTTCTTTTTTTTTTTTTTAAGAAGCAAAAAGGGTAGAAAGCAAACAGGCTTTCAGTTATGAAATAAATAGGTCACATGAATAAAAGGCAGAGCATAAGTCAGTGGTATTGTAATAGTGTTGTATGGTGACAGATGGTAGCCACACGTGTGATGGGCAGAGCATCATGTATAGAGTTGTCAAATCACTGTGTTGTACACCTGAAACGAATGTCACATTGTATGTCAACTATACTTCCATAAATTAAAACAAAAACAAACCCAAATAGGGTAGAAATTAGAGTGACCAGCAGGGGGCTACTTTTAGGTTTCTTTTTTTCCTTTAAATTAAGAGCTAAGCCAAAAATACATTTTACTCCTTAGTTTTATATATAAGATATAAAGTCTAAACAAAATAACTTTTTCTTCTCTTTAGTTTACTCCTCTCTTCTCCTTCCTTCCCCACCACCAAGACCTGTAACATGTGATCCCAGATTCCTGGCCACTGATGCCTCTGACCCCACCAATTAAAATTCTATCTTTCAAAACTGCTCAAGGGAGGATTTGGATGATGGGTTTCCCACCAGACATAAATTAAAATTAAATTAAGAGCAAAGGATCATATTCTGGTCTGATGATTTAAATGGTAGTGACAGAAACCTGGTATCACCCTGAACCATTTGGGAAGGACTTTCTGAAACGATGGGCTTCAATAGTAGTATAAAAGGTAATGAATGGCCATGTAATATGATATTTTAATAGTGTTGTGTTTTCCCAGGAATTTGAGAGTGTGTGAAAGGCCTCCAGAATTAATAGGCAAATTCTGATCTGTTTTGGAATATAGCTTCAAATCATCTTCCCCATTTTTGATTTGTGTGAAGCCTTACCTCCTTTTTACCTCTTTCTTTGGGCCCATTTCCTAAATGTAGGCTCAGTGAATTTAACAGTAGTACAGAACAATTCACCAGGTAGTGAATTGGAAGGTAAAATTATGTTGTATGTGTTATCCAAGTGAAATCTCAAGAGAAATTGAAACTGACCCCATGTAATGTTTCAAATAAGAATTGGGTTCTAACAGAGGAGGTAAGCAAGAGAGTTATAGTAACCTTGAAGTCAGTAATTCCTGGTTCAACACCAAATACATGAAATTATGTTAGGGTTTTGTTTTAAGTCAAAGAAAATGAAACTTTGACTGTAAGGATAACACACAACAGACTGATTTAGAGTCATGTTTCCCAAAAGGATACATAGCAGTGGGACAGGGGTTACTGAAACCATAGGAAGAGCCTGCAGCTTCCCATTGTGCCAATTTACATGGAGATTTGGAATAAAAGAAGATGAGTGATTTAGCTGGCAAAAAATTTTCAAATACTTTTATGCTACCTTAATAGGGCTATGTTATGAAAGAGAGTATAAAATGCAAATGATTTATCTAAGATAAAATAATTCAAGAAATTTTGAACATGCAAAGGCCTGCTATAGATTGAACCCCCACTCCCAACCCCTACCCTAGATATATGAATTAGATAAATGCTTTGGAAGCCAAACTACCAGATTTCTCATCTTGGCATAGTGGTTGATTGATGTCAGTTATCTTTTCATGCATCAGTACAATTGGTCCCAGCTTTTAACACAATCGAGGAATTCTTATAAAATTAGGATTATAGAGTTGAATATTGCCTTAAACTGTTTGTGTAGATAAACTTAAAAGTGTGTTTGTTCCAATCTTGGGATCTACCTGAGAGGAAAAGAGGGAGGGGTTGGAAGCAGAGATATCACAACTACAATGAGAACATAACTGTGATTTATATGTGCTTGCATAGCTTTGTCTTCCACCAGACCTTACTTCTCAGGGTTATCCTTCAAAACAGGGAAGAGATGTATTTTTATTACTGGATGATTTAACTAGTGTCCAAGATTATGACTTATAACCTTGAATTTTAAGACTATCTATGGACATAATTGAGCCTAAAATGTAATAGTTTCCTTCTCTGGTCCTAAAATAAGAAAAGAATTCTGTTATCTAGTTATGGTTTATAAAATAATTCCTGGGAATGATATCACAATACAACTTATTTGATCCAAATTACTCTTCAGTATCCATCAGTACCACTATCCTAAGGAAAAGATGCCCTTTGATATTATAAGGAGCATCTGATGAGCATTGAAGGAAATATGCAAAAATAAATCCCCTTTCTTTTAAAAAATGCTGTATCACTCTCCCCTTCTTTTTATTTTTTTTCTTTGCTCTTTTTATTTCTTTTTCTTCTGTGAATGGGAATAAAGAGTGTAAGTTAATGGATGTAATCATGCATTCATTGAACATGGCTATCTCTCAAATTTTTCTCGCCTTGTTACTATATTGTTTTGGAAAACTTTGACAGAAAATAATAAGAGGAAAATGAATGAAAGATCAGTTAGTTGCATGGCACTAACTTTTAATTAAAATACGGCTAATCTTTTTTTCAGGTGTAGGCTATTCATATCCAGTTACACAAAGCCTTATTGTCAACGAAGAGGTAGCTGGTTTTCTTCCTTCCATATTCCCTCTTCATCCTTGGTATATTTGCTAGTAGTTTGTCCTGGAAGCCTCCTAAAAAACAAACAACTCTATACTCAATTATATGCTGAAAAAGAGCCTTAGAGATTAATGATAAATAGATTGTATTAGTGACTCCAATTTTTTGTGGAAAATTATTTCATGCCTTTTGGAAGCAACCTGCCACTCTGATCCTAACTTGGCTGGGTGACTTATTTTAACCAATGGACTTATAGCCTACTTGATGCAAGCAGAGGCTTGAAACACACTTCTGCATTTCTGCTTCCTTTTGTGGACCCCTGTCCCTGCCATGAGAATATGCCCTGGCTATCCTGCAGGAGAGATATAAGAGGAGTCCAATGAAGGAGAGCCAAGTTTTCCCAGTGATGCCATCAAGATTGGCTAACTACACTGACTGGCCAGCTGATAAAGTTGCATTAGTGGGCCTAGCTGAGAACAGCCAACCCATTAGTTGAAGGAAGGAATAAGTGGATTTTGTCTTCAGCCATTAAGTTTGGAGCAGTTCATATGCAGCATTGGCTGATTCATACAGGATGTTTTGTTTCAGACTTCCATTGTAGAGGTGAGAAAACTGAGGCTGGGGTTTACATTTTCTCCAGCTTTATAGAACTATTAAACCTCCCATGTGTTAGAGTTGATGGTGTGAACTCTATTCCCACATTATGTAAAAGCCCAAATACCTAATTATTGATAAACTATTCAATCCTTACCAGATAATTCCAGTTAATAACATAGTAAATGATGTTGCCTAGAATTGTTTTGGTCAGTATTATATGTAAGGTTAAAGATTTTGTCAAAACTAAGCAATGTATTGCATTGCAGAAATTGTGATTTCTGTGGAGTTACTCTCTTGTGCAATGGAAAAGCTTGTTAGTGTGCTGAATTTGTAGTTGCATTTGATGCTTCAGGGGTTAACCCTGTGAAGAACATTACAGCTGTCATCTAGAGACTGGACTGGTTTCTAATTGATTTCAAGTTGCAATTCAAATTGCTGTCTTTCATATATAACAACTACGTTGTTTTAACTCTTGACTCAAAAACTACTGGAACTAAATTCCTAAACTTTGGTACTGAACAAATGTTACTCCGAAATATTTGTAAAGGTAATAGCACATGAGTTAGGATGGTTCTTTTCAATTATAACTCAAGCTTTCAGATCTAAACTATGAAGCATTCTACTGTATACTTCTCTTATTGCAATATATTTGGATTGAGAAGTATAGATTCAGAATTGTTTTCTCTTCTGATAGTTTGATGTTTTTGAATGTGATTTCCTTTTATTAAATGTATTCTTTATTTTCTTTAAAATTCTTAATATTTTGATCTAGTGTATTATTAATTATGTAATTTTTCTTCTTTTTGGTTTGGGAGGGAGGAGATGATTAAAACTCCTTTCATGAATTTTTCTTTCTTCTGATACTGCCATGCCTTTAAGGACTAGGTTTTTAAAACTTACAGCACTGGAGTTGATTCACTCTGATTTTCATTTATTTATTGAGTGTGTGCCTTTGTGCCAATATTGCAGTGTCATTAATGTAACACAACAAATCTGTATGTATGCTTTATATTAAATATATAAATTAAGTTGCTTTCTCTACTCTTTCTCTCTGCTAGCTTAGGTTAGTTTTTTATGTGTGTGATAATATTTAAAGAATTTAAAGGGAAAATATGTAAAAAAAAAAAATAGTTCAATGAAGAAGAAATGTGTCTAAAAGTTTAAAGACCAATGCTTTCTGTCACCAAAATTCAGAAGAGGCCATATTAATATCACTATAATTATTACATTCTTCTTAGTAAGTTATTGAGTGCTTCCAACATAAAAGATGGAAAAAAAAACCCCAAATCCTAGAGTATTCGTTATCTAATAAATACAATAAATTACAATTTGTACAAAATGTAAAATAAATTACCTAAAACTTAATGGCTTTAAACAACACAAATTTAGTATCTCAGTTTCTGTGGGTCAATAATCAGGAGCAACTTATCTGGGTCTTCTGCTCAGCATATCCCACAAGCTACTATTATGGTTCATCCGGGGCTGTAGTCTAATCTTGAGGCTCAACTGAGGAAGGATCAACTTCCAGGCTTAGTCATGTGGTTGCTAGCAGAATTTAATTGTTTGCAAGCTCTTGGGCAGAGGGTTTCATTTCCTCACTGACTGTTGGCCAGAGGTCAGCCTCAGTTCCTTGACACATAGACCTCTTCAACATGGGAGCTTACTTTGTCAAAGCCAGCAAGAGAGAGAATCTGCAACCGAATCACTTAAGCGACATCTCATCACCTTTGTTATACTATTCATGAGAGCAGGTCACTACGTCCAGCTCACATTCAAGGAGTTCACACAAGAGCATGAGATTGTATAGGTGGTAGGGATCATTGGGGAACTTCTTAGAAGTCTGCCTAGCATAACAGTCCAATTGTCTTAAAGTTGTCTCCCTTTCATATATACATCTTTAAACTTAATTTTTCTTACCTACATTTGATTACATATACTGTAACATCACAGACAAATGAGATCATTGTAATATACACCACAAAATTATATAAAATTTGCATGAAGTGCTTAAGCATTCAGTTCTAGAGTACTCTAGCAGCATTAGTGAAAATGTGGGGTGTTCAATAGTGTGTTGGGGCACTGATTTCAGGTTTCATTTTACCTGTGAGCTTCACTTCTATAAAAAGAAAGAGTGGGTTATATCTTTTTGTTCTGCTCCGATGTGGGTCCAATAAAATACAGAAAACAATACTGAAAAATAGAGAGCTGCTAAAGACCAGCATGATCTGCACTTGTAGCTGCTATTTCACACAGTATAGGAGAAACAAATTTCTTAAATTCTTAGTTGTACATAGCTTCACAACAGCTAGAACTATAGAAAGAGTTAATAAAGATTTTTTATATGACATTTAGATGTGAACAGTTTCAGATATTGAGAATTCTCTGTAATTAACTGTATAGGTTCTGATAAAATAAGGAACTGATCATCCCAACACAAACTGGCATGGAAGAGCAGAGCAGACTCTACATTATGAAAGAATAGAATCTACACCAGGCCAGGCCAGAAGTATTTCTCTTCACCTTATTTGATCACGGTTTTTTTATCAACTCCCTTGTATAATGTTGAGGCAGACATTACTAATCCTCATCAATATCCAGTTCTTTCCCTCCAAGCTCATGGAAAATTAGAATTTATAGAAGTTTTTCTGTTATGCAGGATCATGTGACTTTCTGACCGAAGGATCATAAATCCGAAGTGATATGTGTCATTTTCTAAGCCAAAGTATAGAAAAGTGGGTCTGAAAGCTTCATGTACTTTCTTCCTTCTGCTGCAGCAACCAGTGATTTTCAAATGGTGGAGTCTCTGTCAGTGCGAGTCCTTGACTGACCATGTAAAGGAAAGCCCCTGCACAGTCCAGTGATGGACATGTGCTATGTCTAAAGTGATAACTTTTTTTCTTATAATGTTCTATTGTTGCTGTAGCAGATTACTCAAACTAAGAGGCTTAAAGCAATGCAATTTTTTATCATATACTTATAGAGGTCAGAAGTCTTAAAATCAATGTTTTGTTAGGGTGTGTTCTTACCAGCTGATTTGGGCAAGAACCCATATGCTTGCCTTTTCCATATTCTAGAGGGCACTTACACTCCTCACCTTGTGGTCCCTTCCTCCATTTTCAAAGCTATCAGCATAGCATCTTCAAATCTCTGGTCTCTGTCTCTTCTTTTCTCTTTTTCTCTCCCTTTGTTCTCTGCTTGCATCTTCACATTTCCTTGTTTGACTCTGACCCTCCATGCCTTCATATTATAAGAAATTCTTGTGATTACATTGGTGCATCCAGATAATCCTGTGTAATTTTCCTATCTCAAAATCCTTAACTTAATCTGCAAAGTCCCTTTTGTATGTAAAGCAACATATGCATGGGTTCTGGGGATTAGGATATGGACATAACTGGAGACATTTAGCCTACCATATCTTTGAATTAAGGGATTTATGTGTTACTGCAGCATAGCTTAGTGTATGCTGAGTAATACAGAAGCCACTAGAATTTAATAACAGAACTTTATTGTGTATTAACTATAGTATGAGTATGCTTAAATTAACTATTTAGTGGATTCAACTAGTCTCAATTTTTCTTTATATTTATGAGGTTGCAAATTACAGAACTGGCTTATAAAAGATAGGTACAAAATGCACAACACTGATAATTAGGTATCACTTTTAGGTTTCTGGCTTCTAGAGTTTCCAGAAAAGATAAACACCAAATAAAAGAAAAACAAACTTTATTCCTATTTGTGTTTTTAATATTACACATTATTTATTATATAACTATATCTGAAGGAATTATAACATAACTTAGGATATTATGTAAATGATCTGAAATGATAATGAAAATATGGTTCTAAAGTCTATTTCATGATTGCAATCACCACATTTTGTTTATTAGGTTGTTCTCCTATCTGGACAAAAAGACTTTTTACTCTGCACATGATATCTTATGCTTTGCTCCCCACTGTGTAATTACTTTCAGCTGTATTATTATTTCATGTTCTGTTAGGTAGAATCTTATGATATGGAAGGGCTCATTAATTTTTTTTTTTTGCATGTGTGGGTAGTTATGCTCAAGACACAGGCAGATCAAGACATGATTAGGGTACATGCAGCAAGAGTGCAATTGAAATTTTATGGGTTCAGACCTTATCTCATGTAAGAGAGGAAGCTAATGGGTATGGAGCTTGCCTCAATTTTTATCTTTTCAGCTCCAAAAGACTATTATTATATTTTTTGAAGATTTATTTATTTATTTGAGAGAGAGAGAGAGAGCATGAGTGGGGGGAGGGGCAGAGGGAGTGGGAGAGAGAGAGAGAATGTCAAGCTGACTCCATGCTGAGTGCGGAGCCTGATGTGAGGCTTGATCCCATGACCTTGAGATCATGACCTGAGCCAAAACCAAGAGTCAGATGCTTAGCCAAATGAGCCACCCAGGTGCCCTTCAACTCCAGAAGATTATTAATTCAATCATTAATTTATTAATTAATTCATCTATTTATCCTTTCAACATTCCTTCAGTATCCACTAGGGTGATATTGTAGTTTATTTATAAGAATATAGGCTTTGGAGACAGATTGACACTTAAGTTTTTATTTCAGCTTCACTACTTACCAATTGTATCAACTTGGGCAAATATAGCCCCTCTGACCCTTAGTTTTGCCATTTATAATTATGATAATAATGTCTATACTTAAGGATTATTGTGAAAAGTAGAGATAATATGCATCAATACTTGGTAAATTATAGGCATTCAACAGGTGATAATAGGTCATTGAAACAGTAGTTATAATCTGCCAGAAATTGGGATGCAAAGATGAAAACCCCAGAACCCCTACCTCCAAATAACTACAGAAGGAGCAATTAACCACAGTGCAGAATAGGGGTATGACCAAGCTATATATCAGAGAAAAGAGAGTAATTTAGTCTTTGGGAAGTTCATAAAAGGGTTCACATGGTAGGTTACATTTGAGGTGGTTAGGAGAAATGAATTAGGCATCTGAGAGAATAGACATAGGGGCAATATGTGTAGTTACAGCAAATATGAAAGAACAGGGAACATACAAGAAACCTCAAGTAATTTGGTTTGTCTAGAGCATAGGACTTTCCAAAACTCCCTCCTTCACCATCTTGCTCTTTCAAGATTCAGGTGTAGCATCACCTGTCTATGAATCTTTCCCTAATATATGTGGCTCAGAAAAATCACCTACTCTTTCTCTCACACTCCCACTGTACTGAATAGATACCCCAAATACATAGTCCCTACCACTTTTTAAAACTTCTGTTTGTTTATTTGTCTTTCCTGTCTACTAGATTGTAAATTTCACAAGTTCATTGACTATACTTTATTCAACATTATATTTTTAAAAATAAATATTAAGTAATTATAACAAATATTACTTGAGTGAATGAATAAATTAATAGTGGGCAATGGCAGGAGACTAGAAGATGCCTGAGTGAGTTTGCTAAACTAAGAATTTTAGATTTCTTCCTGTGAGCAACAGAAAGTCATGTCTGGGAGGAAGATAAATTGAGGAGGGAAAGAATGAATTTTAGGGCATCATAATTGTTCAAGAAGAGAGTTATGGGAGAATGGTGGAAATTGAAGGGAAGAGACATATTGAAGACACATTTATAACTTAGGATGACAAATCTTGGGAGTTGTTTGGTAATGGACAAATGCAAATTCCTGGCAGAGGAGATTATTTGGATTAATATTCCATATGAAACATGTGTTTGAAGTTTCTATGAAGCTCCTGTCAAGAAGCAGTTTAAATATTTTATAGTAGGTAGTCAAGAGAATGGCTAGTACTGGAGAGAAACATTGGGGAACATAGATGAAATCAAACTATAAAGATGGCTGAGATCATCAAGGAAAGTAGTCAAGCAAAGAACCACAAGGAACAGCAACACATAGGTGGTGAAAGGAGAAAACAGAGCTAGAAGAGAAGACTGAAAACAAAATAGCAGAAAGAAGAAAACTTGTAGGATTTTGTGTAACTGAAGCTAAGTGAGTTTCAGGAAGGTGGATATCATTAAACAAAAATAAAAAAGAAAGAACATAATATTTTGAACAGCATCCTCCAAAATTAACAATTAAGAAGTTGTCTATGGCCTTTGTTGCCACATTTTCTCTTTTTGTAGTTGTAAAGGTGAAGCCAAATTAAAATGTTTGAATAGAGTCTTTTCAGAGAAGGATTCTGTATACAAACTCCTCTTTGAAGAATACCCTGATCTGGAGGATGAAGATAGGATAATTATTATAAAATGAGATAGGGCCAAATGTGGGCCAGTTTAGTATGTGAGAGACTTGACCATAATTTATGGCCTGAGAGAAAAAGCCAGTATAAAACAACTGATTGAAAATACAAGATAAATATAGGATTATTGATGGATTAAATTTTATGAGGCAATGGAGCAGGATAAGTGGAGTGACAACATGCTGGACTTCTCCATATGCCTAAGGGTGTGGGGAAGAGATTATACAGTCAACATTGGTTATGAGGTGGTCATAAAATGGTGACTCTGAAATATTTTTTCAAAAAATGAGCCATACCTCCAAATGTTTGGGTCATTTACTTGGAGGTATGGCTCATTTTTTTAGTAAACATTTCCTGAGGATGTTCTATGTGACCAGCACTGGGATAGAGGTTTTCACATTTATACCATCATTTACTCTGAAGATAGATCTTTGATCCAAAAGAGAAGTTTAATAGAGAATTTGGAAAGCAAATATGGGGATTATCTTTTGGAGGAAAAGTTCTTAGCATTTCTTCAAAATGAACCATCTCAAGTTGCTTCTTGGCCTGTGTGTAGACTGGCCTGGCTTCTGACCTTAGGAAATAACACACACAGTGTTATTTGTACACGTGATGTGGTATCAGTGGAGGACTGTGTGGAATGTTCGTGTTTTGGGGCCTTCAGGTCACAATAATTGTCTTTACTTTAGGGATTTATACTTATCAACTTTGGAAGCCTAATGTGTTAGTCTTTTCAGGTTGGTTCTAGAAAGCCATCCATGCTGGCAAAGTGCATTAGAAAACAGACATCTAAGGGGCACCTGGGTGGCTCAGTAGTTAAGCGTCTGCCTTTGGCTCAGGTCATGATCCCAGGGTCCTGAGATCGAGCCCACATTGGGCTCCCTGCTCTGCGGGAAGCCTGCTTCTCCCTCTCCCACTCCCCCTGCTTGTATTCCCTCTCTCGCTGAGTCTCTCTCTGTCAAATAAATGAATAAAATCTTTAAAAAAATAAAAGAAAGAAAACAGACATCTAAGATGAATGATGCTTGTACTGTAAAGATAAGAACCAAGGTTTCTTATTCCAGGTTGATAATTCTTCCCAAAAGGTCATAGTCATCTTCATATGAGATGTAGTCTGAACATGAAATCAGAAGGTTTTAATTTGTATGGGGGAATTTTATTCTGATCATGTAAGAACAATAACGAATGCTTCTGAACTTTCTCATTCTACTCTTTTGAAAGGAATTAAATACAAATTAATTAAATGATGTATTAGCAGATGAGAATTCTATTTCCTTAATAGTGTTTGGGCTAACATAAATACTCATTCCAATGGTCTGTGTAAGATAAATAATTTATTTTAGTTTACTGTGCCTTATCCTGCCATATTTATTTATATAATGGTTAATCTATAATCTTGTTTTAATATCAACCAGAGTGCTCTGTTTCTATTGATCTTTTGCCTTTTCTTCATTTCTCCTTTCTTCCTTTGTCCCTCTGTCTCTTTCAGCAGGCATCCTCATTTATTTGCTACCTTTGAATCTGTTGGCCCTGAACTAAAGGTTTAGCCACTGAGGTGGGGGGGAGGGGGGAGAAGGTCTCCCTCTCTTCACTTAGGTAAATGGTTAAAGTTAAGAACTCATCTACCTAACTTAAAAGGGGAAAGGAAGAGGGAGAAAATACTTCTATGAGAAGAACAAATGAGTTTCTTTAGGAAACAAATGGATTCTTAGAGAAACAAATGGGAGATAAAAAAGTTTGTTGTGATAATGTTTGTTTATACAGGTGTGAGTGATCTTTTTCTGTCTTCTTCATGGCCATGAAACTCCCCTAAAGAAGGGATTTATGACAGCTTAATTATTTTGGGAGGCTCTGCCTTTAAGCAGGTAAGGGGAATTCAGGAAAAGATTCTTCACATTGTCATATTCTGGATCCCTTAATTTCTACTGTCTGAAACTATCCCATAAGTTCCACAAATAAGAAGCTGTGTTGTTTGATTGCCCCATATCCCATTGAACCTAGTCTCCTAGTCCTGGGTATAGCCCACTCTAGTTAAATGGTTATGTTTCATTTCTGGAGGCAGTGGTGCAGGTGGTGATGGGGCACCCACCAAAGTTAGGCCTCTATAAGGGGCAAACAATTAGGCATGAGTGATATTTCTATGGAAACAAAAATGAAGATTAAAGGTTAGCATACACTATCAAACAAGGTTTTGGGTTGGTTTTTTTTTTAAGATTTTACTTATTTAGGTTGTTGGTTGTTTTGTTTCTGTTTGTGTTTGTTTGTGTGTTTTTCAGTCCATTTGAAGTGAGGATGGTCATGGCAGTGTCATAGTCATGGATATTTCCTAGAGCAAAGTATGGGAGATGTAGGTGTTCCAATGAAGTTTCTGGGTGATCCACACTGTTATGGTGATAAATCCTTTGTATTAAGTCATCGAGCTTATTTTGAACTTAGGCAAATAACTATCATAGTCCTGTCATAGTCCTTTCCATAAGTCTCTGAGGCAGTATTTTTTGTTGAAGATGAAGTACTTTGACTGGCAGCTGATTGTAAGAGCTTTCAGAAAAGCATCAAAATAAAATAATAACTATGTGTAATGACAAAAGACTTAAAATGGCTGTAGATCTAAGATCTAATGAGAGTTCATTATAATGCAATTGAAAAGGAAATTTTGTTGTCGTCACATACAACATTTAAAGAATTTTATCATGACTGATAAAATTATACCAAGACATATGATGGATAACAAAGGCATTGTCAAACTTCTAGGAACTTTATATATAATTTCTGAAATACCTATATTAATGAGATGTACACATACAAATATAACCTAAGAAGGTTAAGAATCTCTACTTATTTGACAATGCTTCTTATGCAATTTAGCATATCAAATTTAAGCCCAATTAGTTTGACATCTTTCTTTTTACAAGGTAAGGGAACAAATCCTTTGAGATTTTTTTAGGGTCCCCCTGAGAAATCTCAAATTCATTTCAAGGTCAAGAAGACTTCATTTAAAATTTGATTTGAGGAAGTTGTCAAAATGTCAAAAGGTTTGAATACTTGATTAAACAGGATCACAGATTACTATGAAATGATACTTAGATATCTATTTAACCAAGTGATAATAAGAGATTTTAAAAGTAAATATAGGAGATAACATAATTAAAAAAAAAATAGCTCTTTTAACATTGAGAGAGGTCAAAAAGATCTGGTTGAGGACAAGATGATAAAGATGACATAAAGCCCAGGAAATTATTAAACAAAACACAGAACCTTTGTTTCCTAGGTAGATTACTCAAAAGGTAAAGAAAAACCTTTTGCAATCTCTTAAGAGCAGACCAATAACCCAAGAAAACTTTGTCCCTTTAACAGAAAAAAGAAACCAAACTCTAGTTTTGCATTGGCACACTATTAATATTAAAGCTCATTTTAAAACCTTATAATAAATCCATTCAATCTTAGCCAGTTTGACAACATGAGATAGTCTCTCATGCTTTCTTTTCTCTCCTATTTCTTTTCTGCCAACCCTTTCTCACTTTCTATATCAGTTCAAGTTTTTGTCCTTCATTTTCCTCTTTTTCATTCTGGAACAACCTTTTAAAAACCTCTAAACAATGACTTTAGGACAAGAGTACCCTCCTTTTTTCTTTAATAAAAGCATTCTACTTTCTTTGAATACTTGGCATAGTTTTTTTTCCCTTCAATCTTATTATTCCTAGTAGTTTCATTTACATATATTGATTAAAATTCTTATCCCTTAGTAACTTTAATTTGTAGGAAAAAAAGAGGAAGTAGACAATATGAACTATCTGTCATAAATCAGCCATCTGCAGTAGATTGGAAAATTTATGAATACATCATTTCAGAATTTCTTTATATAAAAATTTTTTAATGTAGCAAAAAGAACATGTTTATTAACAGACCCAAATATCTCTATTCTCTCTGTAAAAATAAGAAGCCCAAAGTAGATAAATTTAAACTTACGTCTAATAATTAATGTTTCAGTATTTTATCTTATTTAGAAATGTAGATATTTGGGGTGCCCAGGTGGCTCAGTTGGCTAATCATCTACCTTCCCCTCAGGTCATGGTCCCAAGATCCTAGGATCAAGCCCTGCATCAGGCTCCCTGCTCAGCAGAGAGTCTGCTTCTCCCTCTCCCTTTGTCCCTTCACCAGCTCATGCTCTGGCTCTCTCTCTCTCTCCTTTCTCAAATAAATAAAATCTTTTTTTTAAAAAAAGAAATGTAGATATTCAATAAATATCAATAGTTTAACTTAACTTAGTATAACTTTAAGTTTCCAATTTACCAAAAAGATTTTGGAAACTACTTCTAAGCAGCTATATTATAAAACACAATTATTGTTGAAATAAAGTCTGAGAGAACACTGACTCAGTTTGATTAAAATCAAATCTGTAACTTTTGTAATCTTAAACATCTAATAGATATAACATAAGCTTACTTGACTAGTAAGCCCAGGTAGAATAAGAGTTGTATTTCTGCATATATGTAATGCTGACAGTTCTGAAGGAAGCAATTTTTATTAAGTCAATATTACCAAACTAGTCTTATTTAAAATTTTTCCAAATCAGGTGACCTTGATAAACATTTGGGTTAATTTCCATATTTTTGAGAGTTTTAGGAATATTTAATTTATAAGCACTTTTTTTTTTCTAAAGTAGGCATGGAAGGAGTGGGAGAAGAAATCTTTTGTGTTGGGAGCCTGCAGTTTTTATAGGCCAAGACTGAGACTTAGCTGAGAAGACTCAGTGTAGTCTGATTGAAAGGCTGAGGCCTAGCACTTACTATTCAAATTTTCCTTTCTCTTAAGTACAACATAGTCTTTTTTCAAGGTCCTAGCT
The DNA here is from genome assembly GCF_054177405.1 of Leptonychotes weddellii. Lineage (NCBI taxonomy): Eukaryota > Metazoa > Chordata > Mammalia > Carnivora > Phocidae > Leptonychotes > Leptonychotes weddellii. The sequence goes on along the minus strand of NC_138369.1, from coordinate 167,996,431 downwards.
TTTTACACTATCCACATGTGTCTTGAGATGAATGGGGAAGGCTTTCTTGTTGGTAAGAAAAATGAGTGGGCTTTGTTACTCCTAGAGTTACATTTCTGTTTCTACAAAGACTTGATTTATATGGTAAAGATTATTGATTTTAATTTCTCATTTTTATTGCTATCTTGCAAGCAATTTTCAAAGAATTGGTTGGCAGTCTCAACAATAACACAAAGGGGCTGACCATTATTTTGATTATTACTATATATTTTTTTATATCAGGAAGATTTCCAACTAATACAGAAATCTAAAGATTTCTGTGTTCTGAGGCTTCTGGATTTAGAGGTGTGTGCCTTTGGAATGTTTGTATATGTCATTCAAGAAAGGCTTCAGAATATATTTTCTCCTTTTGAGTACATAGTTCCACTCTCCTCCAGTTAACATTTGGAGGGAAGACTTGTAAAATAGTTCCTATCAAGTCCTGAATATTGCCTATAACTAGGTCAACTACTGATTTACAGAAGGGTCTGGAAGAGAGTCTATTTGTTACCTTGGTGAGAAGAGTTTTTGTCTGGCTTATTGCATAACTACAGTAAAACTGTGGGTGGGAGGGTTTATGGTGGGTTTGGATTTAAATTTTTGTTCTAAATCTGATTTCTGCTCTTTAATTTTGTCAAGGGAGTATTTTAGGCCAGCCATGGTACTTTTGTCCTTCTTTCAATGTGATCTTCTCATAGGTACCAGTAGGACATTGGTATAGGATGAGAACTCTCTGCCCTTTAAAAATCCTTTTAAATATAAAAGTTTTGGGGCACCTGGGTGTTTCAGTCGGTGAAGCAGCTGCCTTCGGCTCAGGTCATGATCTCAGGGTCCTGAGATTGAGCCCCCACATTGGGCTTCCTACTCAGTGGGAAGTCTGCTTCTCCCTCTCCCTCTGCTGCTCCCCCTACTTGTGTGCCCCCAAATAAATAAATAAAATCTTTTAAAAAAAAGTTTTTCCAAATTAAAGGGTATTGATAACTTAGGGTCTCCAAAGGCATAACTTTCCAAAATGTAACTCAAACCAATAAGACTTATACTTAACAATGGACACAAAACACATCCCCCAAAAGGATGCAGGAGATGCAATCCCCATGATCCAAAGTCACCCCCAAAGATAACCAAAGAACAGGAAAGAGACTTAGATGAACTTGAGAGCTGGTAATGTTCTTTAGGGCACCAACTGCAAATGGAATGCCCAGGCTACCCACATTTCTGTCCAGCCAACTCTAAATTCTTAGGGCTTCCCAATCCCTTTGAGCGTAGACCCAGCATGCAGAAACTCACAGAGAGAATGTTCTCATGGATCCAAGCCAAGCTATTGGGACACAAAATAAGATACAGAGAACACAATAGCTACATCTAGGAGGAAAAGATCAAACCAAAAGTCCAAATACCCAAAGTACTAGTTCCTTCAGGTGTTTTCTCTTGCTAATCTAAATCTTCAAAAGAAAAGACAAGGAGAGGCTCTTATTGCCCTAGCCCAACTGGACCTTTAGCAGAGAGTTCCAGGAGTCTGACTATTAAGGAAATTTACCTTTTCAGACTTAGAGATTCCAAGGTCTCAGCTGCAGCTTCCAGAGTGATTGATAAATTCCAATCATCTGATCCTCGTCACCAAACTGTCAGAGAGCAAAAACTTCTCCGCTACCTGCTTAGATTAAGGGACTGTGTGCCTGCAAATTAACCTGACAAAAGACAGATTGGCAAGAGAAAAAAAAAAAGTTTATTTGTATTGACATGGGAGCACACACAAAAAGTGGCTCACTAAATGGCTAAAGTTAGTGGCTTATAATCTAAATTAAAAGGTGAAAGGGAGAGGAGAGAAAAGGATTCTGGGATGAACAGATGAGTTTCCTTAGGAAAAACAAATGGTTCTTAGAAGAACAAACAGGAAGTAAGAAAGCTTGTAATGATGTTTGTTCATTCAGGTGCAAGTGGTCTTTTTCCATCATCTTCATGGCCATAAAGTTCCCCTGGAGAAAGGATTTATGATAGTTAAATTCTTGCCGGAGGCTCTGCCGTTAAGCAGGTAAGAGGAGTTCAGAACAAGGTTCTTCACAGTGCTATATTCTGGATTTCTACCACAATCCCATTACAGCTACTGCCCACCTTGACTCCCATGATTGCCCTATTCTATAATGCAAGACATAATTCCCTAAAGTCTCATACCTAATGACAGTGAGGACTAGTGCATTAAATATAGCATGTACTGTGTATTTTTTAAACCACTGGATAGTTGACCTAACTAGATTTTTCAGTTATATATATTTATTTTTAAAGCATTATGTGCTGCAGGAAATACATAAAAGACATCAGAAACCCTGACTTTCCAATTTCTCACAAAGTTGTTCAGTCTGGAGTTTCTTCCTTGAAATGTGTTTTTTTCTTTTCTTATGTAAAGTGAGGATAATAATACCATTCTTACAGGATTGATAAAAGATAATGAAATAAAGAAGGATGAAAGAAAGAACTTGGCACAGTGCTTGATAGGTAGTAGGCATTCAATACAATTTCAGTTGAATCTAGATCTAGTTGAACACAATTTCTCCTCATGGCAACAAAACAATCCATCATGTTTTGTCTTTGTTTCCATTCATGCCTTGGTTTATTTTTAACATAGTTTTAATTATAGCAGAGATATAATAGTGTATTCTAATTTTTTCACTTAACGTTATTTGATATATGTTTACACTGCATTAGTACCACGTTATCCCTTTTAAGGTCATTATGCTATGTTGTCACTAAAACTCAGTCAAGTGGAATCACACAGTCATTTGCAAGTGCTAGTTATTTGTTTGGCAAGGTGGAAGCTTATACTTTTAGACCGTAAATTAATGACTAAGTTAATCTCCCTTTTTTAATTAAGAAAAGTCAACTAAGCATAAATGCTGATTAAACAGACAATGGTACTGAAAGCAGCATATAGATAATATATGTTACAAAAATTACTTAGCCTGTGTCTTTCCATGAAGAGTAAAGAGCAAATCAAGGTGATTGTCTGAAATGTATAGGCATAAAGTCTAACAAAACAATGTTTACCTCAACCATATCTGTGAATTTTTGCAGGAATTATCTGTTTAATTGGTTCAATAATCCACTCAGCCCCTTAAAATTTTATCTAAACCCTCTTTGTTCAGTTACTAAAAAATCATTGTTTTTCCCTTAGCTATTTTATACAGGTAAACATTGAGAAGATAAATAACAAAGGATGACTACTAAGCTCTGTATAGGAGGTGCTTAGAATAAAGGCAAAATACAAAAATAAAATTTCAAACTGCTCACATTATTTTGGGTGGAAATTTTTGTATTGTTCTTGGTCAATATTTCTTGAAACAAACCTTAGGGAATCAGCATCCTAAATTCTTTCTATAGTGTGTAAATTCATCGCTATTCCTTCACATAAGCTATTTATTTTTAGCAAAAAATCAATTTTGAAGTTGAGACTTTATCAGGCCAAAAGGCAATGTAAATCCAGTAATGAAAGTGCTGTATCTCCAGTGCCTGGGTGGCTCAGTCGTTAAGCGTCTGCCTTTGACTCAGGTCATGATTCCAGGGTCCTGGGATTGAGCCCCGTGTCAGGCTCCCTGCTCTGTGGGGAGCATGCTTCTCCTTCTCCCTCCGCCTGCCACTCCCCCTGCTTGTGCTTTCTCTCTCTCCATCAAATAAATAAATAAAATCTTAAAAAAAAAAGTACTCTGTCTCATTCGCACTCTCTATCAGTTTGAATTCAGGTATCTGTGAATCTCTAGAATCTTCACTTTTCCCCTCATCTTCCAGCTGTTCTTATGGTCGAAGAGGAAAGGGGTACAATGTTTATTGTCTAAATGCCAAACATTAATTGAATCATTTAATGGGTACTGATACTAAAGAAAAAGAATAAAAAGGAGGCATTTCAATCCTCTGAAAGAATAAAATAAATAGCTTGCACTCCATTCATTTGGTATTCGACTACATTTGGTGTAGGTGCTCTTTTCTTCTTACTTTCACTGTTTATGATCAAACATCTAAATGCATTTATCAGCTTGCCTTTGGAGACTGCCTGTGGGGATAGGGATTTGCAATCCGTTTCAAAGATCACAGCATCTTGTTATAGAAAACATTCATACTGTTATGAAAAGAAGTAGTCTATACTAAAAATATACAAGTGTCACTTGAAATCTAAGCTTTTAAATAAGAACAAGGATATCTGGCCATACTCCTGCTTCCTGAACTCCCACAAGCCTGGAAATGAAGAAATTTTTCTTAGCAAGTAACCAAACAACTACGCAGTATAATAAGAGCTCGCTGACTTACTGTCCATTGATTTAAAAATGTAAAACCATCTTAAGGAGGGGAAGTTTAGTTTACAGTCATTGATTTTGTAATACAAACTTGTAAGAGTTTAGAAAGTATAAGTAAGGGTTAAGTGCACAATATGTTCAGAGGACCTCTGCAAAATTTCTAAGAATATGAAATAGTATACAGTATTTTAAAGGATTTATCATTCTAACCTGTTCATTACTTGGGATAGATGTCTCCTCCAACCCAGTCTTGATCAGTTCATATTATGAAGGATTTTATTATACATTCTATCTTCTGCCAGGATTGTTCTTTTCCAGATACTCACGTGACTTGATTCTTTATTTTCCTTTAAGTTTTCACACAAATATCACTTAGATAAACTGGCATCCCTGCTGTCTCCAGGGCACATTCTAGCTCCCACCCTGTCTTATTATATTTTTTTCTCCTTAGCTCTTATCACGTATTTGTCATTCTGTGTATTTGTTTATTGCCTCTCAACTTCCACTAAACTTTATGAGAGCAGGGACTTTACTGGTTTTGTTCATTCTTTGTTCCTAGTGCCTACAGTTAACTCCTGGCACATAGAAGGTGCACAAGAAATATTTGTGGAATGAAGGAACAAATGGAATTTGCTTCTGATGCAAAAAAAATGACTGAGGCAAAGACACCAATTGATAAATAACTGATAGAATATTAACACAGCAAAAAGACCCTTTCTATTTGTGCCTGATGTTCTCAAATCTATTTGTTGTTTGTTTTTTGCTGGACTTGAAATGTAGGCATCCAGCCAGGAGCCTGCATGCTGACTAATGAGAAAGAGATACAGATCTAGCCCAGCAATATTCATACATTCTGTATGCATTCATTTTTCTCTAGTGACATTTTAATATATTTTGGTGAAGATAGTCCCAAGATAATGAAGGTATGTCGAATGAGCATTGAAAGTGATGAGTCTTTTTTTCCATTATCAAAGACAAATACAGGTGTATAATATATGCAGAGCATTGAAAGTAAGGAAAGAAAATGAGAGAATCCCAAGTAATGAAAAGAAATTAAAGCTCTCCAGTAATGAAAAAGAAGACCAAACTGAAAACATAAATCTCTAGACTCAGCAAGGATTTATGCTGATGTGGAGTGAGTGGACCAATGGCTTTCATGATGTGATTCATCACACATCGTGTGTGTCAGTCTAATCACACGAGCCAAATTCTGGCCCCATTTATTCTGATATGAGGAATGAACTAATTCCTGAGCTTATTTGTGAGATTCTAGGAATAATATCAAGGAGGGGTGGTCACAGCTAAGGTGAGATCTTGGTATATTTGTATGAGGCCTTATGCTATCCACTGGAACTTTTGTGTAATATGACATTAATAGCACAAAACCCACTTAATACAAGACTGTTTTACACTTTTTTCAAATGACTAAGAAAGATATCAACTCACTTATAATGCAGTCCTGATGGTCAGACCATAGGATATGTGATCATGCATTATTTTCAGCAGAGATTTGTAGAATAGCAAGACAGGGGAGAATGTAGACAGGTCATTTTCTTTTTTTTCCAAATTTCCTTTTTATTTTTCACTGTTATAATCAGGGTTCTTCTTTAAAACTGTCTGTACATATCTTTACCTTTTGCCAGAGAAGATAGTCACTTTGTGGTTCTTCATCTGGAAAACTATCAGTTAAGCAGGTCATTTTCAAGCAAGAACAAATCTGAATCAATTCAGAGAGATTTTGCCCAGTTTTGGGATTGGGTTTTAAAGAAGCACTATCATTGATCAATTTTTTTTAATTGATCATGTTGTAGTAAATTAAATTAGGATATATCCTCTAATACTGGATATATAATAGCAAAATTAGGGCAACTAGTTCACATAGTTTGTACCTGAGGGTGTTGATGATTAAAAATGAATCTAGCTATTTTCTTGGGAGGTTGGGAAATCTCTCTGGTTGGTAAATTAGGTAGTAGTAGCTAATACAAATAGTCCCAGAGTGTAGGCCATCCTACTCTGGTCTGCTATATATTGGGTGTCATGTATTATGCTGGAAAATTTGACTTCAGTATTTTTCCAAAAATTAAGGATTGGCTATTTAATTCAGTCGCTAATAAACCGATTTCCAATTCTTCTGGCTGGAGTAAGTAAATATTCATAGAAGTAGAGAAGAAGAAATGGAAGCCAGAGAGTAGATGTAAAGATAGATGCACAGGACTGCATAATGTTGGTTGTTGTTGAGCTGAGATTTAAATCAGGATTGGGACTGCTTAGTACTGTCCCAGATGACAACAGCCACTCAAATGGTCTTCTGTTGAAAAATTGTCTACTCATCATCTGTGGGAAAGGACTAAAAGCCACAAAGTTGACTCAGCTGGTTTTTCAAAACTCAGTAGGTAAAGTTGTTATACTCAATATTTTAACAACATTGTTATAAATCACAATGTCCCCCTCTTGAGAGATCCTCTATATGTATATCTGCCAGTAAGTCTCTCAATTATTATTGTAGATTTACCCAGACTTTGTTTGTTTACATTAAATGGTACACATTGATTTAGGAAGATGTCACTTGTTTCAAGCTTAAGCCAGTTATTTCCATTTGCTCTAGTTTAAATTCTCCCAGAGTGCTCAAATTCCAAAAGCAAACATAGAGTATGAAATAATGAATCAGGATCTAAAATACAATATATATTTGAAAAGCTTATTCTTCTATCTTATCAAATGAGTAGAACTTTTGCCAACGTAAACAGAATGTTTTCCAGTATGATATTTAATTAATATAATATTCTTTCCTTTTTAAAGCTCAAATTAATTTAGCTATATTGTTACTGGAATGAAATATGCAGTATAGAAAACAAAATATAATTAAGCCTCAATAAACTTCCAACATGGCTTTCTCTAACAATTGCATATGAAAAGAAAAAAAAAAAAAAGCAATATAAAGGCTTGTTTCCCTGAAACACCATCTGTTATTTTTGTTTGAATCAAGCTCAATGCTCAAAAGGTTGTGGATACTGTGCAGTAATTAGCACCATTATGGGAAATGTTGTTACTTCTATGTATTGGACTTCCCCAATTATACAAATACAGAATTCCAAAATGATGTCTTTTATCAGAGGTGTGACTAAATTTCTTGCTTGCACTGTAATATCAGCAAAGTGATATTGGATTGTCAATTTGTGTGCTCTGAAATGCAAATAAAATAGAAGCTCGTTTTGCATATTTTCCATCTAATTGTTGTTTTCTTTATGTCATATATAGAGAGACTTTGAAGAAAGTGGTCATGAAGTTGCTATCAAATACCTATAAATTATATTGATTTCTCTACCTTAGGGAAATTAGTTTTCTTATAACTAATAAGAAAATTAGATTCCTTTCCCCAAGGGGAGGCCAACAAATTTCAAGTACTTTTATATATTGCGTAAATATCAGTAAATGTTTTGTACATCATCTCCCCCCATTCTTTGGGAACGGTGGTCCAGAAATATTTAATGCATGGCATGTGGTTATAGATATTCTACATGGCAGGTTATATCTGTCCTTCAGCTTACAATTAAAATGACAAATATAAGATTCATGTTTCTCAAGTATTGCTCTTGTAGTATTTTTTAAAAATTAATCTTGAATCAAACCCAGATAGAAAAGTAAATGGTGTTTTGTTTTTTTTAAGATTTTTTATTTATTTATTTGACACAGAGAGAGAGACAGCAAGAGAGGGAACACAAGCAGGGGGAGTGGGAGAGGGAGAAGCAGGCTTCCTGCTGAGCAGAGAGCCCGATGCGGGGGCTCGATCCCAGAACCCTGGGATCATGACTTGAGCCGAAGGCAGATGCTTAACGACTGAGCCACCCAGGCGCCCCGTAAATGGTGTTTAAACACAGGCCAAAGCTACTCAGATTAGGGCTTTTACCCTGACTATGAATTCCAAGAGAGTAAAACGTAGTTGAAAAGTCACAAGGCTCTTTAGAGTCCAGCAGTAGTCTGGCCATGAGCTTCATCAGGGTCAGTGCTATGTCAGGGATTGCCACCGGGTTAAGTCATCTCGTGATAATGATGATAGTTAACATAAGTGTACACTTGGTATGTACTGAATGATTTATATAAGTAACTCATTCAATTTTGACAACAGACTCCTTAAAGTAAGGTGCCATTGTTATCTCATCTCAAAGGTGAGGAAAAGGAAATAATATTCTCTGTGGTCCCAGGAAGTAAGTGGCAGATCAGAACCACACCGATCTGGCCTCAAGGTGAGTCTGTGCTCCTAAGACCTACCCAGAGAAGGTAGTCAGCAGCTGAGGTTTGCCTTATGGCCATCTTGCAAAGGAAGGCCAGTGTGCAATGAGGGCCCAGGCTCTACAAAAAGCATAGTAAGACCTTAGATGGCACTCGCTCCATGCCAAGCACTTTACATATATCAGCTTAATCTTCAAACAACCCCCCCCAAAACGTGAGGAATTCTTTTAATTTTTACTTTATAGTTGTGGAAGGCAAGACACAAAAAGAATGAGGAGCTTGCCTATCACTGCACTGCGGTGGCATACGCAGGCTTTGAAATCAGACAGTCTGATTCTACAGTCTATATTCTTTGCTGTAATGGGATATTGTATCACGTCTTGGACATTTAAGACCTTCAGTAAATAATGGGTGAAGTTCAATTTGTTGGGAGCCACATTTGGAAGAAACAGGAGGAAACATGAAGTGCCTTTTAAAAATTAAAATTTAAGGGGCACCTGGGTGGCTCAGTGAGTTAAGCATCTGCCTTCAGCTCAGGTCATGATCTCAGGGTCTTGAGATCGAGCCCCACAATCAAGCCCCACAATCGAGGCCCACGATTGAGCTGCACGATCGGCCCCACATCAGGCTCCCTGCTCAGCGGCAAGTCTACTTCTTCCTCTCCCTATGCACCACCGTCCCTCTGGCTTGTGTGCTCTCTCTCAAATAAATAAATAAAATCTTTAAAAATAAATAAGTAAAATTAAATTTAAGTTTAAATTTAAGAAAAAAGGAAGAAATATATTTTAAAAATCAATGACAGTAATATAGGGGCACTCTACAATTTAATCTACATTTACCCTTGTTTTAGTACTCGTTACAGGTTAAATTGTGTCTACCACAAATTTGTATGTTGAAAGCCTAACCATGAGGACCTCAGAATGTGACCTTATTTGCAGATAAGGTCTTTACGGAGATAATCAAGTTAAGGTGAGCTTTGTAGGGTGGGTCGTAATCCAGTATGACTGTTGTACTTTTAAGAAAAGGAATTTGGAGGGCGCCTGGGTGGCTCAGTCGGTTAAGCGGCTGCCTTCGGCTCAGGTCATGATCCTGGAGTCCCCGGATCGAGTCCCGCATCGGGCTCCCTGCTTGGCGGGGAGTCTGCTTCTCCCTCTGACCCTCCCCCCTCTCATGTGCTCTCTCTCTCTCAAATAAATAAATAAAATCTTAAAAAAAAAAAAAAGAAAAGGAATTTGGACACAGACACACACTGAGGGAAGACGATAAAAAGAGATCTAGAGAGAAGATAGCTATTTACAGTAGAAAGAAAGAAATGTGGAACACAGCTTTCCCACAAAGCCCTCAGCAGGAACCAACCTTGCTGATTTCGTTGTTTCAGACTCCTACTCCCCAGAACTGTGAGACAATAAATCTCCATTGTTTAAGCCACCCACACAGTGGTACTTTGTTATAGCAGCCCTAGCAAACTGGTGCAGTACTCTTAGATCAAAATTAGCAGAAAATCCTTTGGAACAGCTTAGCCGAAAGATAGACTTTCAGGAAGGATACTAGGACATCTCGTGGACTCCAAGAAAGTCTGACAACCAGCCTTGGTGTGCAGAGACTGGAGGGTACCAGAGCTCAGGCAGTATCTCTGAATCTCATTCTCTCTGCCTCACAGGCTACATCATCTCTAATTTTTCTCTTTTTTCACTTTTCCACACACATGACTGCACCAAAGCCTACAAGGGGACCTACCTGTAGGTCCCCACAAATTAACAAAAACTTATTAGTAAGTTGAAATCTTAATTCTGAACTCAGAGGAGACAGAATCCGATAGGCCTGACATGAGTAAAGTGTCTATCACTATTTCAATCCGCTACAGCCAGGGTGGCAGGGCTGTGTAGGGTAAACATGGCTTTTGGGAGCAGTGCCACATTATGATTCTTTTGGGGTCTAGTCACTTTTGTCTTCATGGGCCCTATCATCCCTAAAAAAATTGTTAAAAATTATGTTTTATGATCATATTGATATAAAGATTATTATCTATTAAAACATTTTCCTTGACATGAAATTAATTTTTTTCTTTTTGATTTTAAAGAATAAAGACATTTTCATGGTCCCCTAAAAGTGTTGTGGGCCCTACAGAAGACATGAACAGACATTTTTCCAAAGAAGACATCCAAATGGCCAACAGACACATGAAAAAGTGCTCAACATCGCTCGGCATCAGGGAAATCCAAATCAATGAGATACCACCTCACGCCAGTCAGAATGCTAAAATTAACAAGTCAGGAAACGACAGATGTTGGCGGGGATGCAGAGAAAGGGGAACCCTCCTACACTGTTGGTGGGAAATCAAGCTGGTGCAGCCACTCTGGAAAACAGTATGGAGATTCCTCAAAAAGTTGAAAATAGAACTACCATACGACCCAGCAATTGCACTACTGGGTATTTACCCCAAAG
>NC_138369.1:167952101-167985355 GCF_054177405.1 Leptonychotes weddellii | reverse complement strand
CTCACTGATATGAGGCATTCTTAATCTCAGGAAACAAACTGAGGGTTGCTGGAGTGGTGGGGGTGGGAGGGATGGGGTGGCTGGGTGATAGACACTGGGGAGGGTATGTACTATGGTGAATGCTGTGAATTGCATAAGACTGTTGAATCACAGACCTGTACTTCTGAAACAAATAATACACTATACGTTAAAAAAAAAAAAGAAGATAGTAGGAAGGGAAAAATGAAGGGGGAGAAATTGGAGGGGGAGATGAACCATGAGAGACTATGGACTCTGAGAAACAAACTGAGGATTCTAGAGGGGAGAGGGGTGGGGGGATGGGCTAGCCTGGTGCTGGGTATTAAAAAGGGCACATACTGAATGGAGCACTGGGTGTTATGAAACACCCAATGAATCATGGAACACTACATCAAACAATGAATCATGGAACACTACATCAAAAACTAATGATGTAATGTATGGTGATTAACATAACATAATAAAAAAAATGCAAAAAAAAAGAAGTGTTGTGGGCCCTAAACACTGGGCCTACTGTGCCTAATATTGCTTTTTTGATGAAGTGGACTTCTTAGAGAAAGAGAGAATCTGTATGGATAGCTATACATTCTTATTTTAGCTTCCTAAAAGCCTTTCTCATCACTTTTTCAACAAGACAGTTTTAACTTGTGTTGTTGATGATGATACAACAAATATTAATGCCGGAGAGGATATTTTCCTTGTATGTTCCTCTATGTAAATGCCTTTCAGATTTATAACTGAAAGTTTTTAACTTCCAACTCCTGATTCCCATATGGTCTCAAGGGTGTAGAACAATCTTGATGCTTATGAATGGGAAAAGACTTGGGGTAAGTTATTTAAGCTCTTGGACACAGCTGAGTATTTTCAAATCCCTCCTCCAATACAGAGGGTTATATTTTATTAGCTGTATCCATGATAACAATTCACTGAACCATATGCCATTAGTCCATCTTTCATAAGTAAAATAAATCAAGAAGTCCACTTATTCACTAGGAAATACATATATCTTGCCTTTAAGATGACATTTAATTATGGGTCAAATTGAACAACTGTAGAGGTGTATTTTCTGTGCTAGAGGCATGAAGGGACTTCAAAAAAAAACTTATGCAACTTCTCTAACTATTATGTGTCACTTCGAGTTCTTTCATCTGTGCTAGCAATAATGATAGCAATGAAATAACAAAGACAGGATGATAAGCGGGCAATTATTTTCTGAGTTTCAAATCTAATAGGTTGGGCATATGACTTGGTTGAGTATAAGCATTACACCTAAGTGACTTTTTCAAGTGGGACTACCATCATGTGACTTGAAATACCCAGGGAAGCACATCTTGAAATACCCAGGAAAACAGTCAAGCTCTTATAGAGTTGTGGGTTACAGAAGTAACAATAGTGTCACAGAAATTGGGTGGCTTATTTTGAGAAATCAAGTCAAAGTAAGGTTCTGCAAAGCGCCACTAAAGCTATACACTGGAGACATTGTATACCTTAGTAGGTATTGTTTAATCACTGCCATTTTAGGCTGAATGCACGAAAGTACATTGCATTCACCTTGAGAACAAAGGGTCATCCTCTACAATAATAAAATAAGTATAAAAAGTTGGAGCAGAATTATCATTGGCTTAGGGGCTTATTCAATCTGGAAACATGATGAATTATGATGGTTAATTTTATATGTTAACTTGACTGGGCCACAGGCTGCCCAGATATTTGTTCAAATATTATTTTGGGCGTGTCTGTGAGGGTGCTTTTGAATGCGAGTAACATTTGAATCGTAGACTGAGTAGAGTAGATTGCCCTCCTTAATGTGGATGGACTTCATCCAATCAGTTGAAAGCCTGAATAGGAAAAAAAAGGCTAACCCTCCCACCCACCTAGACTGTTTTGTGCTGGGACATCAGTCTTTTTTTGGCTTTCAGCTTCAACTAAAATATTGGCTCTTCTTGGGTCTTGAGCCTGCCAGGTTTCATGCTGGAACTGAAGCATCAACTATACCATCAGCTGTCCTAGGTCTTCAGCTTGCCAACTGCAGATCTTGGGACTTCTCAACTTCTGTAATCACATGAGCTAATTCTATATAATAAATTTCTCTATACATAGATAAGATATATGTCTGTCTATTTATCTATCTATCTATCTATCTACCTATCTCCTATTGGTTCCGTTTCTCTGGAGACCCCTAATATAATGAGTACATATTAAGGAAAGCTCAGTCTAAATTCCTGCCTTGTAACCTACCAAATATTTACTCTTTATAACTTGACCAAAGTGAAACTAGCGCATGGTAGGCTATCAAAAGGATCTATTATAAAGAAAAAAAAAAAAGGAATAGTAGTTACGACTCCCATGATCAGACATCATTTCAGAGCAGAAGCTTTTGCTTCAACCTAGTCATCCCTTTCAAACTGAACTAGATTAGAGCTTTCAAACTAGTGAGCTGTAGCACACTTCTGCATTGTTGATGGGGTGCCATGAAAAGTTGAGACTTTAAGGGCAGCTGAGAGCAAGCGGAGAAGGTGGGTCAGGGATAGGGCATCTGCTCTGAAGGCGTCCACCGGAAGCAGCGCCCCCCTGCGTCCACCGGAAGTGGGCATTGTGCAGCCCGGGGGCCGCCATTGAGTGGCGCGGCAGCTCGGCAAGATGTACCTGTTAACCAAGGTAAGAGAGCTGAATGAGTGGGAGGCCGACAGTGCCCTGGCATTTAAGGCGTCCTCGCACTCCGTGTACAAGGACAGCGCCTGGATTTTCCTGGGAGTGCTTCCTCACTAACTGACCAAAGGAGATGTCCTCTCTGTGTTCTCCCGGTACGGCGAGATTGTTAACATTAATCTCACGTGGGACCGGAAGGTAAGTTTAAAAGTTCAGTTTTATCTGCTATGAAGACCAGCAGAGTACAATATTGGCTGTTGACAATTTTAATGGCCTCGAGGCCACCACGTATCCCATTAACAGCCCCCCTCAGGCTTCAGAGGGTGTGGGTGACACGACCAGAGAGCTCTGGGAGAAGGGCTCTGGGGCTCAGACCCCCTCATCGAGTCCAATCTGGAATCTCTAGTGACGAAACACTCTCCGAACAGCACAAATTAGGAAAACAGAAGAGAAATAAAACCAGAAAGAAGACCGCTGTATGAGTTAAAGATGAAGTGGGACAGACTGAACAGTCATCGTTCCTGCCAGCCGGAAGCCGGAGGCCCTATTAAAATGGAGAAGAACGTCCCAGGTTCCTTCTTAAACATACCAAGGTGAAGTTAGGGTCTATCGCAAATCAAACGCCCCAGCCCAGATGCTCTGAGGCCGGAGGCAGCTTGCAGCAGTGTGCGGAGTCGGGGCTGAGGAAGGAGAATCCAGGTTGTGAGCCCAGCCTGTTCTCAAAGGCTGGAGGAGGAAAGGGGGAAGAGAGCCCAGATGGGGACAGAGATTGAAGCTCAGAGGCATTTTAGGCGATAGGAGGCACAGCCACAAACATTCTCCAATCCCACGGACCAGGGCTGTGGCCTGCTCAGTTCCTCATATTTTTAAATGAAATGTGATATTTAAAATAGCATGGCCTGGAAGCTGTTATTCATTTGATAATTCCTGTAAATAAAGTAACTGGGACAGAATTTCCTTAAATTTTGAACGCACCCCCCCCCGCCCTTTTTATTTCCTGCAACCATTTAGAATTTTACAACAGTTGTGAAATTATCTTAACTGAATTTGTATGGCTTCTTTTGTAAGCTCCTCGAGATTTTGATGCCTAAGGTTTTTAAGAGTAATGACCTATAGTTGTTCACCATGTAGTAACTACCTCCCATGATATCCTGCCTAAATTCTACCATTTTCTACAGAACAGGATTTGCAAAAGGTTAGAAGCACTGAACCAGATAACCTCTATAGTCTGTTATAGTTCCGAGCTTCTCAGGATACCGTGGGAGAATTTCAGCCAGCATAGAGGGGATTTACTGCTATCATATAGTTTTTCTACTAAGCAGTAAAAAATATTTTAAGTATTTAGGTCCTGCTCCTATATGATTTTATGTTTTTAATAGGATAGTAGTTTTGTGGGGTTTTTTGACTATAACTTTAGCTAATGATAAAGGGCAAAGGATATTCTTATGGAAAGGAGCATCAGTTGAGGTACATAATTAATCATGGGGGATTGAAAGTAGGGTATCTCAGATAGCACATTCTTGCTGTTCTCTACTTTGTATATATACACGTATATACATATACATACCATCTATACATATATATAAAATTTAAGAAAGTGTGGTATTTTATTCTCACAAGAAGTCGTTTTATCTGCTAGAGAGCTTGGGATATGTAAAGCGATATAGCATAATTGGAAATGCAAAATGTTTCCCGGATTCTGTTAGTATTTGATGTTTGATTGATGAGCGTTTCATTCCCATTTGCAATTTCATATTCTGCATATGGGCAGAACTGTGTGTATGAACTTGCAGAGGTTGCTACTTAGGATGGAAACCTTAAGCTAACCTTTTGGAAATTGCCTGTCCATTTTAAATAAGAAAAAAATCCCAAGATTCTTATATATCTTGAATGATTTTGAATATTGTGACTTTGGGCCAATCATTCTTTATACAGGCATACCTAATTGCTCTTCATAGATACTGTGTTTTTTACAAACTGAAGGTTTGTGGCAACCCTGCATTGAGCAAGTCTATCAGTACCGTTTTTCCAATAGCATTTGCTCACTTTGTGTCTCTGTGTCAAATTTGGAAATTCTCACAATATTTTAAACTTTTTCATTATTATATTTGTTATGATCTGTGACAGTGATTACAACTAGCTGAAAGCTCAGATGATGGTTAGCATTTTTAGCAATAAAGTATTTTTAATTAAAATATGTACTTTTTTTTTTAGACATAATGCTGTTGTATATGTAAGAGACTACAGTATAGGGTAAACTAACTTTTTTTTTTAATATTTTATTTATTTATTTGAGACAGAGAGAATGAGAGACAGAGAGCACGAGAGGGGGGAGGGTCAGAGGGAGAAGCGGACTCCCCGCCGAGCAGGGAGCCCGATGCGGGACTCGATCCCGGGACTCCAGGATCATGACCTGAGCCGAAGGCAGTCGCTTAACCAACTGAGCCACCCAGGCGCCCTAAACTAACTTTTATATGCACTGGGCAACCAAAGAATTCATTTGACTTGCTTTATTGCAATCTTGGCTTTCTTGCAGCGGTCTGGAACCCCACCCACAATATCTCTGAATTATGCCTGTACGAGAAATATATTTGGCCTAAAAATTTTCTTAAAAAAACTCATTGTAATTTTGCATTTCTATATTCAGAAGGTACCAGTACTATAAGCAATGACAGCACTGCTAATCCGCATTTACTCATTAATAGAAATTTCTATAGTAGGCATTTAGTATCGATTTTAAAGATCTTTTTATTTTTTTCGTAAAACTAGCTAAAAATAGGGGGAAAAAAAGGCTTTTAATCCAGTTATCAGATCTGAACTGTTTTCATATTTCCACATTTACTTCTAGTCTTTGCCCACATGCATGCATATTTTACATAGTTGCAGGTCCTTCGTTTATTCATTTATTTGTTCATTCATTCAAGAAATATTTAAGTTTCTACTAAATACCAAGGGCTATAATATAGCTGTGGATACAAAAATGAATGTGACACAATGCCTGGCCAGAGGAGGTCATAATATAGTGGAAGAGAGGCACATGCAAGCAGTAAAACTAGAAGTACGTGAAGAATGTGCTAGAATTGTAAAAAGGGACACAGGCAAGTGAGTGGGGCAAATGAGGTGAGAAAAGACATTGTGGGCAGGGATTCCAGTATGTGCAGAATCCAGGAAAGTTACAAGTAGTTCAGTGTAAGTGGGAGCACAGGGTATTGCCCTTAACAGTGAGAAATGAGGCTGTTGGAAAAAGAATAGAAGAAAGTTCTTGCATGCTGTACATGCTATTTGAGCTTATCTTACTTTGAAGGAATCAATGATTTTTTTTTTTTAAGATTTTATTTACTTATTCGACAGAGAGAGAGAGATAGCGAGAACAGGAACACAAGCGGGGGAGCGGGAGAGGGAGAAGCAGGCTCCCTGCTGAGCACAGAGCCCGATGCAGGGCTCGATCCCAGGACCCCTGGATCATGACCCGAGCCGAAGGCAGACGCCCAACGCCTGAGCCACCCAGGCGCCCCGGAATCAGTGATTTTAAAGAGAAAGTAACATGATGAGAAATAGGTTTCTGAAAAAAAACACGTGGTGGGAAGGTGGAGAATGAATTAGGTTGGGGGAGGAACTGGAGGCAGAAAAAGGAGTAAGAAGGCAATTGCTGTGGTTTAAGGGAGAAATCATGAGGGTCTGAACTGAGGCAGCGTGGTACAGGAGAGAGAGAGGAACTGGGGACCTCTACAGTTACTAGGAAATAATACTGCAAGGAAAGGGAAGACCCCCAAATTTCTGACTAGAGAATACAAGAAGAGGAGCAAAGTATATGTGATATGTGAGCAAAGTATGTGTGGTAGGGAGTAGAGGAATGCAAGGTGATGACAGGGAAGGTGATGTTCATTTTGCTTCTTGTTGAAGTAAGCCAAAATAACAGCTTGATAGTGGCTCAGAATTAGGGGCACCTAGGTGGCTCAGTTGGTTAAGCATCTGACTTTGGCTCAGGTCATGATCTCAGGGTCCTGGGATCGAGCCCCGAGGCAAGCTCCTAGCTCAGTGGGGGAGTCTGCTTGTCCCTGTCCCTCTCTCTCTATCCCTCCCCCCTCTTGTGCTCTCTCAAATAAATAAATAAAATCTCAAAAAAAAAAGTGAGGGAGAACACCAGGTAGCAGTGAGAGGTAAGCAACTTCAAATACTGTCTTTTGGTTGTTACATGTAGTATAGTACACCTTACCATAACTTTAATAGCTACATAATATGCCATATAGTGACCACAGAATAATTTAGCAAACATGTAAAAGCATTTTTCCTCTAAAATAGCTGTGCATTGAGTACATTTGTGCATATGATTTTTTGGTGTTGTTATGCTATTTTTATAGGATAAATTCTCAGGAACTGCATCATTGGGTCAAAGAATATGAGTGGTTTGGGCCTTTTGGTTTTTCTAAGCCATTTATCATCATTTATATGATACTAGGGAATGGATTCAGAAAAAATAATTTGGCGGGTGAAATAAAATGACAGAATTTTGAACTGAAATTCATAACCTTGGTGAATATGCCTAGATTTACTACATCATTTGGTTTGAGGTTAATTATTTTTCTCAGATATTATTGTTTTGAAATAAAGGTGGTTCCAGAGTAGGACTCCCAGCAAAAGTCACTTTTGACCTTATAATATTCCTGCTTGGGTGATATACTTGTTTATCTTGTGATTTAAAGTCTTAATAGAAAGAAGCAAAATACTGGTTTTATCAGACATTGGAAAAACTAATTTTATTCTTAATTCTATAAGGTGAGAATAAAATTGACTATCTTTTGAATCCTCATTTATGGTCTTTGGTAGCTACCTAGATCGCCTCATGGTGGAGCTGCCTCTGATTAGAAGAGCAAGCAGGTTCTATTTTTGATGCTTTGTATTTATATGGAGGAGTCCATTTATTGTCTAAAACATGTGACTTTAAGTAACCATAGATCCTAAATGGAAGAAAAATCCATGAGTTAAATAACAATATTTGTTTCCAAAGCTGATCACTTTATAGGAATACATAATCTGGGGCGAATCTGTTGCATAAAATTCAGTAATTTGTGCTGAAGTAATCACGTTACCTTGACAGGCCTGTTGTTGATTTTACTGTCTTTTTGCCTCCAGCATTTTTGCTTTTCATTTGTACAAGATGAAGAAGATACACGATATGAGTTTGGCTCATGTGTCCGAATATGGCTCCCCAGGGAAGACTTGATACAGCTGAAGCTATTGCTTGTTAGAGACCTTTTATTTTGAGCAGCTGCCTTAACAGCCTTCATCTTGTTACATGAGCTGTATCTCTGCGATAGGAAGAGAAAGATATGCCTGAGCTATACTTTTTGACTAAAACTTAAAATTGCAAAATCAAAAACAGAGATGGATGTCCCTGAAGTTATATTTTTATAATATGTGACAAGTATGCAATTTTCTTATCCAGCTTTAAAGCATTCCCTTAATCCCCAGAGGTGTTTGTTTTGTCTCATTCACACAAACTACTGGCCATAAACTATTGCATTTTGGTTTAGTAGTTTGAGTCCTTATCCAGAAGGCATCTCAAAGGACTCATCTACAAAAATAGATTCCAGGGCCACTCATCCTGAAGGGACAGTTCAGTACTTCCTTTCCTCCTGTGCCCCTATATGCACATGAAGAAAACCTCAGTTCATCAGCTGTTCATGGAATATAAGGAATGAATTATGCTTGTTCATCTAATTGTGCTTAACCGGAGGACTAGGATGGAGTCAACCACAGGTTTATTTGTGAGATGCGGCAAGAATGGCTTTTATTTTGTAATACCTAAGTCAGCCAGGAATCTAGGTTATGGCAGTGCCAACGCCTCTCAGGCATTCTTCGTGCCTGTGAGTTTAGAAATTCATATGTTCTCTGAAAGTAGCAGCACCGAACGAAAATATCACATATCATTCCAAGCCCCATTTACATAGTTGCAGTGGATATGATTAATAACAGTTACCTTAACGTTTGTTTGACCCCTTATGGCTGATTGACTCAGTTTACTAGTCGCTTTGGTATATTCAAGAAGTAATCCAAATTCTTTCTTCATTTCAGTTAAGGAACAAGTCAGAGAAAACACACTTTGATCTGTTGGGAGGCAGAAGTTCTCTCTTAAGTGACAGTCTCGTTGGACTTCTAAACTAAAGCCTAAATTGAACTGCAATATATTTTTTGATACTTGGCCTCATTTGATTCTTTTACTCTTTAATGGAAGGTCAGTTTTTGGCCATAAATGCATAGAAGATAAAAATATACTGAGCTTGAGTTTGGTCTGCTGAATGGGTGAGGGCTTCAGATTTTTCCTTATAAACATATGTTGCAAAAGAACAGCAGGCAATAGGCGTAATAATAGAAGCCAATACAGGGGATATCTGGACTGGAACTCTGAGTAGATATTAATGATGCCCTATTGTCCAACACAAGGGCTAAGCAATATTTCAGGGATGCGGGCCCTTTTCTGGGGGCTTATTCATTCCAGTGAGATGGATTTAGAAGAGAAGAGCCCTAATCAGGGAAATCCAAATCAAAACCTCAATGAGATACCACCTCACGCCAGTCAGAATGGCTAAAATTAACAAGTCAGGAAACGACAGATGTTGGCGGGGATGTGGAGAAAGGGGAACCCTCCTACACTGTTGGTGGGAATGCAAGCTGGTGCAGCCAGTCTGAAAAACAGTATGGAGGTTCCTCAAAAAGTTGAAAACAGAGCTACCATACGACCCAGCAATTGCACTACTGGGTATTTACCCCAAAGATACAAATGTAGTGATCTGAAGGTGTACGTGCACCCCGATGTTTATAGCAGCAATGTCCACAATAGCCAAACTATGGAAAGAGCCAAGATGTCCTTGAACAGATGAATGGATAAAGAAGATGTGGTATATATATACAATGGAATATTATGCAGCCATCAAGAAATGAAATTTTGCCATTTGCAATGACGTGGTTGGAACTAGAGGGTATTATTCTAAGCAAAATAAGTCAATCAGAGAAAGACGTGTCATGTGATCCCACTGGTATGAGGAATTCTTAATCTCAGGAAACAAACAGGGTTGCTGGAGTGGTGGGGGTGGGAGGGATGGGGTGGCTGGGTGATAGACATTGGTGAGGGTATGTGCTATGGGGAGCACTGTGAATTGTGTAAGACTGATGAATCACAGACCTGTACCTCTGAAACAAATAATACATTATATGTTAAAAAAAAAAAAAAAAGATAGTAGGAAGGTAAAAATGAAGGGGGGGGAAATTGGAGGGGGAGACAAACCATGAGAGACTATGGACTCTGAGAAACAAACTGAGGGTTCTAGAGGGGAAGGGGGTGGGGGATGGGTTAGCCTGGTGATGGGTATTAAAGAGGGCACGTACTGAATGGAGCACTGGGTGTTACATGCAAACAATCATGGAACACTACATCAAAAACTAATGATGTAATGTAGGGTGATTAACATAACATAATAAAATAAAATAAAATAATACAATGCTATTTTTGATATGTAAAAAAAAGAAAAAAAGAAGAGGCCTAGAGAATTCCCCTCTGACAGGGCTTGTCTTTGGGTCTCCTTGAAACCAGGTTTGTTGGTAGGAAAAGCTTGAGTAACAGGATAAGTGTCAGAGTACTATTTCATATTTAAACTCTGAACAGTTTGATATGTTTAAATAAGTTTGAACATAGATTGGACTTGTACAGGGAGCCATGTTGGAGGAATAAAAGCACAGAGCAGAAACAGATTTGGTATTGTATTGGATGTGGTATTTTTATATTTTAAGTAGTCACTTCTTAGGATTAGTATTCTATTTCTTTTGATTTAATATGTAGTAACTAATATTAAGAAAAAAGGTCTTATATTTTTAAACTCCTTAACCGCATGTATTTATAGGAATGGGCATCATTTTTGTCCTTAGCAGTTTTAGTTAGTAAGTAATGATTAGCAGACAGCATGATAATTGTTGAAATACTGTGGGAGTGTCAGTAACAAAGCCTTCTCTTAAAATCCTAGGAATTTATTGTGTAAAGGGTTCCACATTCTTTATTGTAGTTTTCTTTCCAATAGTGTTTTTGAGACATTTCTGGCATGTTTCTTCAGCTTCTTGTTTGATTTCTGTCAAACAGGATTTTTCCAGTATTTGTGTTACCAGTCATAGGAAAAAGCAGATCATCGTTAACATTAAAATGTTACTGAGATTTCAGAGCTGGAGGCCATTATCTTTTCCTATTTTTCTTTATGCTACAGTATTTGTAATGTAGTGTTCCCAAAATAATAAGCAACTTTTGGGAAATAAATTTAGTAAGTAGCCAACTAATTTCTCACATAAAACCAAAGAAAGGTAGTGCCATCAGATTAAGCTATTAAACTGTATTTACAGAGTCTATATCTATAAAGTGTAAACTACTAAGCTCTATCAGTACAACAGTAACTACCCGTTATATTGACCAACCAGAATTTATCCATTTTTATTCATACTGATCTTGCTTTCAGGATAGAGAGGGATTTTCTTCCTTTTTCTGTTGGCTATGAGTGGAAGTCATCAATTTTTTTTTTCTGACTTTCATTAATGGTTTGAAATAAAGAGTTAGATGCATGGCTTTTCAATTTCTTTTACTACTTTATTTTATTACTTGGTTATTTTAAGGTCAAAAGATTTCCATTTCCAAAATACATAATAGAAATAAGAAAGCAGTAAAATTTGGACTTAGATAATATGGACATTTTTCTTAAAAGTGTCAACATGATTTACAAATTATTAAAAAGGCAGTAAAATTTGAACTTACATAGCATAAACTTTACCTTAAACTGTCAGATACATTATTTTAATGTTACTTTATTAATATATCACTAATAATTATTTTTCTAATCAACAGAGAAAGTGAAGTAAAATCTAGTTACCCAAGAAATCATTAGAATTGGAAACACTAGATATTCTTGTGTTAATTTGGTTTTGTTTCCCTGAAGTCTGTATTTCCTCTGTGTTATCTGAGATCGACTGTATATAATCAAATACCTGAAGGAAAGGTGAGGGTTTTCTAGTTGAATCAGGCTCCAAACGTCATTTTTATATAAGTTATCTGGAGAATTGACAAAAGTGGTTTTATTTAAAGGCTATCTGTAGGAGATAATTGCTTCAGTTTTCCATTTAGCTAGAATGATCCTGGCCATAATGTCCTCTTCTGTTGAATTTCTCTTCAAAGTCGGATCCCAGAATCCCTACAAAATCTGAAACAGTGCTCCTCATTTGGGTAACTTAGCATCCTCACAGAAATCCTGTCATAATTCATTTGTAAAACAATACCTCTACATATCTAAAATAGTTTTTCATAAGAAGAATGTTCCGTAGGAAAAATAGTTCCAAGGGAAAAATAATTGGCCTGTCCCTTGGACAAAATGCTATTAAATAGTGTATTATGAGAACAGGTAACACTTTCCTTGTCTTTGTGATTTTTTTCAATATAAATTTTAGAGAAATGTTAGAGAAATCACTTCAAAATAGAATATACCAGAAATAATCAGTCCATAAATGGTTCTTTTGAGGACTGTTAAATGAAAAGTTACCAAATGAAGTACTCCTCCATGTTTGCAAAACAGTTTTCATCCACAGGAGGCTTGCAGCATTTGGTATTTCTAGAAAGATATGGCAGAAGTAGTGCTAGAATTATGATTTTTGCCAACTCATATTCCCTAATGGCAATAGACCCTCCAGAAAAGAATTGAAAATTAAAAATGGTAATAGTATGTTCTATATATCATCAGTATATTCTCTAATATTTATTGTTAAGTATACATAAAGTGTAGCCAATTGTAATAATAACTACCATATTAATACCTGTTGTCAAAGATCTTTGAAAACAAAGCTTGTAAGATTAGGGACCAACAGGAATGTGTTCCTTAAAATGATGAGATTATTTTAAAAATATCCTCCACCTGTCCACCCCGGTGGGAGAGTACTTGCATGGTATGGGTATGAGTATTTGGGCAAAGTGCTTGAAACATTAGGACACAGCAAAAATGGTTTTGAAATGTTTTCTTGTTCAAAATGCATTTGTTGCCAGGTCACTACTTGTTGATCATTTTATATCCCATGCCTAAGAGTGTTTAAAACACCGTATTACAGGCTTCTCATTCCATGTTGGGCAACTTTTAAATCCACGTGTCAGTGGTGAATGAGTTGATTAGTAGCGTGGATGACTGCTGGGATCTCCCCTTCCCTTTATTGACAGTTCCTTTGTAAAGCAAATGCCAGTTCTGCAGTCTAGTAATAAAGACAGGAGCTCCCCTGTTCATTAGACATGCAGCAGTAAAATGGGTATGATAGCTATGGAAATGTATTTGCAATATGTTCTGTTTGCTCGATACTCATACAAATACTGCAATCCCTATTTACTCAAAGCAGTAATGTATAATAGAATACTTACAGTCTTTGTGAGGTTCCCGTGACCTTGAATTGGTGTTCATCTCAGACAGTAATTGCCATATTAGAAATTGCCATCCTCATCTTTTGCAATTATTTTAATTTTTAATTTTCAAAGTTACCATCCTAGTACTTTTAATATTTTTTTTTTAAGATTTTATTTATTTATTTGACAGAGAGAGAGGCAGGGAGAGACGGAACACAAGCAAGGGGAGCAGCAGAGGGAGAAGCAGGCCTCCCGCGGAGCAGGGAGCCCGATGTGGGGCTCGATCCCAGGACCCTGGGATCATGACCTGAGCTGAAGGCAGACGCTTAACGACTGAGCCACCTAGGCGCCACCACTTTTAATATTTTGAAAATTTTTTTAACTTCACTTTTCAGGTGAGTATCAGTATTGACCCCTGGAGGACTCATCATGTTGGGGATTTCCAACTACTCCCCTAAAATGAATGCTTCACTGGAACAGTTTCATCCCATTAGGAACATGGGAAAACAAGCAGCCACTTATCTCTTTTGGCTTAAGCCAAAAGAACCTAAATGAAAGAAATAAACACAAACTAATCTGGTGATACTTTCAGGAAATGCACTAATGACATGAATGCTTATGGGTCGTTGTCATTGTCATCACCATCAGCAGCAGCAGGAGCATCACATGTAGTACTTCCTATGTGCTCAACACTGTTCTAAGAGCCTACCCATATTAACCTAAAAAGAAGCCTTTGAGGTAGGTACTATTATTATTCTTTTTTGGGATAAAGGAGGCAAGGAGAACAAGGAGGCAAGATTGGTTATGAGACTTCCCCTAATCACCCAGGTAGAAGGTGCTAGAGCTAGAATTTGACCCCAGGCAGTCAGGCTTCAGAATCAACCCTCAGTCCTTATGTTTTAGCTTCATGTTATGATGTCTTATCTCCATGTTTTTTATTTTGTATAACTGTGGGTGGGCTGACATTCATTTGAACTTCCCTATTTTTTAATCCTTTATTGGGGCTTTGGAAATATTTTTTTATTAATAAAAAGTTATAGTTACCACAGAATTCCCAGAGCACCTAACTTTTGAGTTGTTCCAAGCCTTCATTTGTTTCTGGGTCAACTTTTTCTGAATCATCATTCACAAAATGAATAAGGCTGATCTTATAATATTGCCATGTTCAGCTCTCCAAAAATAACCATTGTGGCACGTGACCTATCATTCTTATGGATCCTATTGAAAGATGAGCTCAGCTGCTTGTACAAATCGTTTTCTTTTCCTTCTCCTTTAATACTGTCTATCAGCAAATCAGGAGGCAGTATTTCCTTTTGTGGTGTTGCTCAAAATATGAGGATTTTACACTTGTAAAATGTGCTTTTATATCTTAGCCCACTATCTATTATAAACAAAGCCAATAAAAACATGCCATGTTATAACTTTTTCTAAATCAGAATTATTTTCCAGATCAGTAAATGCCATGTTATCATTGTCATCACCTTACAGTATTTTAAACAACCGAGTTAAGGGAACCTGGATGGATAGAATTTAACAAGTGGTGAAAAGAAAAAAATGACCTCTTGATTGTTAGATCAAATGCAATTGAATTTTGACCTGCGTGTGATGGCCTTGTCCACAGTTAATGACTAAATTGATCTATTCTTTGTTGATTTGGTCTTTTCTTGTCAGCTTTAAAGATCAATTTTTGCCTTATTACTCAGGTTGTCATGTAGTTTATTTGTTTTTGTCGTTGAAAGATAAAGAATTACCCACCTATCAATCAGGGATATGTCTCAGGTAAAGATAGACAATAAGGAAGTCAGATCATTGAGTTGAAGAAATCACTGATGTTGAGGAATATAATTTTTTAGTATTTTGTTTAACCAGATTGGCTCCTGATGTTTATCAAATTTTGTAGATAATGAATGAGTTGCACATTACTTATTAAATGCCTTTTTGTATACGTTGATGATCTAGATTGTATACCAAATCAGTCAAAGAACGTGATAGCTTTTGATTTATAATCTAGGACAGAAAAAACAAGCATAATTTTTAAATATAATGGATATTTAAATAATGGACATGTTTCTATGTGGAACAGGAAAGAGATAAATGCATTTTTTGGTATCAAAGATTGATTGAGAGGGGTTTAGAGAAGGTCACTTTGCCTTATTGCTAGTCAGAGATAATTCATCGATGGGGTATATTTTCAAGAGGAGTTGAAAGCAGAGGGAAATGGCTGTTAGTAGGCTTTATTTGGGATAATAAAGACATTCTAGGAATGGACTTTAACATGGGAGGTTACAGATGTGGAATGAGAGCCCTGGAGGCAAGGTAAAATGTGGGCCTGGCAATAGACATAAGTAAATAGAAGGTGGAACTCAAAATTGAAGACTTCCCTTAATTCTTTGAAAGGAAGTAGTGTTTTAATGAAGCCAGAATGCTATGAAGACCCTGTTCACACCTGGAAAAAATGTACAGAATGTGTTACATTTAAATTAAAGTTTAAATTAAAGTCTCATCCTATAACAAATTAGTCATTAAGTATATTCTAGAACACTTTCTTAACTGGTGTCTGAAGTACCTGGAAAACAGTCATTAAAATTTCGTTTATATTTGGTGATAGGCAGATCATTCCCTAGAACATTGTCTAAATGCTGCTGAGAGATGTAATTTGACTAGTAAATTAATGGTTTCTGGTGATCTTAATGTTAACATAACATTTGGAGGCATTGCTCATCAGGGCTGCAATATTGTGTTTTACAAGATGCATGAGACAAAGGCACTTAATGAGTTTGGGCTGCACTGCACATATTGTGCCTAACTCTGTTCAAACTGTTACAGGCTTCCTGCCAAGATATGTAGGAGGAATTGCCTAAAAGATTAGTAGAAGAAATGGTCCCAGCCCCTGCTGGGTACCCTTGTGATTGGTTTGTCAACAGTTGGAGAAAATTTTGGTATAGACAGTAAACAATTAGTGTCAGTTCATAGAAATGCTGGACCCCTGCATAAGGTTTATGAAAAGAGAAATAGTGACTCTAGTATAGTATTTTCTTCTTTGTGATATGTGTGGTTTTAATATGTAATGGCTACTCCTAATATTCATTATTCATGTCCATTCACATTTTTAATAAAAATTTTCTGTGATAAATTCCATTTGATATACTTCTAGAAAACGAATGGCTAGATAGCATTGCAAGTTTAATATTCTTTTTTTATATACATAGCAAAAATTTAAAATTATTCACATCCTTATTAAATTTTAAACATAAATAACAATTAATGTTGTTGCCCATTAATAGTCTACAAGTGAAAAATGGCAAAGGCTGTTTGTTATCCTACATGGTCTGCTGCTTAGAGGACACACATACATAAACATTATTCCTGAGTTGTAAAATCATTGTACAATGAAAGAATAAATTATCTATAAAATTTGAAACATACACAACTGGAATAGTTTTATTTAAAAAATTTTTTTTGCAAATTCTTTAGCGTATTCTCTTTGTTGGTTATCAACATTTTTTCTTGTATGTTATCTTAAAAAATATCTATTCTTTACCAGCTTATAAATGTTTTACGTAGTAACAAAGCTTAACTTTTTTGTTACACCATTACAAACGTATTGGCCAATGTTTATTGAATATTTTCTGTGTGCCAGGAACTGTTGAAAGCACTTTATATGTATTAACACATAATTAACTCACAGTAATCCTAAGATGTAATTACTGTTACCAGCATCACTTTATAGAAAAATGAGGTACTGAGTAATCAGGCAGTTTGTCCAGCCTCACAGCTGGGAGGCGGTACTGTGAGGATTCAGTCCATGTAGTCTGACTGAGTCAGTCCTGGTGACAATTATATAGATTACCTTTTTCAGATTACCTGGGAACGAATGTTTGTGGTGGATGAAATTGAACTGTAGAATGATTTTAAATTAGAGGCTCTTTCTTAGGAGTGCGTATGTTCTGCTTTAAAAAATATAATAGCCAAACTAAGATTTGAAATGATTGTTTGCGTTCAGTTCTACTATTATTATTTTTACCATATTAACTATTTTGAATATATGGTTCAGTAGCATTAATACATTCATACTGTTGGTGCAGTTATCACCACTGTCCTTCTGCAGAACTTTTTCTTCATCCCAAAATGAAGCTCTGTACCCATTAAATAATACCTTCCCTCGGGGCGCCTGGGTGGCTCAGTTGGTTAAGCGACTGCCTTCGGCTCAGGTCATGATCCTGGAGTCCCGGGATCGAGTCCCGCATCGGGCTCCCTGCTCTGCAGGGAGTCTGCTCCTCCCTCTGACCCTCCTCCCTCTCATGTGCTCTCTGTCTCTCTCATTCTCTCTGTCTCAAATAAATAAATAAAATCTTAAAATAAATAAATAAATAAATAAATAAATAAATAATACCTTCCCTCTATCCCCTTTTCTCAGCCCTTGGCAAACACTACTCTACTTTCTGTCTTTGTATCTCACTTCTCCCCTCTATAAAGTGATGCTGATAACAGTAATTACCTCTTAGGATTATTGTGAGTTAATAATAGGCTTAGCATAGCATGATCTCTCTTCAGAGCTATGTCAGACTGCAAGGGGGGCACTTGGGTGGTAGAGTTCTGCTAAGATGAACCAAACATCATTTGAATTGCCTGCTATTTCACTATTGTTTTCTGCCCAAAGAGAAACACTTTCATAATATGGGTGTGGGGTGGGGGTGGTGGGGGCTGTTGGGAAAGAGGCAAGATGGGAAGGAAGGAAGTTTGAAGAACCTACTAACAGGAATGAAATAGTTAATTGGTTTATATTAGGATTCCAGGGAGGGGTGTGTATGTGTGTGTGCATGCATGTGCATGTACGTTTGTATGTTGGCAGAGCTTGAGGAGCTAGGGATAGATATATCAGAAACAACTGTGAGTTGTTTTCAAATTATTCTCTGCTGCTTTGCATTCCAGTTCTTCAGGATTCAAACTAGTCTTTGGGGATGGGAGTCTGTGTCATTTGTAGAAGCCCTTTTGTTGGTGTTGGTACCCCTCAAAGCCCACCCCCATACAGTTTTACACACAACTATGCAGGCACTTACATGTCAGTTAAGAACTACTGCACTGATTACATCATCTAAAAAGGAGGAAAAACGAAAGGCTAGTCCAGAGCTGGCTTATCCTTGGTTATTTTGAAACACATTTGGGAACATGGAGGCAAGCAGAACTGGGAATTTCAAGTATATTTGAGCTAACAATTTTGGATAGTAATGCCAATAAGCAGAGAAAGTGGTGGTAGCTATGAAACACAAACAAACAAAATGAGAAAAAAAGCCAGAAAGATGGCAGAGATGCACAGATATGGTCTAGGAAGAATCCATGGGCCCAGGACTGAGGCCATGAAGCATAACCTGTGGATTTAATCAACAAACACATAGCTAGGTACCATGAAAATAAATAGAAAATCAGTTTAACACATGTCTTAAGACAAACATTGAAATACTTTGTTTTTAGGGATATGATCATTGTACTTTTAAAATTGTTAAAATAGATTCCTGGTTCATTCAAGAGGTATGCCTAATTCACTTATTCTTTTAGATGTCTTAAACATTCCTTGAGTATAGTTCAATCAGAATCACCAACTTGTCTTGGTTTCCTCAGGACTTTCTCAGTTTCAGCACTGAAGTCCCATGTTTCTGGAATTCCTTTAGTCTTGGGAAGTTGATGACGATTGGTCACTGTAAGTTGAAGACACATTATTTATGACCATATCCTTATCATTTTATGTTGTACATATTAATTATATTTTCCTACTGTGTTTTTTTCTGTTTTCATCTTCATCTGTAAGAATAATAAATAGTATACAATAAAGTCAACTTTTCTTTGAATTACAATACTGTAGTTTTTGAAGCAGACATTTTTGCTTTCAAAGGAAGAAGGCAGCAAAATGTTATTGAAAGCAGTTGCATTTAATGTTTAAAGTGATACTTCCTAGATTAGATACCTGGCTGGTGACCAGATGTTTTAGGAATGCATCTTAATTAATTATAATGTCTGGCTTCAAAATGCACGTGCATATGTTTGGAAAATCTATCTGTTGGGCATATGTATCTTTCTTAAGAGAATTCACTCCAGTGGAAAGGAAGAGAGCACAGGTGTTAGGATTCTTATTCTCAGATACGCATTTGTTCTCAGATAATCATTTAAAACTGTTCATTTTTTCCTAATACAAGCATTTTCCATTATACATTTTCCTCCAAGCATTGCTTTAGCACCTTCCCATACCTTTTAATACATTGTGTTTTTATTTTCATTAAGTTCAAAACATGTTCTCATTTTCCTTTCAACTTGCTCAGTGACACATAGGCTATTTAGAAGTATGTTGTTTAATCTCCAAATATTTGGGAGTTTTATAGATCTCTTTCTGTTACTGATAACTAATTTTGTTATGAATGGAGAAGATACTTGGTATAGTATCAGTTACTTTCATTTGGTTGTGGTTTGTTTTGTGGCACAGATTAAGGTCCATCTTGCTGAATTTTCCATGTCCACTTGAAAAAAGTGTTGAACCTGCTGTTGTTAGGTTGAATCAGTTGATATTGAGGTCTTCTAGATCCTTAGAGATTTTCTGTCTGTTGTTCTATCAATTACTGAGTGAGTAGTGTTGGAATCTCCATCTATAATTGCAGATTTTTATATTTTTCCTTTTAGTTCTATCAATTTGTACTTCAGCTCTGTTGTTAGTGTGTACATGTTTAGGAATTTTATGTCTTCTTGGTGAATCTAATTATTTATCATTATGTAATTTTCCCCTTTATGCCAGGTAATATTCCTTCTTCTGAAGTCTACTTTGATATTAATATAGCCACTTCAGCTTTATTTTGATTTGTGTTTGCATAGTGTGTTTTCCCCATCCTTTTTCTTTTAACCTATTTATATCTTTATTTATATGTAAAGTGGGTTTCTTGTGAACAGCATGTATTTGGATTCTGCTTTATCAATTTGACCATCTCTGTATTTTCATTAGTATGTTTTGATCATTTACCTTTAATGTAACTATTTTACATAGTTTAATTGAAAGATGCCCAACTTGCTAGTTGTTTTCTATGTGTTTTCACTTGTTTTTCTCTTCCACTTTTTTTTCTGCCTACTTTTAAATTATTTACTATGATTCCACTTTAACTTACTGGCTTATTACTTATACCTCTTACTATTTTTAGGGTTTCCCTTGGGTTTACAATATGCACCTTTGATTAATCACAGTTTACCTTTAAGTAACATTGTAACACTTCATGTATAATGTCAGAAACTTACAATAGTATACTTCCAATTCATCCCTCTCAATTTTTTGGTGTTGTTGCCACAAATTTTTCAGGCCTTAGAAAAATGCAACCCTTAGGACAAAGCTAGTCATATTTATTTATAATGTATAATTTATGGCTACTTCTCATGCTACAAAGGCATAGTTGAGTAATTGCAACAGAGACCTTATGGCCCACAAAGCTGAAGATGTTTACTACCTGACTAAAGAAAAAGTTTGACAACTCCTGCTTTAGACAGTTATTCTTTTTAGTGTGATTAAGAAAAGAATATCTTTTATATTTACCTTTATTTTTTTAAAGATTTTATTTATTTATAGGACAGAGAGAGACACAACGAGAGAGGGAACACAAGCAGGGGAAGTGGGAGAGGGAGAAGCAGGCTTCCCGCTGAGCAGGGAGCCCGATGTGGGGCTCGATCCCAGGACCCTGGGATCATGACCTGAGCCGAAGGCAGGCACTTAACGACTGAGCCACCCAGGCGCCCCTACCTTTATTTTAACCATATTCAGCAATCTTCATTTTTTTCCAGGAGATCCAAGTTTTTGTTTGTGTCATATTCCTTCTTGCTGAAGAACTTCTCTTTAATATTGTAGTTCAGTTCTGTTGGAAATGAATTCTCTCAGTTTTTTTTAACCTGAAAAAATATCCTTTATTTTTTAGTTATTTTTGATGAACATATTTTTCTGGCTTAACAGTTATTTTTTATCTGTCCCTGCATAGTCTTGCTTGCATTGTTTTTGTCAAAACTTCTGCTCTAATTCTTACTTTTATTTCTTTGTATATAATTTGGATTCCCCACCCACCATGTTCAGTATTTTTTCTTTGTCATTAATGTTAAGCCATTTGAATATGATGTGCCATAGGGGCAGGTTTTTTCTTTCCCCCCTGGCTCCTTTTCTCTTTGTTCTCCTGGGAGTCCAGTTTTGCTTATGTTAGATTAGTTGATATATTCTTACTGCTTTTCAATGCTTTCTTATGTTTTCTTTTTCTATTTCACTCTTTCTTATCTTTGTGTTTTAGCTGGGGTAGTTTCAATTGACCTATCTTCAGATTCATTGGTTCTTTTCTTGATTATGTCAAATCTAATGAGTCTCTCAAAGTCATATTACCATTGGCTTTTATTTCTAGCATTTCTTGCAGCTCTCATATAATTTCCATTTTTCTGCTAAAATTCCCAATCTATTTTTCACCTTTTGCACTAGATCTTCTGACATATTAATCATAGTTTTAAAAAAAATTCCCTGTCTGTTAGTACCAGCAATTACAGTGCTTCTGTTTGGTTAGTTTCTAGTGCCCTACTTTTAAGTTTACTGATATTTTCTCTATCAGTGTCTAATCTGCTAAACCTATCCTATAGAATAGTTTTCATTTCTTCCTTGAGATTTCCTATTTGCTTCCTCATTGTGTGTATGTTTTACTTTAAATCTTTCTATATATATATATATATTTAAATTTATTTTTATTGTTTTTAATCTCTGCTTTACAGTCTGGTAATTCCATCTGTGTTTTTATTTTATTTTGGGAACTCTGCCTATTTACTGATTTTTCTTGTATTTTCTTTTTTACATATATAGTAATTTCTTATTGGATGATGGACATTATTATTTTTTTTTTTTAAGATTTTATTTATTTATTCATGAGAGACAGAGAGAGGCAGAGGGAGAAGCAGGCTCCCAAGGAGCAGGGAGCCCGATGCGGGACTCGATCCCAGGACCCTGGGACCATGACCTGAGCCGAAGGCAGACGCTTAACCATCTGAGCCACCCAGGCGCCCATGATGGACATTATTGAGCTCACATTGTTGAGTCTGGATTTTATGGTCTGTTAATAGAATGTTGTGTTCAAGTAGACAGTAAATTTTCTAGAGCATGTGGTTAATCATTTTGAGACTTGATTTTAAGCTTTATTAGGAAAATTCTATAGTGGAATTCTTTTTGTAGGACTATATTAGCTACTTTCCACATATGGTTTCTCTTAATTCTAATGAATACCTGACAAGTTCAAAAAGAGAAATACGGTGTATGTTAACCTATTATAAGGGTTTGACATTAGAAAGTTCTCAGCAAAGTACCTATTTAGAAGAGCCATGAGGTCTTCATTCAGTCATTCCTCTATCAATTATTACTCTCAGGAGGACTAGGAAGATATTAGCAAGAAGAGGCAGATTCATGGATTTTAGAGAAGGAAATGTACAAAGGGTTATAGGAAGTCTGAGGAGAGAGTACAGGCTTCTGGTTTCAGGAGGTGCTAGGAAGTCAGATTCATGAAGGAAGTGTCACTTTAACTGGATCTTGAAGGAAGGAAGGATTTACATTATGAGCTTTGATGGAGGAAAGACATTTCAGGCATAGCTAACACATATAAACAATTTTAGAAAACTGGTAAAAATCAGCATGTGAAAGTTGTCAAAAGTGTTAGGTGGGAACATAATAGTACTTAATATGGTTACTGTACATGTAAAGTGAAATAATGCCTGTAAAATGCTTACCAAAATATTTGGCATATGGTATATACTAAAATATTGTTTATTTTGCACATATTTGGGAGGAAATATTTGATATTTTTTAAACGAAATGATAGCTTGTATATATTCATTTAAAAAATGAATATCTCACCTTTTTAAAGAGATATTTAAAACCATTGTTATATTCACTTTTAAAATTACTAATTTTCTGTTGTCATATTTTTCAGGTTAATCATTATTTCTTGTGGACCCTCTATAAAGATAGACATTTTTATCTTCATTCTTCAATTCTGGTTATTACTCAGTAATACATGTCATAGCAGTAGACAGAGAAATCTGCTTTGAAATTGACTTTGAAAGGCTTAGATCAATAATGTTTGAACAATCATACAAAAATAATTTTATATTTTTCTAGTTATTTATGATTTACATTTGAAACTTAGAATTGATCTGTCATGTTTGGTGACCTTGACTTTTTGACATCATTGCCAAATATTCAATCACTATTATATAGATTCATGTTCTTGTCCTATATCTAGTAATTGATCTGTTCTTTATTATGTTAAACCTATTTGGATTTAGAAGGATGGGCTTCTTCCTAATTAACCTTAGCTGTTATGATAAGATTATATTGCAGATTGACACTGGCAGTTTATTTTATGACATTGTTTATTTGGTGTTCAGGAAAGCACTTAATCATTTAGCTAATAAACTGTCAAATAGATTGTTTGGGAAGCCAGAATTTGGCTTTGACAGCTTTTTAAAAAAACATATTTGGCACAAAATTAGAGAAATAAATATGAAAATCATTAAGTACCTAGGAACCAAATCGCATTTAAATAACATATAGACTTTTAATAGAAAATTACATAAATTTCTTGGACCTTAATATTATATAATAATAGCAATAAGTCAGTGAAGAAGATGCATTACTGTGGTGAAAGAAATATTGTTCATAGGAATTGAGATACAGGAGACATCCACGTGTTCAAGAACATCAGGAAAGGGGACTTATGATTGATAAAAGCTTCTAATATGGAGGCTAACATTTTTTTGTTCCCTTTTAAGGTGGAGTTCATACATTCTGTAGTATTTGTTGAGCTGCTTCTACTTTTGTAGGTAATGAGAAAACAGATTAAATACAACTCTAGATTTCAGGATGCTTATAATTAGAGAAGATGTATTTGTATGAGCTAATAAAATGAAAAAATTATCTTGTTCAACCGTCTTTATAAATAAGGAAATTTTATGTTATTTTAGCAATTCATAGATATGATGGGATTTTATGGTAGAATTGGGGGCACAATCACAGGTTTTTAAATCTTTTTTTTTTTCTACACAATAAAATATGGTTGTGTCTCATATTCTCCTGTGAAATGGCATTATTAGCATGCCTTAAACATTTTATCATAATTATTGTGAGGATTAACTGAATAAATATTTGCAAAGCAAATATTAAGAACATGTTAAGGACTCAATATCTGAGGCTATTATCAGCAATATTTTAAGTTCTGTGCTATCTGGCAAAGACTGTATTTAATGCTGTAGAAATTTAGACAAAAGCATAATTAATAGGAAATGGATAAGCAGATTCTCAGCCACACCGTGGAAGACCACAGAGTACAATGCAGTGGTAAACCTAGGGCTTCTAGAGCAAGACAAGTTGCGTGTTAATCCTCTGTCACTTACTAACAGTAGAACCATGTACAATTTAGTTATAATTTTAAAAGCTTCAGCTTCCTCCAGTTTATAATAATAAAACCTATGCTTAAATGTGTCAAGTCCACAAACTTGGTGTATTATCAATATGCAATATATGTTAACTTTTATTACTAACCAAACAATTTGACAAAATCAGCAATTGGCTAATGAAGTCAGTATAGCCAGAGGAAAAATATATATATTTTTTAAAGATTTTACTTATTTATTTGACAGAGAGAGAGAGACAGTGAGAGAGGGAACACATGCAGGGGGAGTGGGAGAGGGAGAAGCAGGCTTCCCGCTGAGCAGGGAGCCTGACGTGGAGCTAGATCCCAGGACCCTGGGATCCTGACCTGAGCCAAAGACATGCTTAATGACTGAGCCACCCAGGTGCCCCGGAAAAATATATTTAAACTAACTTGTACTGTATATAAAGCTTAATTCTCAAATTTTAGTAACATCAAGGTTAGATTTTGCCAAGGCTGTAACTGAAATACTAGGATTTCTTAGTAACAACTAAAAATATTCATTTTGACATTTCTTTTCCATTTTACTTTTAACTTTTTCTTTTATATAAAAAATCTCTAAATTAAATGTTTTAATAAGAACTTTTTGCTTTAAAAAGTTACCAATGTGGGGCGCCTGGGTGGCTCAGATGGTTAAGCGTCTGCCTTCGGCTCAGGTCATGATCTCAGGGTCCTGGGATCGAGCCCCGCATCGGGCTGCCTGCTCAGCAGGAGGCCTGCTTCTCTCTCTCCCTCTACTACTCCTCCCTGCTTGTACTCTCTCACTCTCTCTGTCGAATAAATAAATAAAATCTTTAAAAAAAAAAAAGTTACCAATGTGACTGGTATTGAAATAATGTCAATAAGTAACATATGGTAATGGTATAAATATTACATTAGTTTTTTCTGTGTTATGATTGTTAAAAAATTGGAAATGTGTGGTGCCTATTGTGTTAGTCTAACAGAAGCAATGGGAACTCAGTTTTATCATTTTATATTACTCCTTGCCAGCAACGTAAATTATATATTACCAGAAATAGAATTTTAACCTATCACTGTACAAAGGGAAAAATTTACATTAATAGATACTGACCCCCGGGGCGCCTGGGTGGCTCAGTCAGCTAAGCGGCTGCCTTTCGGCTCAGGTCATGATCCCGGGGTCCTGGGATCGAGCCCCACATCGGGCTCCCTGCTCAGCAGGAAGCCTGCTTCTCCCTCTCCCTCTGCCTGCCACTCTGCCTACTTGTGCTGTCTCTCTATCTCTCTGTCAAATAAATAAATAAAATCTTTAAAAAAAAAAAATAGATACTGACCCTGATATTGACCTGATATATACACACACACACACACACACATAAACTCTATATATGTATGTGTATGTATATAAGATTTCTAATGCTTTTAGAAATGATAAAGTATATATTATAAGATATTGATATTAATTTAACACTAATGAAAAATTAGAAATGAGTAACAACTAAAAATATTCAAAGTATTGTCCTTTGAAGAATAAGATCTAATAGATAAAACTTTGAACAGTGATGGTATATTAAATATCTATAGCTACATAACAAATTCCTCTACAACTTAGCAGCTTAAAACACTGAACATTTATTATTTTACAGATTTTTTTTTTTTTTTAAAGATTTTATTTATTTGACAGAGCACAAGCAGAGGGAGAGAGAGGGAGAAGCAGGTTCCCTACTGAGCAAGAAGCCCGATATGGGACTCGATCCCAGGACCCTGGGATCATGACCTGGGCCGAAGGCAGCCACTTAACCGACTGAGCCACCCAGGCGTCCCTATTATTTTACAGATTTTGTGTTAGAATCTGGTAGTAGCTTAGCTGGGTGGTTCTGCTTTAAGGTCTCTAGTAGTTGCCATCAAGCAGTTGTCTAGGGCTGCAGTCTCATCTAAAGGCTTGATTAGGGGAAAAGTCTGCTTCTGATCTCATTCACATGGTTGTTGGCAGGCCTCAGTTCTTCATAGAATGTTGCATTAAGGGCCTCATTTCCTTTGTGGCTGTTGGCCAGAGACCTTTCTCAGTTCCTTGTCTCTCTATAGGGCAGCTCACAACATAGAAGCTGACTTTCCCTAGGGTGAGTGACCTGAGAGACACAGGGCCCTAGGCAGAAGCCACAGGGTTTTATAACCTAATCTTGGAAATCACTTCTAGTGTATCCTATTAGTTATACATACCAACTCTGGTATGAAGTGGGAAAGGACTTCACATGGGTGTAAATAGCAGGAGCCAGAAATCATTGGTAGCCATTTCAAAGACTAGCTACCACAGAGGGAAAGTGGTCTTCTTAGTTACTAACAAAGAAAGAGTTGCTACCCTACCTTATTTCTGAGGCTCTTGGGGCTCTATTCTCTGCTTTGGATGGTGATTTCTGTGACACTGGCCTGTAAACTCATTAAAATTCTTATCTTACTGATTACTTAGTATAAAAGACAGAAGGTGCTGGTCTGAGCAGACATTTGCTTATTTTTTCTGATGGTTTTTTCCATAGAGCATTTAATCTGTTTGGCCAGTCCTTCAAGGTTCTGAATCTCTTTGTAAAGCAAATTGGAAAGAGGCCTTATTGAGGATATTTATATAAGGTATTAGAATTCCTTTTATGCCATTTCACCTCTAGAGTGCACCTTTACAGAGCTATTCATCTGCATCCAAGGCTGGACTTTAAAACAGTTCTTTCGCAATTTAGGGCCCTTTAGCTCTCTTTTGTGAACAAAAAAGGAATTGGTTAAAACTGGGATCATTTCCAAAAGACTGTTTAAGGAAGGTCACAGTTGGGTTATCTCTATGACCAGTTGACATGTATAATAAGATTTGAAGACTTGGTGAAAATAAGAAGTTTAACATATCAATCAGTGGCTTATCAAAGTGATCACACTTTGCTGGCTGGAGGAATTTTGTTTCATTTAAATTGTGTATATTTTTCACTCAGAACAGATGAACGAAAGAGTATTTAGGCTTTCCTCCTGATTCAACCAGACTTTTTGTTGTTGTTGTCCAGGCTCCAGTGCTTACTGTGTAATTGATTCTGGGCATCTGATGAATGGCAAGCAAGCCACAACCCCAGTGTCTCTTTCAAGAAACTGCCTTATTATTTCTTTCCATATGTATTTAGCCTGCATTTTGGAGTTGAATTTTAAGTGCTTTGCAAATATATCAAGAGAATGATGATTGCTTTTTCTATTGCTTTAAGCTGTAGATGGCTTGAGAAGAGTGGCAGGAGAGAGCATAGCTTGCCTCTAAAGAATGGGGCTACTCTTTCAGCCTATTTAACCCCATGTGGTGGATTTTGTTATTGTTCCTAACTATGTGCTCCCTCCCCAAGAGGTATACATCCATTCCTTTTGCCATGTGACTGCCAGTACCTTCCGATAGGCAGAATATACTTTCCATGTCATTGTTAAGTTTGGCCATGTGACTTTATTTGTGTAATAGCAGAAATAGCCCTCCATCATTAGCCTGAATTCCAGAATGAGAAAAATCTGGAGCAGAACTGAACAGAGTTGCAGCAACTCTCAGACTTGTGAGTGAGAAATGCATGTTTTTGTTGCAAACTATTTTTAGACTTTAGGGTTGTTTTTTCCCATAACCAAAGCTGATTAATACATCATATATACTGTGAAATGATCACGTACTATAATGGACCATGTGGATATGTCATGGCTGCCAACCATAGAACAGCCTGTCTCCTATAAAGAAAGGACTGCTGGCACCATCCATCATTTCACACATTTGAAAGTAATAAAAAACAGCATTTTTAACTGTGAAGAATATTTATAAATGTACATGTTTTCTATCTCTATATAAAAGAGGATTCAACAGACTAGTTGGTGGTAAGCAGCTTAAGTTCAAAAAGAGAAGTGTGGTATATGTTAATCTACTATAAGGGTCTGACATTATAAAATTCTCAGCGAAGTACCTATTTAGAAGAACTATGGGATCTTTATTTTTTCATCCATCAATTATTATTCCCATGAGAGCTAAGATATTAACAGAAAGAGGCAGATTCATGGATTTTAGAGCAGGAAATGTACAAAGGATTGCGGGAATTCTGAGGAAAGAACACAGATTTCTGGCTTTAGGAGGTGGTGGGAAGTCAGAGTCATGGAGGAAGTGACATTTTAATTGGACCTTGAAGGGAGGAAGCAAGGATGAAAGGACTGATTTCAATTATGAAGTTTGTTGGAGGAAAAGATATTTAAGATCAGATCTATGAGCATAATGTCAGAGTTGACAAAATATGGGATGTTTATGAGAA
Source organism: Leptonychotes weddellii (assembly GCF_054177405.1). NCBI lineage: Eukaryota > Metazoa > Chordata > Mammalia > Carnivora > Phocidae > Leptonychotes > Leptonychotes weddellii. The sequence continues at coordinate 167,956,550 of NC_138369.1, read as the reverse complement.
ATAATTAGCATTTTAATTTTAATGCAGCATAAAGCACATGGAAGAAAATAGGCCCAGATGAGAGTATGAAAAGTCTTGAATGTCAAATACTTGAATTCAGGTTTTGATTTCTAGGAAATGGGGAAGCAACAAAGATTCTTGAGTAGGGGGTTTAATGACTATTATTATTTCGCATATATATATATATATATATATATATATATATATATAACAGTAATAAGTAGTGTATTTGACTCCTTCCATCCATTTTTCCTCTATCTTTCCCCTTTTCTAAAAAACATAATATGAAAATTGTTACTTGGGAGCCTTATCGAATGGAATGCTTCTTGGAGACTTCTGATCCCTGGCAAAGTAATCTGAGTTTTGCTATCATTATTTACCTATCTGTGTAGAAACATTCCTTACTTCCTATTTATCAATTCTAAATCTACCACCTGGTTGCAATCCTCTCTATAATATGATGTCAAGATTTGTGGTTGGACTTGCAGCATGAAGACATGAAATCCTGCAGTGAATTAAGAGTAGGTGATGACAGGAAGAACATAATGGATAATCTGAACTTCTAGTAGCCATGAAAGATAATTTTGCTTTCCTTTAAGGCAGCCCAGCCATTTTACATTTGAAGCTAACTGCTATGGGTCATACACCTAAGTGATAGAACTGATGTTTAACCTCAGGTATGTATCTCTCTAAAGTAATTTAAAACTTTTACTATTTCCTGGTATTGGAGGGAACAGGAATTTAACAGACATAGCAGGACATACCATATATTATAGAAAGACCAAGATTTTAGTAATTTGTTCTAACATCTAGGGCACTCTAAGTTTTGTAGACTGATTCCAAAGGCAAAATTTAGCATCTTTCTTACTTAAATCATTTAAGATAAAACTTAGAATGGATAATATATTCTAGTCTTCTGGAAGAATTTGCTAGCTTTCATTCTTGGTTATCATTATTTACTTTTCTTTTCCTGTAGTTAAGTCTAGTAAAAATGGGAAAACAAAGCAAATACGGGAAAACAAAAAGTATCTCTGAGTCTGTTTAAGAGTAAGCGAGGGCAAAATTGAAAAGTCTATATGCTACTTTCCAAAAGGATCTGGGGTCAGTGGTAATGGTGGTAGTAAGAAGATCCCAGGTTGGAGGCAGGTAATGGCTTCTCAAGAGAATAAGTTCTAAGGACAAATATCAAGGACATGTGTGGAAAAGTAGGAGTTTTCTGGGAACTGAACTGAGAAGAGGGGCTTAGATTATCACATAGGTTGGAGAAAGGCCTCTGTGGTTTTTCCCCCCTTCAAATTTTATTAAAGTATAATTTACATATAATAAGATGTATCCATTTTAAGTATAAAAGTACGATGAGTTTTAGGAAATGTATAACTCCTATATACCACCAAAATCAAGACTTAGAACACTTCCATTACCACCACCACCCCCAACGTAACCATATATCCCTTCCAGTCAGTTTCTCCTACCTGTGGCTCCAGGCAACCAGTTGACTTATAATTCACAGTAAAATAGCTTTGCCTCTTTTAGACTTTGATGTAAATGAGATTATAATACATGCAATCGTTTGTGTTTGTCTTTTGCTCACCATATTTTTAAGATTCATCTGTTGTTGCTGCATCAATAGTTTTTTTGTGTGTGTTTTTTTATTTTGCTTCAGGCTTATAGTCCATTGTATTGATACACCGTAGTCTGTTTACCTCTAATTAGGCATTTTGGTTGTTTCCAGTTTTGGGAAACTGTGAGAATAAAGCTGCCTATCAACATTCAGGAACAAGTCTTAGAGGATATATATTTTCAGTTTTGTTAAATACCTAAGAGTGGAATTTCTGGGTCATATGATAGGAATATCTTTAACTTTTTAAAGAAACTCTCAAACCATTTTCCAAAGAAGTTGTACATACTATGTTCCTACTAGCAGTGTGGAAGAATTCCAGTTGCTGTACAGCCTCTTCGTTACTTGGTATTGTCTTTTTAATTTAGTCATTCTAGTTAGTCTGTGTAGCCTGACTTAATATTGAGCATCTTTTCATGTGCTTATTGACCTTTTTTTTTTTTGGTAAAGTGTCTGTTCAAACCTTTTGGGCATTTAAAATTGTGGGTGTATGTATGTGTTCTTATTTTTAGTTTAAGAGCTCTTTGTTCTACATATAAGGTCTTTGTCAGATATATGTATCACCTAGTCTATAACTTGTCCTTTAATTTCTTAACAGCTTTTATTGAAGAGCAGTTTTTATTTTTATGAAGTCAATATATCCACATATGTCAACATTTTATTGTAGCTCATGCTTGTGTCTTGTCATGAAATATTTGCCTTCTCCAAGTTTCAAAGATTTCTGCCTGTTTTTTCCCCAGAAATTTCACAGTTAGCCTGATAAGCTATTTTGACTTATTATTTGTGTATGGTATCAGGTGATGGTTGAGTTTCAGTTGTTTCCATATGGATATTTAGTTGTTTTCAGCACCATTTGTTGAAGAGTATCTTTCCCCCATTTATTAATTTGTCATTTATATTGAAAATCAAGGCTATGTACATATGAGTCTGTATCTGAGTTTTATGTTCTATTCCATTGATCTGTGTATTTCTTTTTACTCTAGTACTACTCTTTCTTGATTACTGTAGATTTAATCTTCTAACTTCCATCTTTGTTTCCCAAAATTGTTTGGCCATTCTCATTTCTTTCCATTTCCATAACAATTGTCAGGTTATCTTGTCAATATCTACAAATTAGCCTGGACGCCTGGGTGGCTCAGATGGTTAAGCATCTGCCTTCGGCTCAGGTCATGATCCCAGGGTCCTGGGATCAAGCCCCACATCGGGCTCTGTGCTCAGCAGGGAGCCTGCTTCTCCCTCTGCCTGCCTATCTGCCTACTTGTGATCTCTCTCTCTCTCTCTCTCTGTCAAATAAATAAATAAAATCTTTAAAAAATATATATATCTACAAATTAGCCTTCTGGGATTTATTGAATTTATAGATCAGTTTGGGCAGAACTGACAATTTAACAATCTTGAGTATTCTGTTCAACTAACATAGCTTATATCTCCCTGTATTCTCCCTTTATTTAGGTTTCCTTTAGTTTCTCTGTTTTATAGTTTTCAGTGTACAGGTCTTATGTATCTTTTGGTAGATTTTTTTTCCTAAGTACTTTATATTTTTGGATGATATACTGGTATATATATTTTTTTATTTTCCAACTGTTCATTGCTAGCATACAGAAATGCAGTATATATATAATATTGCAAGTTCGCCTTGTATCCTGAATTCTTATTAAATTCATTTATTAGCTTTTTAGGTGATTCTTCAGAACTTTCCACATAGAGATTATGTCATGTGCAAATAGACCCCTATATGTCCTATGTTATTGTTCCTTCTAGAACTATAGACGTCTAGAACTACAACATCAAATTGAAATAGTGAGAGGGGACATTCTTACTCTTGCCTTGTTTTAGTCTCATGGGGAAAGCATTTAGTTTTTTCCATTAAGTATGATGTTTGCTATAGGTTTTTCAAAGATTCCATTTATTGGGTTCAATAAATTCCTTGCTGTTCCTAGTTTTCAGAGGCTTTTTTTTTTTAAATCATGTAGGTGTATTGGATTTTGTCAGATACTTTTTTCTGCATCTGTTCAGATGATTGAATGTTTTTTTCTCGTTTTGATCAACCTTATATTTTTGGATGAATTATCCTTGGTTATTCTTATTTGCTTGATTTGATTTTCTTATATTTTCACCAGGATTTCTTTGGGACTGTAATTCTCTTTGTGGGAAGATTTTAAGTTATAAACTCTATTTCTATAAATGACATAAGTATACTCAACTTATTACTTCTTTTTGAGTCAGTTTTGGTAATTTGTGTCTTTCAAATAATTTTCTCACTTATGTTGTCAAATTTATTGGGATAAAACTGTTCATAACATTCCCTCATAATTCCCTTTTAACATCAGTAGCTTCTGCAGTGATATTCATTTGATTTTAACAAAATTGGTAATTATATTTTTTCTCTATTTTTCTTAATAATTGGCCTAGCTGGATCAATTTAATTGATCTTTTCAAGATCCAGCATTTGCTTTTATTGATTTTCTCAGTTGTTGGTTCATTTTCTGTGTTACTGATCTTTACTCTTTCTTTCCTCTTTCTATCTCCTTGGCTTTACTTTTCTTTACTAGCTTCTTAAGACAGAAGCTCTGATCAGGGATATTAGAGCTTTCTTCTTTTCTTGTCTAAGCATTTATAGCTATAGATTTCCCTCTAAGCACTGCCTTAGCTGCAACTAAGGTTATACTTTAATTCTTTTTTTTTTTTTTTTTAGTTCAGATATCTTCTACATTCCCTTGTGATCTTTTCTTTGACCTTTGGCTTATTTAGAAGTGTTTTATTTACTTTTCTCATCTTGGGGGACTTTCTAGATATCTTTTTGTTATTGGTGTCTTATTTTTTTTTTTTTT
>NC_138369.1:167925224-167951601 GCF_054177405.1 Leptonychotes weddellii | reverse complement strand
GAGAGAGTTGTTGCTCTTCTTTTCTTCAATCTCCTGTTGAGTTTGTAGGTGTTCAGAATGGTTTGATCCCTATCCAGCTGAATTCCTGAGAGGAGATGAAATCCAGGTCTCCTACTCCTCCGCCATCTTGCTCCGCCCCTCCTCCATTTGATTCTAATATCAAGCAGTTTGGGGAACCTGAAGCTCAGAGTGGCAGAAAGATTGTGAATGGATTGCAAATATGGGTGTATCTGGCTTCAGAACACACTCTACATACTGAGGTGCTGCTGAAATCTGATTGGAATAGTGACCAATGACCTGGATGATTTTTGCAAGAGTCATAGTGTTCTCAAATGTAAAACAATAGATCATCTCTAAGGCTTGTTCAGAAAGGTCTAAAAACATGATTGCATTCCCGGGAAATTAAAAGGATTTCACAAGGGCATTGGCAAAATTTCCTCCACCATTTTCAGGCCTAGAAGTAATTTCCCCTAACTTTGTAAAAGCACTCATTCATGTAACTTCAGTTTATGTAAAGTCCTTTGGGTCTAAATAAATGAGACATATTAACAGGGTATTATTATTTTTTTTCTCTTAGAAAATAGCATAACAAATAACAGAAAAATTGGCAGGAGTAATAACTTTCTTGGTTTTACTCATCCTAGATCAGCTTATTTATTTTCACTTCCCAGGGGTGTAAGGAGCATTGAGCATGGTCCTAATGAAAGTCCTCTCACAAGTGTCACAGCAATTTAGACCTACACTTAGTCTCCACTCCAGTTGTAAGTCTCTAACTGATCTGGGCCCTGCCCACCTCTCCAGTTCATCTCCTCCCTCTCAGGTTGAGCCACACTGGCCCACTTGCTTTGAACACTCCAGGCTCTACTGCCCCAGGACCTCCCTATTCTCTTTACCTGTCATGCTCTTCCCATAGATACTTTCATGGCTTATTCCCTCATTTTATTCAGATCTAAACACAAAGGGTTTCTTATCATAGTGGAGTTCTTTGACCACACCAGCTAAAAGAATATGTTATATCCGCCCCCACTGGCCTCTGTATCGTTTTCGCTAGGCTCTGTTTTTCTTCATAGCACGTACTTTTACACTGTGTTACACATTTTTTTCCTCCTCTGTCTACCCCCACAAACCCCAGACTATAAGCTTCAAGAGGGCAAAGAACATGCTTATCTTATTTTGTCAGGGCACTCCAGACCCCAGGACAGTCCTGACCAAGTCAGTGCGCAATAAATGTTGTACATGCTGAATGAATCAGCTGAATGGTGGTAACTAACTTTTGTTTAATAGCGTTTGATCTGAATAAAGCTTCTCATGGGAATTAAAACCCAAGCAAAGGGCTAATCAGATTAATTTTTCCCCTCTGTCTTTACCTTAAGTAGCAGGCAGAAAATTTCTGGGATAGGGCAACGCAGAGAAGCTAGCATCAATTTAATTAAAGAGGAGCCGTTTTAAATAGCAGAGTCATTTTGACCCAGTGTTAATGAGGGAAAACTGACATCGCAGCTGGGGCTCCTCTCCTGGTTGTGCTGCTGCTGCCCTGCAAATGTGGTGGGAGCACGTTCCACTGCACCCAGGCTGCCGCTGTGACAGCAGGTGGTGCCACTTGTTTGGGCAACCAGGGCATCTCCTGCGGGAAGGTCAGCCACACGGTACCATTATTATGAAAATGTGTAGGAGCCTTTTCCTCTACAGCAGGTCTTTGGGAGGAAGAATGTGTGAGGATCCGAGAGTCAGGACTTTGGGATAAAACCTGCTTCCTACGATGTCAGTATATGGAGCCACTAAATTTATGAGTGATAAAAAGATTAAGAGGAGAAAGGCAAGGGCGAGGCTGGAAGACATATGCTCCTTCCCATTCCTTACTTATTTGTCTCTGCATGTTCACATAGTTCTGGAGAGAGGGGCTCTTGGGATGCTTCGGTGAGCCTTAGATGCATTTCTAACATACAGGTTTACTCTCAAATTAAGAGTGCTGTGAAAAATAATGTTCATTTATATTAATGACATTTTATTTCAGAATGGAGTATTTAGCATATGTTATCGAATGCCTAATATATGAGAATCTGTGTACTAGGAACTGAGGCCACAAATCATCATAGAGCATGATTCCTCTTGACAAGGTAAGGTCATGTGAATGATGTTATAAATGCTATGTAAGAGATAGGAACAGGGATGATATGGTCTCCCCAAAGAAAGTGTGTCAATAACTGGGGGAATTGGGGAAGGCCTCAGTTAGGTGACACTTGAATTTGAAAGATGAGCAAGAATTTTCTCAGAAATGTCAGGAAAAGGGCATGCTGTTCAGAGAGGACAGCATGTATCAAAAACAATGAATTAGATTTGGTAATGGCAAGAATTTTGGTTTGGCTGGAGCTTAGGGTGTGTGTGTGTGTGTGTGTGTGTCCACTTGAGTGGGTTTATCTGCCAAGGTTTGTTCAAGAAAACCTCAACAGTCTTTATATTGCTGGTTTCAAATGTTTAATTCAGGGACTTAGACGCTTAAACTCATTGGAAGGCCTTGGGGAGATAAAGACTATCCTAGTATGGAATGATTCTGAAGAGCCCACTCAGAAGGCACTTCAAATCTCATGATCACCTCAGCATCTGCTTGCAATATCAGAAATAATGCTCTCTTTTTCTCTTTACCTTCCAATTCTTGTGTGATACCTATCAATAATAGATTCTAACTCAGAACCACATAGGAGAAGGATATTCTCAGCATCATCTTTGTTCTTAGCTTCTTCAGACCTTAGTGAGGATAGAGTGATGATGAATTAATGGGAGAGAAGCAAGTTCAGTGAGAGACAGGTAAGGTTGGCAGGAGTCTTACTATAAGACTTGCATGATGTAATATGTACTTGTATTTTATGTTAGAATCATTGGGGGAAATTGGTGAATGTCTTAACAGGGAATTAAATGATTAACTGAATTTTAGAAAAAATAATCTGTTACTTCTATTATCAGAAAACTAAATTTATAAATTTAAAGAGAAAAAATAAGGAATGAAAGAGAAAAACAGATGACGTTTTGGTAATTTTGTAAAATTTGGATTAAAGGAAAAAGAGATAGGAGGCAGAGAGGCCAGTTGCTTCCTAAGCTCTTACTTTCCCTTAACAGCCAAATTTTGGTTCTGGGAACATTAAATTAGCACCTATACGTCACCAGTGTGCTAACAGAAAGAGAAGCACCCTGATAGTTTCCACTTTCATACTTTCTCAATCCTATTCACCTAACTAGAAACAGAAGTTTATCTCTGCAAAGGTCACCCATGACTTCTATTGCAGAGAAGGCTAGCTGTCTACTAAAAATCCGCATTGCCCTTTCATAGTGCAGAAGTTTGCTGTGAAGTAGCTGCTCAACCATGGGCTATCCTTCCCAACTCCTTTGCATTTACATGGGACAGTATGACTGAATTCTGTTCAATGGGCTATGGGTAAAAGTGAAGCATACTACTTCCAGAATGGGTGCCTAAAACCCTTCCACGCCATCCAGCAAACTCTTTTCTCATCTGCTAGTGGGATGAAACCCTGCCAGATGACCTTGGAAGCCACATATTAAAAAAGGTAGAGTCTCCATGAATTTAGGTCCTAGAACCACCTTTACCCGCATACCACACTGCTGCCACCACTGCCAACTGAACCATGTGAGAAGAAGAAAAATATTTCTTCATTAAACCACTCAAATTTTGGAGCTTTTCTGTCACATAATTAGTAATACTTTTCTCTATGCTGCTCTGTAGCAATAAGTACTATCCCTTTAGTACTTGATGCTGGTAGCCATTTAAATGAGAATGTCTTTGAGGTACTTCAAAAATGCAGATGAGAAACTCCGGATGGTCTGAATATACAGAATTTTGGAGTCATTAGCACATAGGTAGGAGTTGAAATCATGGGCGGAGGTAGGATATTTCAGGGGAAATGGGCAGAATGAGAAAGAAAGGCCAAGGTATGAATCTTGAGGAGAAAAGCAGTAAGGGTATAGGCAGAGAAAAGTGGCAGCAGGAAGTGTGGTAAACTATATTCTTTCCTAGAATTTATGAGAATTCAAAGGAAGGAAGACTATGTTAAAAGCTGAGTATAAACAACATTTCAGGGGGCGCCTGGGTGGCTCAGTCGGTTGGGCGACTGCCTTCGGCTCGGGTCATGATCCTGGAGTCCTGGGATCGAGTCCCGCATCGGGCTCCCTGCTCGGCGGGGAGTCTGCTTCTCCCTCTGACCCTATCCCCTCTCATGCTCTCTCTATCTCATTGTCTCTCTCAAATAAATAAATAAAATCTTTAAAAAAGAAAAAAAACATTTCAGTAGAATACAGAGAGCAAAAGTAAAATCGCCGTGCAGTAAGGAGTGAAAAAGTGTAGTGAAGGTAGAAACAGAAATTGCAGCTGATTCTAGAATTGTAGCAGTAAGGGATGGAGACACATGCTTTTAAGGTCAGCAAAATGAGTTCATTTTTTTTTTTTTTTTAAGATTTTATTTATTTAATTGAGAGAGAGAGAATGAGAGAGAGCACATGAGAGAGGGGAGGGTCAGAGGGAGAAGCAGACTCCCCGCCGAGCAGGAAGCCCGATGCGGGACTCGATCCCGGGGCTCCAGGATCGTGACCTGAGCCGAAGGCAGTCGCTCAACCAACTGAGCCACCCAGGCGCCCCGAGTTCATTCTTTTTTTAATATATGTTATTACATATTCTTTTTTAATTTTTATTTTTAAAATCTTAATTTCAGTATAGTTAACATAGTGTTATATTAGTTTCAGGTGTACGATACAGTGATGCAGCAATTCTATACATTACTCAGTGCTTGTTATGGTAAGAGTACTCTTAATCCCCTTCATCTATTTCATCCGTCCCCCACCCACCCACCTTTCGTCTGGTAGCCATCGGTTTATTCTCTATAGTTGAGTCTGTTTCTTGGTTTGTCTCTCCCTCTCTCTTCTCTTTTTTCCTTTGCTTGTTTCTTAAATTCTACATTTGAGTGAAATCATATGGCATTTGTCTTTCTGTGACTGACTTATTTCACTTAGCATCATACTCTTAGCTCCATCCATGTTGCAAATGGCAAGATTTCTTTCTTTTTATGGCTGAATAATATTCCATTGTGTATCTTTAGCTATGTCAGTTCTTTATCCACATATTCTTTATCCATTCATCAATTGATGGAAATGGGCTTCCATATTTTTGCTACTATAAGTAATGCTGCAATAAACATAGGGGAGTATATACTTTTCGAATTAGTGTTTTTGTATTCTTTGGGTAAATTATCAATAGTGCAATTACTGGAACATATGGTAGTTCTATTTCTAATTTTTTGGGGAACCTCCATACTGTTTCCACAGTGGCTGCACCAGTTTGCATTCCCACCAACAGTGCACAAGGATACCCTTTTCTCCATGTCCTCACCAACACTTGTTGTTTCTTGTGTTTTTGATTTTAGCCATTCTGACAGGTGTGAGGTGACATCTCATTGTGGTTTTGATTTACATTTCCCTGATGATGAGTGATTTTGAGCATCTTTTCATGTGTCTATTGGCCATCTGTATGTCTTCTTCGGAGAAATATCTGTTCATGCCTTCTGGCCATTTCTTAACTGATTATTTGGGTTTTGGGTGTTGAGTTGAATAGTTCTTCATAGATTTTGGATACTAATCCTTTATCGGGTATATCACTTCCAAATATCTTCTCCCATTCAGTAGGTTGTCTTTTAGTTTTATTATTTCATTTGCTGTACAGAAGCCTTTTATTTCAATGTAGTCCCAATAGTTTATTTTTGCTTTTGTTTCCCTTGTCTCAGGAGACATATCTAGAAGAAATGTTGCTATGGCCAATGTCAGAGAAATTACTGCTTGTGCTCTCTTCTAGGGTTTTATGGTTTCATATCTCACATTGAGGTCCTTATTCCATTTTGAGTTTATTTTTGTGTGTGGTGTAAGAAAGTGGTCCAGTGTCATTTTTTGGCATGTAGCTGTCCAATTTACTCAACACCATTTGTTGAAGAGACCATCTTTTTTCCCTTTGCATATTCTTGCCTCTTTTGTTGTAGATTGATTGACCATATAATCTTGGGCTTGTTTCTGGGTTTTCTGTTCTGTTCTATTGATATGTGTCTATTTTTGTGTTAGCACCATATTGTTTTGATTACTACAGTTTTGTAATATAACTTGAAATCTGGAATTGTCATATCTCGGCTTTGTTCTTCTTTTTCAAGATTGCTTTAGCTATTTCGGGTCTTTTGTGGTTCCATCCAAATTTTAGGAATGTTTGTTCCAGTTCTGTGAAAAATGCTGTTGGTATTTTGATAGGAATCGCATTAAATTTGTAGATTGCTTTGTGTTGTATGGGCATTTTAACGATATTGGTTCTTCCAATCCATCAGCATGAAATATCTTTCCATTTATTTGTATTTTCTTCAATTTCTTTTATCAACATTTTATAGTTTTCAGAATATAGGTCTTTTACCACTTTGGTTATGTTTATTCTTTGGTATTTTATTATTTTTGGTCTAATGGTAAATAGGATTGTTTTCTCAATTTTTCTTTCTTGAGCAGATGCATTTTAAATATGAGGATGAGTTAAACAGGTTTGTAAGCTGAAAAGGAAGGGCCAGCAAGAGGGGATTTACTGAAGATAAAAAAGGAGGTGGATGTTCAAAAGGGTTTGGAGGACACAATAGAATAGTAAATCCATGAGGAGAGGGGCTTTGTTTGTCTTGTTTAACACTGTATCCCCAGTGTTTAACACTGTATCCATTATCACTGGAACTAGAAGGCTGTCAAAAAAACATTTATTGAAGGAATACATGAAGAGAAGAAGAAGGGAAGGGAGGGGAAGATGAAATCAAGAATACAAATAAAGGTGTTATCTTTGGAAGAAAGACAAGGCATCCTCTGGGACAGAAGGGAAGGAGGGAAGTCTGGGGAACATGCAGATAATATAGGAGGTGGAGTTTGTGACTGATGATTGCTATTTTCTCTGTGAGGTAGGAGGCTATGCCATCTGTTAAAACATGAGTGGGTGAGTCCAGTTGAGTGATTTAAAGTAGAATGGTAGAGGTTTGTAACACCTACTGGCATGAATAAATATGGTTATTTACTTGAGTTGAAAATACTGGACAATCCTAACAACACACAAATTGTGAGAATTAATTCATCCATTTGAGATTGTTTAAGGACGTGTTTATGGACTATAAACCACTGGACAACTAGATACATTTAATCCTTGATATGATTTGATTTTAAGCTTAAAACCTGAAAATAAATTTGTTTGCAGATCATCCAGAGCAAAGTTTTGTATTACACAATCTCAGACACTATGGTGGTCTTTATGAACTTTTAGGTTCTGTCTTAATATCATATTAGTAGCTGTAGCATTGTGCAATGATCACTTTATCATTTGGGTAAAATTATAGAAAAAATAAATTATCCTTAATTCTCTGATTGAGCAAACAAGTCTTAAATAATGCCTTTTATGAAGAAAACATAAGTGAATAAATTCTATGTGCATACTTAAATTTTATAGACAGAGACTGGCTCTGAATATGTAGATTTCATAATATTGAACATCATGAAGACTTCTATGGCAATAAAGAGCTGTTAGTATTTTAATATACTATCAAGGCATATACTTTTGATTAATTATACTTATAGATTCTGGATCTGTATAACCTTGGACATTCCTTCACTCATTCATTCAAGGAATTTTTAGTAAACACTTACAGAGCATTGGGGACATAGTGAAGACCAGATTGACATGGTTTTCCTGAACTCATGGAGATGAATATATGAATATTTTCATTAGCTTCACCATGAGCTCTTCTCAAATTTTCCCCATGAACCATAGACTCCTACCTCTTCACAATTTTATTGAGTCCATGTGGAATTGGGTTCACCAGTTACTTACTCATATCTCATTTGCCATGATCATATGTGAGAAGCAGGGATGTGAGCAAGTCCCAATTTTATTTGGTTGGGATATTCTACTAATGTCAAGATTAAAGGCTTCATGTTGCGTGAAAGACTGTGAGAGAAGTGGACAATGGAACCTATGTTTGGTGGGCCAGTAGTAACATTTTAAAATATGAAGGAAACATAATTGACTATTTAAGTACAATGATCTGCAATGCATATACACTTCTGGGCTGCTGCCCATTAGGCTGGGGCAATTCAGAGTTTAAGACAGTGTCATTATCTGTGAAAATCCCTTTGCCTATCATTGTATTATGATTTATATTGTGGTGGGTTCTTTCTTTGAGGACAAAAGGTCCTCCAGGGAGATACAATATTAATCTTATCTTTCAGCACATACTTCCACCCCCCAAATATGGAATGGCTCTGGAAATTTATGCTTCAAATGAGAGTTGAAAGTTTGAATCTGTAATTTTATATTTTTATTAGAGAGTTATGAGTTGAGATTAGGAAATCTTTATTTACAGTTAGTATGTGATGATCAATATTTCCTACTATAAACAGCCATGTTTACCAATATAATTTAATTTTACAATGATTACTTTTTCTCAATGAACTGTGTATATAAATAAAAACATTATAGATTAAAAGATTCTTTTATATCTATAAATAAAGTAAGGAAATCCATTTTTGATGAATGCTACAAGTTACTATTTTTAAATAGTAGTGTGGTTAAAAAATACGTAACATGAAATCTACCCTCTTTACAGAGCTTTAAGTACAATACAGTGCTGTTCATATTGTATTGTTAGTGATAAGCACAATGTGGTATGGTGGGTCTCTAGAACTTTTCCATCCGGCATGACTAAAACTCTAAACCCATTGAACAGCATTTTCCCCTGCCATCAACACCTGGCAGCCACCATTCTACTTTCTGTTTCTGTGAATTTGACTATTTAGATAGTCATATATAAGTGACTCCACTACATATACATGGAATCATGTATTATTTGCCCTTCTGCGACTGGCTTATTTCACTTAGCATAATGTCCTTAAGATTCATCCACGTTGTTGCATATGACAGGATTTTTTTCTATTCTTGTGGCTCAATAATATTCCATTTTATATGTGTACCACATTTTAAAAACTAATCTGTCAATGTATATTTAGGTTATGTTTACTGCTTGGCTATTATGAATACTGTTGCAATAAACACAGAAGTGCAAATATCTTTTCCGATTCCTTATTTTGGATAAATATCCAGAGGTGGGATTATTGAATCATATGGTAGTTCTATTCTTAATTTTTTGAGGAACCTCCATACTGTTTTCCATAGCAGCTTACCATTTTACATATTCCCACAAATAATGCATAAGGGTCCAAATTTCTCCATATCCTCACCAACACTGGTTAGTGTGTGTGTGTGTGTGTGTGTGTATCTTCTTTGGAGAAATGTCTATTCAAGTTCTCTGCTCAGATTATTTTATTGATTGATTGATTTCTGTTGAATTGTAGGGATTCCTTATGTGCTTTGGATAGTAACTCCTTATCAGACATATGGTCTGAAAATATATTCTTCCATTCTAAAGGTTGTCTTTTTCACTCTCTTGATTGTTTCCTTTGCTGTGCAGAAGCTTTTTAGCTTGATGTAGTCCCATTTATTTTTGTTTTTATTGTCTGTGCTTTGGGTGTCATATTCATAAAATCATTGCTAAGATCAATGTCATGAAAAATCTTCACATTTTTTTAAGGAGTTATATTGTTTCAATATAGGGTTTTTTTTTTTTTAAAGATTTTATTTATTTATTTGAGAGAGAGAGAATGAGAGAGAGCAAGCACATGAGAGGGGGGAGGGTCAGAGGGAGAAGCAGACTCCCTCCTGAGCAGGGAGCCCGATGCGGGACTCGATCCAGGGACTCCAGGATCATGACCTGAGCCGAAGGCAGTCACTTAACCAACTGAGCCACCCAGGCGCCCTGTTTCAATATAGGTTTATGTTTAAGTCTTCAATACACTTGGAGTTGATTTTTGTGTAGTGTAAGGAAAAAGTTCCATTGGTCTGTCTATTTTTTGCTGGTAGCATACTATTTTAATTACTATTGCTTTGTAGTATAGTTTAAAATCAAAAGGGTGATGCCTCCAGCTTTCTTCTTCTTCCTCAGGATTGCTTTAGCTATTCAAGGTCTTTGTAGTTCCATAAATTTTTAGAATTTCTTTTTCTATTTCTGTGGAAAATGCCATTGGAATCTTGATAAGGATTGCATTGAATCTATAGAGGATTTTGGATAGTATGGGCGTTCTAACATTAAGTCTTTCAATCCATGAACATGGGGTATCTTTCCATTTGTTTGTGTCTTTCAACAAAGTCTTGTAGTTTTCATTGTAGAGACCTTTCATTTCCTTGGTTAAATTTATTCCTAAGTATTTACTGTTTTTGATGCTATTATGAATGGGATAGTTTTCTTTATTTCTTTTCAGATGTTTTATTGTTGGTGTAGAGAAATGCCATTGATTTCTATATGTTGATTTTATCCTGCAATTTTAATGAATTTCTTGATTAGTTCCAACAGTTTTTTTGCTTGAGTCTTTAGAATTTTCTCTATATAAGATGATGTCTACAAATAATAACCATTTTACTCCTTCATTTCTTATTTGGATGCTTTTTATTTTATTGTCTTGCCTAATTTCTGTAGCTAGGACTTCTAGTACCATATGGTGAGAATGGACACCCTTGCCTTGTTCCTGATCTTAGAGGCAAAGCTTTCCATCTTTCACCATTGTTTATGATATTTGCTTTGGGTTTGTTGTATATGGCCTTTATTATGTTGAGGTATGTTCCTTCTACATTCAATTTTTCAGGTATAGTTTTTTTTTTTTTTAATAGTTTGTCATTTAACCTGTATGTCAGAATTAAAAGTGATTTACACAACACCATTGTAGTATTACAATATTCTCTATTTGTCCATATATTTACACTTGCCAGCAGTTTTTCTACTTTTGTATTGCTGTTTAATGCCCTTTTGTTTCAATTTGAAAGACTCCCTTTAGCATTTCTTGTAAGGCAAGTGTAGTGGTGGGTGATAAACTTCCATAGATTTTGTTTGTCTGAGAATGTCTTTATCTCTCCTTTGCTTCTGAAGGATAGCTTTGCCAGGTTTAATATTCTTGATGGGTTGTTTTTTCTTTGAGCTCTTTGTATATTTCATACCATTTTCTCCCTAGCTTACAAAGTTTCTGCTGGGAAATTCACTTATAGTCTTCTTTTGGTTCTGGTTGCAATCCTATTGTGCATATGTAAATCAGCATATAGAAATCAGTGGCATACACAACACCAAGTAATTCTCCAGACACCAGCAAGGTGTCCAAGAATTCAACTCAGTTTTGACACTATCTACCTGGAGAGGGCATCAGATACTACAGGTTAAAGTTCAGTCTTTGGGGCGCCTGGGTGGCTCAGTCGTTCGGCTCAGGTCATGATCCCAAGGTCCTGGGATCAAGCCCCGCGTCGGGCTCCCTGCTCCACGGGAAGCCTGCTTCTCCCTCTCCTACTCCCCCTGTTTGTGTTCCCTCTCTCACTGTGTCTCTCTCTGTCAAATAAATAAATAAAATCTTTAAAAAAAGTTGAGTCCTACTATACCCTCCCCTCCCACCAACTTCAGATGCCAGTCACAAGCCCAGGTTATTACTTGTGCTTTTGACCAACCAACTATAGATTTGGAGGTTCCAATGAGCCTCTTCTTGGGTTTCAGACACCAGTTGCAATCCAAATTGTTACTTGTATTTCTGACTGACTGGCTATAAACCAGAGGTTCCCCAACCTCTTCCTCAGGTTCAATTAGTTTGCTAGAGCAGCTCACAGAACTTAGAGAAACATTTTACTTGTTAGATCACTGGTTTATTATAAAAGGATATAACTCAGGATCAGTCAGATGGAAGAGATACATAAGACAAAGTATGAGGAAAGGGCATGGAGTTTCCATACCCTCTTTAGGTGTACCACTTTCCTCAAATCTCCATATGTTCAACAATCTGGAAGCTCTCTGAACCCCATTTTTGGGATTTTTTGTGGAGGCTTCATTATAAAGCATGATTGATTAACTCATTGGCCATTGTTGATAGACTCAACCTCTAGTTCCTCTCCTCTCCCTGGAAGTTGGGGAGTAGAGCTGAAAGGTCCAGCCCTCTAATCACATGATTGACTCCATTGGCAACCAACCTATCTTTAGGGATCCAAATTCACATCATTAACATAACAAAAGATTCCTCTAGGATTTTCTTTTCTTTTTTTTTTTTTTTAAGATTTTATTTATTTGCGAGAGAGACAATGAGAGACAGAGAGCATGAGAGGGAGGAGGGTCAGAGGGAGAAGCAGACTCCCCGCTGAGCAGGGAGCCCGATGTGGGACTCGATCCCGGGACTCCAGGATCATGACCTGAGCCGAAGGCAGTCGCTTAACCAACTGAGCCACCCAGGCGCCCCTCCTCTAGGATTTTCATCAGTTAGGAAATTTCAAGAATTTTATGAGCGCTACACCAGAAATGGAGACAAAGACTAAATATATATTTCTTATTAATTACAATATCACAAGTCTTGTGGGGGTTCTCGTACATGATGAGTCTCTTTTTTCTTTGCTGCTTTCAGAATTCTTTCTTAGTCTTTGACTATTGACAGTTTGATTAAAAATATGCCTTTGGTTGGATTTCTTTGTATTCCTTCTAGTTGGGATCTCTTGTGCTTTTTGGATCTTGATGTCCTTTTCCCTTCTAGATTTAGAGGGCTTTCAACCATTATTTGTTTAAATAGCTTTCTGCCATTTCTGTCTTATTCTGGGACTCCCAAAATGGGAATAATTGGTCTCTTGGATAGCATTACATGTATCTCATAGATTTTCTTATTTTTCATTCTTTTTTTCCTTTGTTCCTTTGGTTGGATAATTTCAAATGACCAATCTTCAAGTTTGTTTATACTTTCATCTGAATGATGAAATCTGATGTTGAACTCCTCTAGTAAATTTTTCAGTGCAATAACTCAGTTTTTCAGCTTTTTTTTTGGTTCTTTCTCAGATTTTTGTTTGGTTCTTTCAAAATACTTTCTTTGTTGATACTCTTATTCATTCACTCATTGTTTTCTTGAGCTCATCAAGCATCTTTATGATGCTTATTTTGAATTCCTATTCAGTTAATTCATTTAACTCTGTTTCTATACGTTTGTTTTCTGGAGATTGCTTTTGTTCTTTTGACTGGACCATGTTTCCTTCTTTCTTCATGTGTTTTTTAACTTTTTATTGGGATTTTTGTGTTTGAAAAAGCAGCCACCTCTCTGTCTTTAAAGGCTGGCTTTGTACTATGTAAGACCTTCACCAATCACCCCTGCTAGAAATTCTAAAGGCCTCTGAAACCTTTTTGGCAGACAGTACAACTTCTCTGGGCCTATATGTGTAGTTTCTCAATTGCTCGTTTCTATTTCAGGAGCCTGTAATCTTTTGCTGCCTTTAATATCTGTCTGTGGAACTGAGGTTCTCTAGTTCTACAGAAGCAAGCTGCCCAGCTCTCCCTTGTTCTCATTGATGACTAGGCATCCAGAGTATACCAGCTCCCTGTTAATACCTGTGTTAGATACCAGTCCCCCAGGGAGCCCACTGAAAAGCCAGAGTCCTGGACACTCTACTCTCTTCCTGCCCTCTTGAGGGAGTAGCATCAAGTTGTGTACCTTCTCTTGATCATGCTGAATTGTACTAACTATAGCAAGCCTCCTATCTTTTTCCTATCTTCTGAGCAATCCTCAGACATCCAAACTATGTTGGTTCTGTCAGTGCTCCAAATGAAGTAAGACAGAAACCACTCCTTTGGGCAGTCTTTTAATGAACTGGAATGCCAGACACACGTTCCATTCCTCTCCCTCCCTTCTAAGGGAGAATTTTCAGCTTATGCTGCTTCTACCAATGGTGCTGAACTATGCTGGCTGCAACAAGCCACCCACTACTTTTCTTTGTTTTCAGAAGTCCCCAGGCATGCAAAGTATACTGGTTTTGTCAGTTCTTCAAGTGAGGTGAGACAGAAACCAGTTCCTCAGGCAGCTCTCCAAAAAGCCAGAACATTGGAGGGATGCTCCACTCTTCACTTTCCCCCTAAAGGAATGGTGACAGGCTGAGGTGTTCTCTCCTAGTATTGGCTTGGGAGACAGGCTGATGCAGGTAAAGTGAAATTACTCTTCTTACCTGTTTCAAAGCAGCTGTCCTCAGCCTTATTCTCACCTGGAACTTGAGACTTCTTAATTGAATTCAGAATTCTCACAAAGATATATTGGTCCATATATCATTGTTAAATCAGTGTTTTTGTGAGTAAACAAGGGTTGGGTCATCTTGTTAACATTAGTCCTATTACATATTATTTTGAAATGTTTCAGTATGTTAAATGTGTCAGTATGTTAATAATTAACTTTAGTCCGATTGCGTGTGTCATCAAGAAACTCTCCATCAATGAGACTCTTACTTGAAAACGTGGCTAGCCATTGGCATCAAAAGGTCAAGGACCTTCTCCTGGAAAAACAATACTTTATTACTGATTATCAGTTTCTAGCTGTGCAGTCTCACTTGATACTGTGAAAGTCTTGTTTGCATTGAAATACAGTTCATAAATAGGATATTAGGAGATAAACACTCTGGGTTCTTCATTTGGAAGTTTTAATCCCACCAATTTGGACTGACTACTCATTGTTCTGAAGCATCCCTTACCCAGAAGAAGATGGTTGGAGATTGAGATAATGGGGAAGACATATTCTGGAGGGAGGAATTTTACTTAAGGATGCTGTAGATAAGATTTCAGCAACATATTTCCAAACCCTCTTAAATGTGCAAATGGGACTTTTGTCATAATTTTAGTGGAAAAAAATTTGATTTTACATCCAGTAAGTATAGGAGAGAATTTTAGTTTGTTTTTTCTTCTTTCTCCTTTGCTCTGCTTCCCCTGGTAGTCTCTGTATTTATTTTCCTTCATACATATTAGTCTACTTGTTGCCATCTCTTCCTTTTGAATGTTTTTATGCATTTTATATTGTCCCTTGTAGACTGTCTTGCATGCTCACTAATTCTACTAATTAATTCTAGTTTATCTTATTTCTTCAATGACCAGTGTGTGTTCTTTTTTCCTTTATCTGGCCCTCCTTTTCTTCTCTTTGGAATAATTACTTAATGCTTACAAGGAATGCCTTGAATGCTAAATCTATAATTCAGACAGTGATTTTTAAACAGAATCCAAAGGTTACATTTGAGGCTGGCCCAGCTATGTATCAGCCATATGCCACTGAAATAATCTATTGTTTATCACTGTTTTATTGTGTTCTTATACAGTGTATACTGCTTGGGTGTGATCTGGCACTGTTAGCTTATCCACTTCAAAAGTAATCAAGCCAGCTGGAGGAGTGTAATTTAGCAGAGTAGCACATGGGTTTGCAAATGCTGACATCTTGAATGTGCTCTGAGGGTGTCTCTGATGTTTTTTTCTACCCTAGTTTCACCCAAATAAACCATGAAAATGAAAACACATACCCACACTCACTCATCTATATATGCACAAAAATCTTTGTATTGTTCAGGTTTCACCGAAATATCAAGAAAATGAAAACAATAGTATGTGAATTCCTTTAAATCAAAGCAAGTCTGTGTCATTTACAAATATTTAAGTATGGTGTAGTATCTAACTAATGTCTTGATGTTTATTTCCAGTATACTTTTCCATATTTTTTTCATTTTATTATCAAATATTTTAATTATTCAGTTCCCTCCTTTCTTTCCTTTTTCCCTTTCTTCCCTTCCTTTCTTCCTTCCATCTTCTCTTCTCTTCTACAACTACTTATGGAGCATTACCTATGAGCCAGAGAGTTCATTGATGAATAAAATTGTCATGGAGATATTTATAATATATACAAACACATAAATAACGAAAAAGATATGATTTTCAATAGTGGTAAGTTTTATAAAGAAAAGTCATAATTATATAATAGAGATAGAAGGATGAGGGTGGGGTGACTATTTTCCAATAGAATGCCAAGTAAGACATCTCCAAGGAAGTGGCATTTGAGTTGCCACTTAATGACAAGAAATAGCCAACCACAGGAGGACCTGGGCTCACTGTTCTAGACTGATAGATAGCAAATTTGAGCTTTTCAGAATTTAGGGAGTATAAAGCAGGCCAGGAACAGTGAATGAGGGGGACAGTGGAAAGATCAGAGAGGTAAGCAAGGTTCTTTTTTTTTTTTTTAAAGATTTTATTTATTTGACAGAGAGAGACACAGTGAGAGAGGGAACACAAGCAGGGGGAGTAGGAGAGGAAGAAGCAGGCTTCCCGCCGAGCAGGGAGCCCGATGTGGGGCTCGATCCCAGGACCCCGGGATCATGACCTGAGCCGAAGGCAGGCGCTTAACAACTGAGCCACCCAGGCGCCCCAGTAAGCAGGGTTCTGTTCATGACAGCGGATGAAGGTTTGAGGAATAGGTTAGATTTTATTCCAGTTGTAACAAGAAACTGTTGGAGAGCTTTAAGCAAGGATGTGATACGGTTTGATTTATGTTTTTAAAAGATCACTGTGGCTTCCACATAGCAAGTAAGGGAGGTAAAGAATGAAAACAAGAACTAGGAAACTCAAGCACAAATATATTAAAATGTTTGTCCTAGAATACAAAGAGAACCATAGAACTAGAACCCTTGTCTGCTGACTCAAAGTACAATCCTTTTTATTATTTTATTAAATCAAAGGTATACCTATGAGTCATCATTTTTATTTATTTTTCTATCATTTTGTCCTCCAGACACAATCTTCCTTCCTATCTTCTCAGGTTATCCTAGGAATTATTCAATTATCTTTTAATTTATTCTTCTAATGGCTCTACTTCGCTATGTTATAGAAGTATGTTTTACTGTTTTTACTAAGGTATCCCCTTTAGTGAGGATATGCTTAGTGCATATGCTATGTTTAATTAATGTAAAAATATGATTCTAGGATAAAACTGAACAGATTAATACCTTCCCTGTTGAGAGAAGACACTGGGAAATAGGATAGTTGTGGAAGAAAACTAATTTTTAGTGCTTACGAATGCTTTTCGTAAATGGTTTCTGCTGGTTCTATTTAATTTTCCAGGGGAAAAAATGATTACTTTTGTAAAATAACTCTTGTCTAGAGAAATTTGGGTGTATGAATGAGATAATTCATGCACAGTTTAAAAAGGTCAAAGTTTTAGATGAAGATTGGTTACTATGTAGCCATCTTAATGTAAAGTTGAACAAGATAAAACTGTTGTAAATCTCATTTATTATTTTTTCCATTAGCTTGTTTATTCATTAATTTCTTCACTCAGCAAATCTTTATGGAGTAATTTGTATCTTAAGGGATGGATGTTCTCACATATCTTTGACTTCTGAAGTGCTAATCTTTCTTGGTTTGTCCATTTCTTATTCCTTGGGTTAATATACTTCCCAGACTTCTTTATGTGTTCTAGCAATTTAGTTATGGTGTCCTTGCATATTTCTCTGAGATTGAGCATTTCAGTTGCTTTATTAATTGCTTCCTATGCTTCCCTGGCTCCTTAATCGCCACACTCTTCTTCCTTAGTTGCAGCCACTTTATCTTGCTTGCACATTCTAACTTACCCCATTCTCTGGAACTTGACCTGTCCTGTTTGCTGGTATTTAAGGAATTTTTCCTGGGTAATTTGCAAGATACAGCATCAAAAGTCAACCTTACTGCTAATCGTATTTGTGGTTTCTTTGCTTCTAATTTCTAATGATTTTGCATTTTCTTTTTCCACTGACCAGTCCTCTACTTGAAATCCTGCTTTTCTCCCAAGTAAGAACATTTTATTAGGCCTTGAACCATAATTCTGTATCTGGGCCAGACTTCTCTGTCTAGTCTCTGTACATCGCTTACTTTGGACACTTCTGTGTCAGTTTGCTTCACCTCGTAAGATAAAACCTTAGGTGGTGGGACATTACCTCCTGCCTACATTAACCAAGAGAGATTCTAAGGTCTTTTCAGACAGCCTCTCCTCCTCAAAGGAACTCACTACAATCTATTTTCCCAGTCCCCCACAATACATATACTGACATCTCTAAGGTCACAAATAGCTTTCTGTTTGGTATAGCCAGTGGGCATTCAATAGAGGTTGCCATCTGTTTTGATCCTTGGTACACTTATCTTCTTTAACCCAGGTTTTTTGCTGGTTCTCACATCTCTTCTCTGCTTCCTTCATGGTTTCTTCCACATGACTCATCCTCTAAATGTTAGTTTTTCTCAGTGTTCTTTCCTTGATCATTTGTCATTTTAAAAACTCAGTGGGCAATCTTGTCCACTCTTATTTCAATAGCCATATCCCCCAGGCTTAATCCTATGCTCTGGACTCATATATCCAACTTTCTGTCAACCATTCATCATTACCTCGATCCTAATATCTTGAAATCTGAATATGTCATCTTCTCTCAAAATTGTTCCTCTTCCTAAACTTTTTGTTTAATCATCTTTCTTTTCCGCAGTTCCATATCTATCCAGCCATAAATTCTGATAATTTTAATGCCTAAGTACTTCTTGACATTTTCTGCTCCTTCCCCTTTTGTCTCCACTACCTCAATTCTGGCTAGACAATCACAAGAGTGTCCTTATTGATCTAGCTGCCTCTAGTTTTGTCATCTTCAAGTCCATCCTTTATAGAACTGCCAGAGAGATCTATTGCAGATGTCAATAACACTAACTCATGCTGTTACAGAACCTTTTTACAACTTCCCATTATCTACAGACTAAATTTCACACTCCTTTGACAGTATATACAATCATTCATGATCTTACTTATCCAGTTTCATCTCTTACCATCCACTGCCTAGAACTCTGGCTTATAACACTGAACTGCTTGTAGTTTTTTGCAAGTTTTGCATATCGGTACCTCTTGGTCCTGTAGTCCCATTTACCTTCTTCTGCCTGGCTGTTCTCCCCCTCTTACCACCCCTCATTACCAGTCATTTACAGTTCATCTTCTTCAGCTTAATATTATTTTCTCTGTTTCTTCTAGAATGACTACTCTAACACTGGTATTCCTGTCTGAACTTCCTCTGCCATGGTGAGTTGGATGTCCTTCAGCTATGCTCCAAGGTACTTTATATATATGTCAGATATATATGACTATATATATATTGTCTTAATTATCTGTTTATGTGTCATAACTTCTTTTGCATTTCCAATGATACTTGGACTACTACTAATCACAAATTCAGTTCAGTAAACATTTGTGGGTTATTTGATTTTCAAGGAAGTTTATTTCAGTAAGGAAGCAAGATGAATGCTGTTAGTCCCTTGGTACTTATTTTTCTCATTCTTAAGCATTTTACTAAATATTTTTGGAATAGTTATATTGGGAAATTTATTTTCTATGTGGAAGAGGCAGTTTAAAAAAACTTACGTAAAACTGAAATATTCCAAATAATATAAATGTTGTTTCTTTTTTAAGCCCATTTTCCCCCTGCTAAAAATATTCATCATAGAAGATGACTAGTCTTCTTTCTGACAATTATTTTAATTTCAAAGGAATCAAAAGGGTATACCTTTTCTTGAAAAGCTTGTTTTTATTTTTAATTATACTGTCAACTCATTGTATGATTTTGGATGACTGGCTTAATGTTCCTATTTCTTTTCTGTTAAATACTAATATCTCCTAATAATTATTACAATTAACAGGATGCCCAACATAGAAATTCTGCTGTTAAAGCTATTTTTTAGTAGTATAGCATGATTAATATATACAATGTCCATGTAACCCCTTAATTTTTTAATGTGATGCTATTTATTTATTAAATACTATTTGCTAGGCACTGCTGTCAGATGCTTTATGTATAACACATTTAATCTCATGTTAGCCGGTGAAGTATTATTAGCTTCATTTTACAAATGAACTAACTCAGATATGCAGTCATCAAGTTACTTGGTCAAACATACCTCTTTTGAACTGAATTGTGTCTCCCACCCCTAAAATAAAATATAAAAATATCTCACTCCTTGCTTCTTCTGTATGGTATGTATATAAGCAAGTATATACTTTATTAAAATTTTGTAGTTCTGTGTATTACTTAAAGAAACCCTTTGCCCCTGCTCACCTCCAGCATTCTGAATTCACAAACTCAATGCTACTTTATTATAGTTTTTAAAAATTCTAGAGCACTGTAAAAAGAGAATATGAAAGCAAAAAATAAAAACAGAATAATATAAAGAAATAGGGAAGGAAATGAAAATAGGTTGGAGAGAGAATGGGGTGTGGGTGTGGTATGTGTAAGAGTAATCATTAAGAATCTAACTCTAAAATTACACGATTCAGTGTAATATGTACAGGTGATTGGAAATATCACATATCTTGCATTAGCCAGGAAAATTCAATATGGATGTGGAGTCCGTTTTTCTTTCTTCCTTTTCCTCCCAGTAGATGCATATATCTGTAGAGCTTATATTGGAAGAGAAAGAAAAAGGGAGAGAGAAAAATTCATCCACATTTTAATATTCTTTGTTTCTAAGTATTCTAATGATGACTCTTATAATTAAGTAAAAAAAAAAATCAAGAGATCATCTAACCATTTCATAGCTCAGTTATAGAAATGGGTTTCCTTCCTAAATTAATTCACTAGAGAGAACACATTCAAGAAAAGCATAATGAAAAAAAAAAAAAAGAAAAGCATAATGTATCAAATCTCTTCACAACAACCTCAGGTTAACTGCATGGTTTTGAGCTTTTTGGAAACTTGTCAAAATAAATATATTGCTACGTATCACGTTATCAATTGGAAAAATCAACCATTAAGGAGTTGCCCCTTTGAAGTGAATTTTCAAGTAAAAACAAGTGATTAAAATAGAAAAGGTTAGAAGAGAGAGAGAAATGTTGAACTTGTTTTTACTCTATTCTTCAAATTTCTTTCAGTCGTTCAGTATATTTACTTGAGTGTTTATTAGTTATTAATCACCTTTTATTCTCTATTTTGTTTACTTCATTACTTCAAATATTGGAGGTAGGATGTGCTACTTGGATTTAAGAGGATTTAAGTATGGTATCTGGATAAAGCACTTATTAACTTACCAAATATAGCTCACTCAGTATACAGTGAAAACAGTATACCATAAAATATTTCAATCAATGAAAGTGACTTAGATTAGCAGAGGTTGGGGAAAGAACACATATGGAATTATTGTATAAAAATTATATAATCAAATCAAGCATTTTTCCTATGGAATATCTGTTAAGACATAGGGATACTTTTACTATATGGAATTATTCTTTGCAATGGGAATTTGAAGGAGGTTTTAACTGGAACACAAGAAGAAAGGTAGCAGAAACTTCCAGGAAGTTGGAACTAATAAGAGTACCTTTTGTTTACAAAATGAGTTCACACTCATGTTCTCAACAACACTATGAGATAGGCAATAAGAAAGCTAAACCAGAGATTTTAATTAGGGGGAGCAGCATGGGGTAACTCAGTGGTTTTTAAATTGTATTCTAGATCAGTGCTTCTCAAGTTTATTATGCACACACACCACCTAGGGATCTCCTCACATGGTAGATTCTATTCAGTTAGCCTGGCTTGGGGCCTGAGATCTTTACTGCTGCTATGCTCCCAGGGGATGCTGATGACCACTTTGAGGAGCGGCTTTGAAGGTTCTAGGACTGAGTTGTTTGTACTCTGGGGCTGGGAAGGAAGAGGTCCAATGAGGGATCCTTAAGACTCTGGCATCACTTTGATTTGATCATATATTGAATTTGCACATTGGATTTTATTTGAAGAACATTTTTGCTACTAATTTTTTTTTCTTATCCTTTGGTTTCAAAGTACTGTGGGAAGAAACTAAGTTTCCATCAAGACTCCAGCAGTATGTATCTTGAGTCTCACAGGATGTGTTTAGTCTTCGGTAAAGTAAATGAAATCAAAGACAAAAATCTCCAGGATAACTGCCAATACTATAAATTTGATATTGTTTTTACTTTAAAACTGCTAGTAAGTGGTAGCTTCAGAGGTTGGACCCAGATCTTCCAGGTTCCGGGTTCTTAACATACCATGTTTATTCAAATATTTCTGGAGGTCAGAAAACGAATATGGCCTTTTTGTTCATGGTGAGTAATGGAAGAATCATTGGCTTTGCCAGAGGATTCCATTAAAAAAATTAGAGAGTAATAGCACATATTGGAAATGAGAGTATGATGAGATAGGAGAAAGAACTCCTTGCTCTTTATAGGTGATTCTTGAGTATCTTGGAAAATTCAGGGTCAATGAATCAGAATTTTAAACTAGAAGGGATCTGGAAGATTTTCTACTTTGAACATATTGTTGCATTCACAGAAGTTAAGTAACTTGTCCCAAGGTCACTCAGGTAGATAGTTTGGATTAGGCTTTGGATCTCCTGATACGTGAATATTTCTGTACATATTTTAGTCCTATAACAAACCTCCTACTAGTACTGGTGATGTGAAGCCATTGTGGAAGGTTTCCTACATTTGGTTTCTTCATCATCCCCTCCCAGCTCCAACTCTCCTGCTAGTCCTATTATTTGATAAAGATGATATAAATAGAAGCAAAGCAGCAGATACTGGCACCAACAGAAGCCAAATAATACACAATGGGGAACTGAACATTGACCAGATTACAGAAGCCCTATTTCTTCTTCACAGTAGAAATCACTATCATCATGCATGCTTCGGATTCTCGGGGATTGGTGCATTCTGGTGCAAGCACTCCTCTCTGGGATACTGGGTAAAGGGTAGAATTTTAGGATAAGGTGATGTGAAGCCATAGTTAAAATAAGAGATGGCATTGAAGGAGACTTCATGAATGCAATCAAATTTTTTTTCAAATCCAGTAATAATACTACTGTAGCGGGGCGCCTGGGTGGCTCAGTCGTTAAGCGTCTGCCTTCAGCTCAGGTCATGATCCCAGGGTCCTGGGATCGAGCCCACATCAGGCTCCCTGCTCCGTGGGAAGCCTGCTTCTCCCTCTCACACTCCCCTTGCTTGTGTTCCCTCTCTCGCTGTGTCTCTCTCTGTCAAATAAATAAATAAAATCTTTAAAAAAAAATAATCCTAATGTAACAAAGTAGTCAGTATTGAGAACATAGTACATAGTAGACTGTTCTAAGTGTTTTATACATCTTTTATCTTTTATTTCTCACGTGCATGGAATTTCACGTATGTGTGTTGCTAGAGTGATAGCGAAAAGAGATGAAAAAGCCCACAAATAAGCTTCTACCAGATTGATTTTTTTTGTTGAATTTGCAGTTGTTTGACTTAATGCTTCACACCATCTGGTTTCTTGGGCATCCTATGGACACACATCTTGGCCAGGTCACTTTAGACCTCTCACTTTTTATTTCGTCTTGTAACGTAGAGCCTGCAAATGATTCTGAAGCCTTTTTTCTCTTTAAGACACACAGAATCATTTAAAATATTCAGTATTTTGCTTCAGTTCTTTTTCCATCCCGCTTCAAGAACGAGTATAAACTAGGAAATCTTCATGGAGCACTGGGTGTTATGCACAAACAGTGAATCATGGAACACTACATCAAAAACTAATGATCTAATGTATGGTGATTAACATAACAATAAAAAAGTTAAAAAAAAAAAAAGGCAAAACACCCCAAAAAACAAAAAACTAGGAAATCTTATTTTAGCTTACTAATTCTCAATTCAGTCCTTTTGACATTAATGGTTGAAATGGTCCAGATTTTGTTGTTATTGCCATTCCATTTTTAATTAAGTTTTTTAATTCTAGTGTAGTTAACATACAGTGTTATTTTAGGCTCAGGTGTACAACAGTAGTGTGCAAGCGGTAGTGATTCAGCAACTCTGTATATTGCTCCGTATGAAGGTTCCTCAGAAAGTTCAAAATAGGGGCGCCTGGGTGGCTCAGTTGGTTAAGAGTTGACTCTTGGTTTTGGCTCAGGTCCTGATGTCAGGGTCGTGGGATTGAGCTCCGCGTCCAGCTCCATGCTCAGCACAGAGTCTGCTTGTCCCTCTCCCTCTCCTCTTCCCCTGCTCTCTTTCTGTCTCTCAAATAAATAAATAAAATCTTAAAAAAAAAAAAAAAAAAGGAAGTTAAAAATAAAACTGCCCTATGATCCGGTAATCACTCTACTGGGTATTTATCCCCCCAAATACAAAAAAACTAATTCAGAGGGCTACATGCACCCCTATGTTTATTGCAGCATCATTTACAATAGCCAAATTATGTAAGCAGCCCAAGAGTCCATCGACAGATGAATGGCTAAAGAAGATATGGTATACATATTGTCATTCCATTTTAATTTTTTTATAGGAGCACCAAGTGTTACTTTAAGGTATCAAAATAATTGCTTTTTCAGATATACTCTTTAAGTTCTCTCCCTCCCTTTTTTAATCTGAGTATAGTTGACCCACAATATTCCATTAGGTTCAGGTATACAAACAAGTGATTTGACAAAGTTTATACATTATGCTATGTTCACAAGTATAGTTACCATCTGTTCCGTTACATCACTATTATATTATTGACTCTATTTCTTATACTCTGCTTTTATTTCCATAATTTACTCATTCCACAACTGGAGGCCTATATCTCCCTCTCCCCTTCACCCATTTTGCCAGGCCCTCCCACACCCTCCCTCTGGCAACTATCAATTTGTTCTCTATATTTATAGCTCTGATTTTGCTTGTTTATTTTTTAAAGATTCCATTTATGAGTGGAATCATATGGTATGTGTCTCTCGCAGTCTGACTTATTTCTCTTAGCATAACACCCTCTAGGTCCATCTATGTTGTCTCCAATGGCATGATCTCATCCTTTTTATGGCTGTGTAATATTCCTGTGTGTGTGTGTTGTGTGCGTACAACATTTTCCTTATCCATTTGTCTATTGATAGACACTCAGGTTACTTGTCTTGGTTATCATAAATAATGCTGCAATAAACATAGGGGTGCATATATCTTTTCGAGTTAGTGTTCTTGAGTAAATACTCAATAGTGCAATTATTGGATCATATGATATTTCTATTTTTAATTTTTTGAGGAACCTCCCAACTGTTTTCCACAGTGGCTATACCAATTTACATTCCTTCCAACAGTGCATGAGCATTCCCCTTTCTCCACATCCTCGCCAACACTTGCTGTTTCTTGTCTTCTTGATTTTAACCATTCTAACAGGTGTGAAGTAATATCTCATTGTGGTTCTGATTTGCATTTCCCTGATGATGAGTTATGTTGAGCATCTTTTCATGTGTCTGTTGGCCATATGTATGTCTTTTTTGGAGAAATGTCTATTCAGGTCCTCTGCCCATTTTTTAATTGGATTGTTTTGTTTTTTGCTATTAAATTGTATGAGTTCTTTATATATTCTGAATCTTAACCCCTCATCAGATGTATCATTTGAAAAGCAAACTCATGACCCTGCGATCGAGTCACATGCTCTACCACCTGAGCCAGTCAGACATCCTCAGTAGGTTGTCCTTTTGTTTTCTTAATGGTTTCTTTTGTTGTGCAAAAGCTTTTTACTTTGGTGTAGTCCCAATAGTTTATTTTTGCTTTTGTTTCCTTTTCCTTAGAAGACATATCTAGAAAAATGTTGCTATGGCTGGTATCAGAGCAATTACTGCCTCATCTAGGATTTTTATGGTTACACGTCTCACGTTTAGATCTTTAATGCTTTGAGTTTATTTTTGTGTAGGGTGTTAGAAAGTAGTCCAGTTTCATTATTTTGCATGTAGCTGTCCAGTTTTCCCAGCACCACTGATTTAAAGATTGTCTCTTCCTTATTGTATATTCTTGCCTCCTTTGTCATAGATTAATTGACCATATAAATATGGGTTTATTTCTGGTGTCTCTATTCTGTTCTTAATAAATAGAATTAAGTTCTCTTTCTAATCCATTGTTGATCTATCGGCTATAGATGTTAAACCCCAAATATCTACTGATGTGTCGTCTGAAGGAAAGAGTTCTATGAAGTTGATAACCACTGTGTAAAGTCCATTACTAACCTGTCAATATGCCTATGTGCTCTCTATGTCTAATATCCTGGGTGTTAGAGAATCCCAGTCTTCCTTCCATCAAAGTCATTCTATATAGAGATTACCTGTGCCAAGAACTGGGCATTCAGTACTGAATACAACAGATGATCCTGCCCTCAAGGAGATGACGTTTGAGTGGGAGGATAGGCATTTATGATTTTATGGACATGGATCTCATTCTTCTTAATCCTCTCCCTACTTCATCTTCCTCTTTGATAATAAGATCATTTATCTTCTCCGTGAAAGATTTCTCAAAGACCCCAGAAATATTATTGGTAGGACTCATCTGGAATATATACATTTATAATTTTGTATTGTCATCTACTTTTTTATGTACAAATGCCTTTTCTCCCTAGCTAGATCTCATAGTGTTTCTACTCACTAAACTGACACCAGATGTGTGCTTTTTTCTTCTATCCAACAACCAATTCTCCAATTTT
>NC_138369.1:167832805-167924724 GCF_054177405.1 Leptonychotes weddellii | reverse complement strand
CTCTCTCTCTCTCTCTCATTCTCTCTGTCTCAAATAAATAAATAAAATCTTTAAAAAAAAAAAAAGATTTAAGAAAACAACAGAAAATTACCTGCTAGATATTGAAATTAATTATAATGGGGCATTAATATTATATTAGAAAGTTACTGCTTTGAGAGTAGGCAGATCAAAAGAAAAGGCTAAATGGGCAAAAACAGAACCCTACATATATTAAAATTTAATATTTGATGAAAATGATATCATACATTACATTGGGAGGAGAGAGATTTTGAAAAAGAGATAAGGAGAAATTGACTAAAGTTTTTTTGGGAAAAAACATTGTAGATCCTTTCCTCATACTATAGGTCAAAGTAAATTCAGATGGTTTAAATAATTAAATGTAAAATTAAAACCAGAAATGTTGATGAAGGAATGGGAAAAAGATCCACAGATTTAATCATAAAAGATGTGGTACTTTTGAACACTAAACAACTTCATAATCATATATTTGCAACATACTAACAAAGGGTTATAGACTCAACTTATAAAATACTTATAAAAATTAATTAGAAAAATCCATTAGGAATTACAATAGACAGATGACAAAGTTTTTGAACAGACATTTTTCGAAGATAGAACACAAATTGTTAACTAGTATACTTAAAAGTGTATCCAGTTGAGAACTATACATTCAGAAAAAAAGGTTACAAAATTAAGAAGGCTGTTTTAAAAATAATAGTACTCCTTGTTGGCAATAGTATGGTGAGATATTCATTCCTCACTGTTTGTGAGGTTTTGGTATAGGTTTTTTGGACATAATTTGGCAGTATTTATCAAGAGCCTTAGAAATGTTCACATACACCCTTTGACTCAGAAATTTCACTTCTGGGAATCTAAAGATTAATGAAGAAGAGCAAAAAAGAGAAAGTGAATTTCCAGATTGGAGAATAATTGCATAAAATATTATTATGCTACATAGAATATTATCTCCTACCAGCTTGCAAGAATTGTATGTATCTTTCCAACTCTGCATTCAGTGATATCATATTGACAGCTTGAAATTTGCTACAAAGGGAGACTTTACTTCATGTAAATTAGAAAATGCTAATATAAGGGCTTTTTTTCCCCTCCCTCAGAGATCTAGTTGTTAACTACTTACAAGCAGGGCGTCTGCGTGGCACAGCCGTTAAGCGTCTGCCTTCGGCTCAAGTCATGATCCCAGGGTCCTGGGATCGAGCCCCACCTCAGGCTCCCTGCTTGGCGAGAAGCCTGCTTCTCCCTCTCCCAATACCCCTGCTTGTGTTCCCTCTCTCACTGTGTCTCTGTCTGTCAAATTAAAAAAAAAAAAGGCCTGGGTGGCTCAGTTGGTTGAGCGACTGCCTTCAGCTCAGGTCATGATCCCGGGGTCCTGGGATCGAGTCCCGCATCAGGCTCCCGGCTCGGCGGGGAGCCTGCTTCTCCCTCTGACCCTCTCCTCTCTCAGGCTGTTTCTCTCTCGCTCGCTCTCTAATAAATAAAGTCTTTAAAAAAAAAAAAAAGATTTTATAAAAAAAAAACTATTTACGAGCATGTTACTCATTACAACTAGCCTAGCCCTTTAGAATAATAGTCTAATTTTCTTGTTTTACTAATTGGTATGTAATAACCCGTCCAAATTTGCACAATGAATTAGTGGTAGAATTAGCATCTTGTTGGGGCACTGGGTGGCTCAGTGGGTTAAGCATCTGACTCTTGGTTTCAGCTCAGGTCATGATATCAGGGTTGTGAAATAGGACTCCGCGCTCAGTGTGGAGTCTGCTTGAGATTCTCTCTCCCTCTCCCTCTGCTCCTCCTCCCCAACCCCACACACTCTCTCTCTCAAATAAATTAAAAAAAAAAAAAGAATTAGCATCTTGTTCTCCAAATACTTAGGCCAAGAACTTTTCAACTTTAACATTTTGCCAAGGGAAATTCTCTCTTACCTGTTTTAAATCCCCAAACTGAAATAATACTCTTGACTTGTATACCAAGTTCTAGATGAAGCTTCAGGTGAAATGATGCCTATCTGATCAATTCTGTCAATAGTTACTGTCAAGTAAAGCACAAATTAATCACAGGTATCTATTTACACTTGGAAATTTTGCTTCAGATTGGCCCCAGCACAAAACATCCATATTACTTGATGTGTCTCCTATAGGCATCCAGAAAATGCCCTATGAGACAATCTAGCATGTCACACTTGAAAGCATTCTAACAGTAAATCACAGTTAGATTTGCAGAATATCTTTGTGATCAAAATACATAAAGTTCCATTTTCTTAGAATCTCTATAATTGTAGTTCTTAATACACTCACACACTAAAAAGGAGACCCAGGATTTCCATCCATCCACTCATCCCACAAAAATTTGTTGAGGATCTATGTTGTACCGACCCAGGGCTTATGTGATCCCTGCCAGAACTCCAGAGGCTAGCCTCTTAGCTCACTAATTTTCCCTAATGACTTCTCGTGGCTGTTGACTCCATCTTTTAGGGAGCTGCAGTTCTTCCTGATGAGCATTGCTGCATCTTAGTTCCAAAAAAAAAAAAAAAAAAAAAAGCTCTTCCTTCCTATCATGATTGTGATCCCCTATCCCCTACAATCTCTCTAGATGCTACCAGAGATTTTTTTTTTTTCTTTTGAATTTTTCCATTATTCTCAGTCAGAATCCTAGTCAACACGGAAATTGAGTTTTTGGGCGGCTTCTCTTCAGGGTTACATGATTTGAAGACTTGCCTTCTATTGTATTTCACCATTTAAAAAACTGAAATGTGCATTAAAATTACTTTTGTTAATTTTGTTGTTAAAACTTACTTTCCTAAGCCCTCCCCCCAGTCCTGATCCAGCAGACCTGACATGGGTCCAGGATTATGCATTGCATAAATCCAAACTCTGCAGGTGATTCTGATGAAGGTGATTAGAGACTTATTCCCCTAGAAACTCTGCTTTATAGCAAGTTCCCAGTGGATAGTTCCAAGATGAATCAGCAGAGAGCTCATATAAACCGAGAAGCCTAAGTCACCATTAGGTGACCAGATAGATATTCATAAGCCCTTGTATCTCATTTTATACCCAGTCTCAGTCTAGAAAGAATTAAATGCATGCAAAAATGGAAGTTTGACATTTTGATTGGTAATGTGAAATTTGAGATGTGCTTGGTTTTCTAATTCCTAACATATTTAAATTAGAAATAGAAAAAAGCCTTGAGAAAAAGAGGTCTTTGAAATGTTCAAAAATAACCTTTTAGATTTTACTTGTTGCCTTCCTGTCAAGTTTTGTGTCTTTTAGTGTCTTCATTATTTTTATTGTTTTTAGTTACAGTTTAAAGAACATAAATATTTTAACCCTTAACAATTTAATATACTTCCACTATACTTTAACTTCATGATATCAGAATTCTTTTTCACTCTGACTCTAATAAGTCCTGGATGTCTTTAAGCCCTAAGATGATAGTAATACCAATAAATATTTAATTTTACATGGTAACACCTGACCTACTTGGTAGACATATGTACAAAAAGAAATCATAAGGAAATAAGCCGTGGATACTCATCAGCTATTTAAAAAGTGTCAAACACTTGGTAAAGTTAACTTTTCATATTATGTATTTAAAAGATGAAAATATGTGTATGTTAATGAAGAACCTATAAATTCAAATATTAGAACATATGGATCCACAAAATGAAGTCATCTGGTAGGTGTAGCTCTCCTATTTATTTATTTTTTTTTTTAAAGATTTTATTTATTTATTTGAGAGAGAGAATGAGATAGAGAGCATGAGAGGGGGGAGGGTCAGAGAGAGAGGCAGACTCCCTGCAGAGCAGGGAGCCCGACGTGGGACTCGATCCCGGGACTCCAGGATCATGACCTGAGCCGAAGGCAGTCGCTTAACCAACTGAGCCACCCAGGCGCCCAATAGCTCTCCTATTTATACACCTTTTTTTTTTTTTTTACCTACTTCTAGTCATCCTTCAGGTTTCAGTTTAGATCATACTTCCTTCTTTGCATTCCCTACGTACTCCCTTTGGAACATTCTCATGTTCAATTGTAACTGCCTCTTTCCCCATCAGTGCTCCCTTAGATGGAATTACACCTTGTTTACTCCTGCATCTCCGTGCCTCCCACAGGCCCTGGCAATAATTGTTGCTCTATAAAGAATCATTGGGCAACAATTTGGCAGTACTTTTCAGCACTTTTAACAGGTAGTAAGCCCCCTGAGGATAAACATTCCATTCCTAGTACTTAGCTCCTCATAAGAGGCACTTCGTACATAGTCTGGAATGAATGAAAAAAAAATAGAAGGGAAGGGCACCTGGGTGGCTCAGTTGGTTAGGCGACTGCCTTCGGCTCAGGTCATGATCCTGGAGTCCCTGGATCGAGTCCCGCATCGGGCTCCCTGCTCGGCGGGGAGTCTGCTTCTCCCTCTGACCCTCCCCCCTCTCATGTGCTCCCTCTCTCATTCTCTCTCTTTCAAAAAAATAAATAAAATCTTAAAAAAAAAAAAAAAAATAGAAGGGAAGCCAACTGTGACATCCCGCAGGGGGTGCTAAAGCCCCAAGTCTTGTTCACTTATGACTCCTGCCTCAGTAAAATTGCTCTGTACTGTTTCAGTTTAATCCAACACTTACTGAGTGCTGTGGGTTTCCTTAGAATTACAGATAACCAAGACTCAGTTCTTGTTCTTAGGGCGTTTAGAAGCTGGTGTGGCAAGATTACCCACTAAAGGCAAACACCTGGCCTTTTAGATCACAGAAATTTAAGGGATATTGCAGCACCCAAGACTTCCAGGCTATGCTAGCTGCTACCACAGACCACCCTGGATCATTTGCAGCCATGCCTTGGAATTCCCTCCTTGTTAGGAATTGCACTGAAGGTTGGGACAATTCCTGACCCCAAAATATGTAGGATTGATGAAAAATTCAAAAGCTCTCTAAAAGCAACTTTCTATTTCTCCCTAGAATCAAGTTCAGGATTGGCCAGACCTAATTAGCATAGAAACCTCACTCCTCTTGGTCCTTTAAGACAAATTATATATCATTTGATGGTCAGTAGATGCATTTGAATTAATGGTCACATACATTTGGCCATATGCCTAGAAATTTGGGCACCACCAGAGGTGCCTGTGGGGATAATGACCTCTTCCTGGCCATGGCTTTTAATTGCAAATGGTTGTAATACCATAATCTGAACTGAGGTCGGAGGACTGCTGGGTGAAGTTTTCCATAGTGCAATTGCACTTTTGTTTTTCCTGGCAATGATCAAAGGCTTCCAATTGTGCCTAATTAGAGAGTATGATGTTTGAGTGACCAAGGCTTTGAGTTTATTACCAACAAAACACATACCACCTATACCGTAAACTGAGTTGGAACCTATAATTGTGGACAAGAAACTAGTTTGCAAACTTATTTTAAGTGCTAGAAACTTTACAACAGAATTTTTATTTTTTTAATGTTAAATTGGGAATTAGAGTAGTAATTCTTAATAGGAATTGCTTGGCTAACTCCCTGTGTCTCACTGAAAATTTATATCCTAATATTAGCTTTTGGCTTATGTATATTCAGTGAACAAGATCTAACCACTGTTTTAGTAAGGACCCCCGTTGAAAGGTAAAAACGGCCATGGGAGGGTCCCAATTCTTACCCACCCTTTAGGTACTGTATACAAACTGAAATATAACCGAAAGAGACCAAATGATAAAGGATTAGGAAAGAGAAAGAAGTTAATGCATAATATTACCTGTGTGAGAAACAGGATATTTGCCTTTTTCATCATGCAAAGAACCAACACAGGTGTTTCTAAATAATGGCTGGTTCAACAAAGAATGTGTTCCTTTAATAGCAAGAGCCATATTTTTGTGTTATGCTGGCTCACCACACATTTAAAATTGACATACATTGGAGCACTTCAAATTTATATCTTCATTTCAGCTATTCATTTAGTAGGTCAAGTCATCATTATATTTCACCAGTATGGTGGATTTTAATTCATTTAACATTTTAATCTTTCATCAGTTTTTCATTTAAGAGGATTTCACAGCATATACGGGATTTGTATAAATTTGTGTGCAGTAAATTTATTCTTTTAACAGTTTTATTCTTTCATCAGAAATTCATTTAAATGGATTCCACTATATATCACTTCCACTTCCAGTGCAGCTTTAGGTCAGGCTGTAATTGATGCAAAAGCAATGAGGTATTAAAAGAGATAGGAAATATCTGAAATTGGAAAGAGTTCAAGAAGTGGGCCATTGTAAGGGCATTACACTCCTCAGATAAGGTGGGGAGGGGAGAATAATATGGCATTTTGATCTGAAGCCTTGCATGCTTTATAATTTCAATTCTCAACAAAGTCAAAAAGATCTATTTTATCTAAGCTTGTGTCTTTAAAACAAAATTAACTGCTTCAGTGCCCTAAAACAGCCCCCATATGGCCATGTGAATGTGCACGCTTGTCTTTACCATCCATTTGAATTAATGGCGCAGCTTCTTTCAGTGAACATTCTATCTCCTCCCTCCCCTCTGCCGACATTCATTAAATGACATCCAAGTGATAAACATTAATATAATAAATACAGTAGCTATGGAAATAACCCAAGGAAGAGGTGCATTCTATCATGTTTTCATACAGAAGTAGATGAAAATCACCAGTAGTGCATTATAGTTGGAGGAAGAAAACTGCAGCATGAGAGATGCCTTTACCAAAGAGCAGGGGTGCTGGTGCTTGCATTGTGTGCATCAGAAAAGTAAAAGGTGACCTTGGGAAAGTCCTCCTTGCTCTTCAGGTCTCTGCAAAGGGAGTGACTGCTTTTATGACATCTATTTTTATGAGGGTATTGTTGTCTTTGACTGGTGAGTGAAAGATGCTAGAGAAATGATAGGTGGAAATCAATATTTATATTTGTTAATGTCTCTTTGGGAAGACAGTACTTCAGGAAAAAATGTTCTCACCACACACACAAAGAATGATAATTTTGTGAGATGATGGATGTGTTAAATTAACCCCATTGTGGTAATCATTTCATGAATGAATGTGTATGTGTATCAGATACACAATATACATGTATCAAAACATCATGTTGTACACCTTACCTTACACAACGTTATATGTCAGTTAAATTTCAGTGAAGCTGGGAGAAAAAGGAACAGAGAAAGGGAAGGAAGGAAAGGGAAAAGAGGAAAAAAGAGGGAAGGAGGCAGAGATTTACCTTGTGATGTTGTTGTATTTGATATACTCCTTTATGAGACAGACCGCGGCTTCGGTCTTCCTCTGTTTTTGTTTTTGTTTTGTTTTGTTTTGGCACTATAGAGTTCCTTTCACATCAAATGGCTAATAACTGTTTATGGAATGGAATTGAATCGAATTGTACTGAATTGAAGGAAGAAAATTTTAAATGCTAGAAAGATGATGTAAGCCCATCATACTCTACCCACCATCCCCCTGCAAGGTCACAGTATAATCTGATGTTAGAAGTATGAAACCAGTTTACTTATCACTCTGTTTCATAGAGTGTGTCTCTTTACTCCATCTGGCTAGGGACAGAATGTGGCTGAGAGAAAAAAAGGTTGCGCTCAGACTAAACATCTAAATGAGTATTTCTAACAAAAATGATGATTGGTCATGAAAGATTACAGGAGGGCTGTAGGAGGAGGATCATACCTTATGTCCACTCTAATGTCATGCTGAGCTCTCTTGTGGTTCCTCTTATCACGTTATGGGAGTGCTTAGTTCAGGGCCATCCATCTATAGATCTATGACAGTTTTTATATGGGAGTTTACATGTGAGTTGGGGGCAATCACTGTATTTCTCTGTAGGTTCAGGGTAGCTCTCATTGGTTCTTGAACCCACAGGACATCCTAGAATTTATTGATATATAGAAAGTCTAGTATATTTTCATCTATGTTAAAAAAAATACAGCTTCACTTTTCTGCAATGGTCTAAGGGAAAAAGTGAGAGGCAAGGGACAATTTCCATCCCCCACCTCCATCCCATTCCCCCTTAACCCCCCTCCCCCCCAAGGACTTCCAGCACTTCAGTGGACTGCATGCTGTCAGGTTGAGTCAAAAGGTTTTCTGGTACATTTGGGTGAGGCCTCTGGTCCTGTAAAAGGTACTATATGTGCCAGGAAGTTTATTATAGTAATGTGAAAGCATCTTATTGAAGACTGATTTTATTTGGACCTAACTTACCAACCTTGCTGTCAGACTACAACTGAGAAGGTGAATTTCACTGTGTGGACAATTTTATAACCTTTCAAATGATAATTGCCTGAATTTTTATACAGGCATATATTGATAGAGACTGACAGATGTTGAAAAAAACAGAGCCACAAGCCACACCATAGAACTGAGGATAAAAATCATCTTTTCAGTAGTACCTCTTCTATTGCTATTTTTGTAATGCTTCAAAACTCTTTCGAATGCAAACCATGAGGCTGGGCCCTCATTTATCTAACTGATCTTGCATATGTGTTTCCTTTAGCTTTGGCTGCTTTTCTGACCAGCAGCCTCCTGCCAGCAATTTCAGATCAGTGTGCTCATCTAGATGGTTTTCTAGTTATTACTGTTTTAAAATATATATATTAGTAAGATCTTGACTTAATACTTGAGTAGTTTGGTTCAGGAAGAGCTAAGAAACTGCAAATCTGTAGTCCTCAATCAGTTTCACAAACACGGAGCCCCATACATCATGAGTATGTTAATAAAGAGAATTATCTGTGAATTTTTCTTTTAAATTCATGTTTATGTGGTATCTTTTTTCATCCTTTTACTTTCAACTTACCTGTGTTTTTGAAGTTAATTTCTTATAGACAGCATATAGTTGGGTCATGTTTTTTTATTCCACTCTGCCAACTCTGTCTTCTAATTGGTATATTTAGATCATTTATATTGAAGGTAATTATTGATATGACAAGGCTTAAGTCTGCCATAGTTTTTCTGTTTATTCTTATACCTTTCTCTTTTCTCGCCTTCCTGTGAGTTACTTGACCATTTTTTAGGATACCATTTTAATTTTTAATGGTTTTGAGTGTATTTTTTCTATAGTTTTCTTAGTAGTTGCTCTGGATATTATAATACACCTATAAAACATATCACAATATGCTAGTCTTGGCATTTTACTACTTCAGTGAAGTGTGGAAACCTTATTTCATTTAGGTCTCTTTATCTTTCACCTTTGAAAATACAATTATCTTAAATATTTTCTCTACATATGTTGAATGGATGGTCTTATAATTTTTGCCTCAAATTGATCAAATGTGATTTTTAAAAACTCATGAAGAGAAGAATGGTCTACTTAACATTATTTTCACCCATTGCATTGTTTGTCCTTCCTTTCTGGAATTTCATATCTTACCTTGCTGTCATTTTCTTTCTGTTTGGAGTACTTTCTTTCTTCTTTGAGGATAAGTCTGCTGATGACAAATTCTCTTAAGTTTTCTTTGTCTGAAAATGTCTTTATTTTTTCCTCTATCCCTGAGGGATATATTTGGGGTTGACAATTCTTTAAGTATTTGAAAAATATCATACTACTTTTTTTCTGGTTTTCATGGTTTCAGATGAGAATAATATCACATGTTTCCCCCTATAGGTAGTATTTTTTGTCTCTGGCTGCTTTCAAAATTTTGTCTTTGTTTTTAAATTTTTAATTTAAATGTTTCTTGGTGTAGATTTCTTTATTCAGGTTGAGATTTGCTCAACTTTTTGAATCTGTAGGTGCATGTCTTTTACCAAATTTAGGAACTTTATAGCTATTATTTTTTCAATATGTTTTTAGCTCCATTCTATTTCTCCTCTTCTTCTGGCACTGATGAAATGAACATTGGATCTTTGTGTGTGTGTGTGTGTGTGTTTTCTTTCTGTTGTTCAGATTGAGTAATTTGTTATTCTAGCTTCAAGTTTACTGATTCTTTCCTTCCATATTCATTCTGCTGTTGAGCCCCTCCACTGAATTTTTTTTTTAAAGATTTTATTTATTTATTTGACAGAGAGAGACACACAGTGAGAGAGGGAACACAAGCAGGGGAGAGTGGGAGAGGGAGAAGCAGGCTTCCTGCTGAGCAGGGAGCCCGATGTGGGGCTTGATCCGAGGACCCTGGGATCATGACCTGAGTTGAAGGCAGATGCTTAACGACTGAGCTACCCAGGCACCCCTGATTTTCTTTTTTTATTTCAGTTATTTTATTTCTTAGCTCTATGATGTTCATTTGGTGAGATTTTTTTATTTTTGGTGAGATTTTCATTTTTTTTAAGGATAATTATAATTGCTTGATGAAGAAACTTTAGGATGGCTATGGTAAAATTCTTGTCAAATAATTTCAGTATAGCCTATTTATCTTAGTATTGGTATCTGTTGGCTTTTCTCATTCAAGTTGTAATTTTCCTATCTCTTGTTGTGGCAAATGATTTTCAAATGTATCCTGCAAATTTTGATTATTATTTAAGGGTACTTTGGATCCCATTTAAGTTTTCTGCTTTATCAGATAGTCCCCTCTTCATGTTTTCTATTTCTTCTGTGGTTTTCTGTATCTTATGTCTTATGTTCTGGTTTAGCATGCAGGTCCTGCCCTACATTTTATGGCCTACAGTTGCACTGACAACTTATCCTTATGAGCCTTTGTAGTCTATTTTTATCTCTTTGGTTTACCTGCCTCATGCTGGTTGGTCTCTGATGATTTTTTTTGGTGCCAGCCACAAGGCTAGGGACTTAGAGTCTTTAGGTTTTTAAGGGAAGGGACACTCCTGCTCATGGGATAGAGATAGTTCCATGAACTTCCTGTTGTTGGCAGGGTTCCCACTCAATCAAGGCTGTATTGCGTCTCTGAGTTTGGAGGTCAGGAATAATCTTGGCCATGGGGGCAGAGAACAATAATCCAGGCTGATTTAGTTTCAATCTGGAAAAAGGAATTCAGTTATCTGGACCATATTCTGCCATTTAGTTGGTGACCAGAAGATGTTGGGCCTAGTTTTCCTTCTGCTGGTGCAAATGGGGACAGGGGAAGATCAGAAGATGCCAGGATGCTATGTTTCCTCTCAGTTCTGAGATTTCTAGCTAGTTCACCTTCCCCTTTTCAACTTTCAGAGCTGACTCGGGTTATTTTCAGAGTTTTTTAGCTGTACTTAGAAGGAGAAAAACAGAGAAAGATGAGTCTGTGCCATCTTGTTTCCCTTCTGCATTTTGAAGTGTTCTTAAGTACATATTTTGGTAAGAAGTCATCTTCTATGTTTTAATTATAAATTTCTGTGCTTTTATGTGCTTAGTAACTTTGAATTAAATATTAAGAATGAACTTGTTAGAAAAAAGAATAAGAAAACTCATCAAAAATGTTTAGTTATTTTCTTTTGGTTGGTGAGATTATGGGTGATTCTTATTTTCTGCTTTATATTCTGTATTTTATAATTTTAGTTTTTAAAAATCAATGAACAAGGGCGCCTGGGTGGCTCAGATGGTTAAGCATCTGCCTTCGGCTCAGGTCATGATCCCAGGGTTCTGGGATCGAGTTCCGCATCGGGCTCCCTGCTAGGCGGGGAGCCTGCTTCTCCCTCTGCCTCTGCCTCTCTCTCTCTCTCTGACTTTCATGAATAAATAAATAAAACATTTTTTAAAAATTATAAAAAAATAAATAAAAAATAAAAATCAATGAACAATATTACTTATTAAGAAAAATATTTTTCAAAGAAAGTAAAAATCATGAGAAGGGAATATATAATAGCATCAATGTTTTTTATTTTCAAGAACTGGGCTCATGATTTTCTGTGCCTCAATATTTACTGGATAACATCTTCAAAACTCTCATTAGCCAGCTAAAAGAGAGAAAAAAAGAAAAGATCTTCAAAGTCACAAAAAAGGTGCCCTAGGGGGTAATGGGGAAAGGATGGTCATTTTAATAAGTGGTGCTAGGTAAATTGGATATCAATACATGGGGGAATAATACATATACATATATGTATATCTCCTAACTCATATCTCATATCTCTCAACTACACAGGAAAGTCAACTGTAGATAAAGTACAGATCTTCATATAAAAGGTAAAACAGTAAGTCTTTTAAAAGAAGCTTAGAAAAATATCTTCAAGATCTTAAAGTAGGGAAGCATTTCGTAATAGGATTTTATTAAAAAATAAAATCAAAACAACTATATTTTAGACAGGGTTTGTAATCACTTTTAGTTTTTTATGCAATTTCTGCTTCCTTAAGCCACAGAAAAGGAGAGGACAATAATTAAGAGGTGGGAATTGGTGGTAGATGTTCCTTACTTTCTAAACCACTACCCTGGAGTGAGGCAATTAATGGCTTAGGAATCATATCTCATGCTTCTCCTTTACTTTGAATGGCCTCAAAACAAAGACTATTTTGTTTGATAATAGTACACTGACTCTAGCTTTCTTTTGGTTACTATTTGCATAGTATATCTTTTTCCATCCTTTTATTTTCAATCTGTTTGTGTCTTTGAACCTAAAATGTGTCTCTCATAGAGAGCAGATAGTTGGATCTTTTTTTCTTTTTATTCCATCTACCGATATGCCTTTTGATTGGAGTGCTTAATCCATCTATATTTAATGTCATTAATTGGCCATAAGGTAGCATTTACATCTATGTTTTGATGTTGGTTTCCTATATCGTGCTTTTTTACTCCTCTATTCCTCCATTACTGCCTTTTTTTTGTGTTAAATAGATATTTTCTGGTGTACTATTTTAATTCTCATCTCATTTCTTTTTACTATACTTTTTTGAATGATTGCCCTAGGGATTTCAGCAAACAATTTATATCAGTCTAGTTCAGATTGATGCCA
Organism: Leptonychotes weddellii; assembly: GCF_054177405.1. Taxonomy (NCBI): domain Eukaryota; kingdom Metazoa; phylum Chordata; class Mammalia; order Carnivora; family Phocidae; genus Leptonychotes; species Leptonychotes weddellii. Next base: position 167,911,939 of record NC_138369.1, on the reverse strand, counting down.
TATTAATTTCAATTGTGTAAAAAACTTTGCTCCTATATAGCTGTGTTTCTTCACCTTCCTTTGTGCTATTATTATCATACAACTTACATTTTTATCCACTATAAGCCCATCTACACAGTTTTATTTTATTGCTTTATGCAGTTGCCTTTAAATCAGATAAAAGAGACAAAACCAAAAATACATACTTTTTATTTACCTATATATAGTTATGTTAATCAGTTCTTTCTACTTTTTTTTTTTTCCATCACCACCACCACCACCACCAAAAACCCTTTTAGCCTGTTATTAAAATACCTATTTAGTACAGATTGACCCAGAGGTCAAGTTTAGAATTGTCAGAGATGGGAGAATGGAAGTCTTAAAGGCTAGCCTCTTTCTGGTACAGTCTAGCTCAGTAGTGAGGACAGTGTAGTATTTGACAGCTCTCACATTTCCTGTGGCTCCTATTGTGTCACTTAAACCTAATTGCATTTGAACTGGAATCTTGACCCAAGGTCTGTAACATGAGGATATTAAATGTGTGTCATGAGGAAAGTATTTGATGTGGTGTTCTACATCATACTATGCTACTAAAGATTAGAGCCAAGGGAACCAAAGAAACCAAAATCTATAATTATTGTCATTTGTGGGAATTGTTTTAAGAACATTTAGCCATTTTAATACAATTTTCTTTCTTTATGGTCCTTAATGAAAAGGGTAATATCCACAGAGGGCTTCAATCTGCAGCCCTCCTTTTTTTATGAATGAACCTTTTTTTTCTTTTTAATGAGTTTTTATGAGCTTTTTTCCCCCTTTATTTCTTCATGTGGATTCAAGTTACTGTTTAGTATTCTGTCATTTCAGCCTGAAGGACTCCCTTTAATATTTCTTGTAGCAGTAGTGATGACTTGTCTTAGTTTTTATTTATCTGGGAATGTCTTATTTTTGAAATATAGTTTTGTTGGATATAGAATTCTTGCTCTACAGTCCTTTTCTTTTGCACTTTGCATATGTCATCCCACTGCCTTCTGACCTCAGTGGTTTCTGATAAGAAGTCAGCTGTTAATCTTAATGAAGATCTCTTTTACATAAGTTGTTTCTCTCACTTTCAAGAATCTGTTGGGGCACCTAGGTGGTGCAGTTGGTTAAGCATCTGACCCTTGATTTCGGCTCAGGTCCTGATCTAAGGGTGGTGAGATTGAGTTCTGCATGGGGCTCTGTGCTCACCATGGAGTCTGCTTGAGATTCTCTCTCCCTTTCCCTCTGCCCCTCTCACTCACGCTCTCTTCCTCTCTCTAAAATAAATAAATAAATATTAAAAAAAAAAGAATCTGTCTTTCAACAGTTTGATTGTGATATATGTAAGAATGGATAGCTAACATTGCCAATAATACTTGTACTAATTTTATTGATTTTACTATGGAAATAATGTCTGTTACCAACAAAGTACTAGGTCTTTTCATTAAGTTTCCCAAATGGTAACCTTACATTCTGTTAAGCCTAAGTACAGATATACATCTGTATCTTCCCTCATATCTAAATAGTATCTGATCTGATCATACCTGTTGTCAGATGAAGGCCAATCCCTTTGACTTTTTACTTACCATCTGGGTTAGTCTCCTCATAGGATTAGGACTGCTTTTATCTTTTTTCTTTTTTTTTTAGTTTTAATAAGCTGTTCTCCAAACTGTTCTTTACCATTCTTCTAAGAGTCAGTTCTTCTCATGTGAATAAAACTGTTGCTGTCATACACAGCATATGGGTGATTTGACTTTCCTTCCTCTCATTGACCACCTTTTTTCACATTCTTCCTTATTTGCAAAAAGATGATAACTTCAAGAACTAAAGGAGCTATTGAAGTGAATGAGAATGTTTAGTAGGATATAATTACTTTGTGGAAGAGTTGAAAATGTATCACAGTGGTAAAGAGACATGAATTGGGAAGAAGAACAGACCATCTGTTTTTGGCCTTCATTGACTGGATTCCTTTCCTCTCTTCTTACCAATGGCAAATTTCAGTGAGGTCATAATCTGAACCATCTTTCAAAATAACTGTGCTAAGTGATACATACAACTTTAAAGTTGACTCTTACATTTGGAATGAGATTGATTATATCAAGATAGTTGTATCAGGCTTTAGGCAAAACTGAGTCTCACAAATGGAAAAACAGATTTTAATGAATTTCACACACTAAGCCCCCCTGATCCTAGGCATTGGTTTACAGAGCATATAATTCTTTTTCACTTTCCTTAGGGAAACTGGAGAATTTCAGATCACTAATAGCCTCATATATCAAGAAATTGCTAGTACAAGGGAGAACAAACAACAACCAGGCAACTGAATGAAGAAGTGTGTGTCATGGTATTTCTCACATTTGACTCTTTTGTGTTTTGTTTTGTTTTGTTCTAGCTGTAATAGGAGCTATTTCCAGGAGCACTAATTGGCCAAATTATTGACAAACTTAATAAAAATGGGATAGTAAGAAGTACAAAGCAGAGGCTACCATACTAACCCAAAGGCATATATCACAGTGATCTTGTATTCTTTTATTAGATTCAGTATTCTTTCATAAATAGATGTGATTACTGAGGGAAAAACCTGATATGGCTGGGCACCAATAGTTGTTCTCAGATCTGGAAGATTTATATGTATGTTTTTATAGTCCTACTGCAGTAGGTCATCAATATTGCTGCATTACTTCTTGTGGTTAGTGAAATGCTTTGATGCCAAAAGTAAACAGAGCCTGGTTTGTAAGCTTGGTATGTAAACCAGGAGGTCTTAGGTACTATTATCACTGGCTAGAATGGTTACCCATACTTGCAATTTGTCATTATAGAAACTACAGATCTGCCATTTATAAAGTTGTCATGGTGTTTGTCATGAGATTAAGCTAACATTTAAAACTATAGGCAAGAAGGAACATGTCTTGTGGTCCTTGAATATATTCTAGTCCTTCAACAAATTAATATTAGGGATTATCACATTGATAAAGATGTGGATAAACTGAGGAGGACATTGAAAAGACCAATGAAGGTGATTAAAGGGATGAAAACAGATCTTTTGTGTAAAGATGAAAGGAATAGGGAATATTTAGTTTAGAGGTAAGAAACCCAAGGGAAGTCTTGATCACTACTTTAAGATTTATTAAAGATTTTTATGAGGAACACACCTAATAGTTATTCTTTCTGGTCCGTGGGGGACAAAATGGGAAAACACATTTAATTCTTTATTTATTACTATTATTATTTTACTTTCTGATTAACTACTTAACTAAGTATTAATGGAATTTATTTCTCATCACCTAAATCACTCCCTGGCAATAATTTGGACCCTAAGCGTTGTACATTAACTTTTTCAGAGCCCAGGGGCACCATTTAGTACTCTTGAGCAATAGCACTATGTACTAAATAGTATAGAATAACCTGATGATGGCTCATTGATTTTTTAGTTATCAAAAAACAACTTTAAGAGATCATCTGGCCCAGGCTCCTGAGGGGAATAATGTATCATATAAAACATAGGTTTTGTTCACTTCTCAAAGCTCTCCAGGGTTGAGTACTCCACATCCTGTCTCATTAATGAGAAAGAAACACATACATATGCTAACAGATACATAAATTCGTTACATACATTTACTGAACATATGAAAGTATGTGTTAGATGCTGATGGTGAGAGAATGGGGAGTGGAGGGAGCAGAGTACAAGAAGAATCCATGATTCTTTTTAAAAATGGACACATTAATGAATAGTGAATGAAGAGGAAATGGTTTATGAAGTTCTTAAGTCTAATTTTAGTTCTTTCTCATATGATCCAAATTACTGTAGGTGCTTTAAGAAACTGTAATTCATAATTAGTTAAAAATCAAAGTTATATACTGTGCCTACATATCTCCTCAAAGTAGTCAAAGGGACAGATTAAAGTTCAAAGAGTAAAAATAACTAGTGTTACCTGGATTAGTAGAGCTTTAAGGAAACTGGGAGACCCTCCCTCTGAAGAGAGGTTAACCACTCTATTTCATTTTATAAACCATTAATATTTCTGTTTTTCCAATAAGATAAATGTGATATTAATTTATGGTACAAGAGGGAAATGAGGCCTAGTGAATTTTCATATCTTTAGTCATAGATCAATTTTTTAAAATTTAAATATTATTTGGAATCTTTTGCACTGTGACTTGAAAATCACTGTTCTGTGCCATCATTATTTCTTCTATTTATGAATGAATGTAGGTGGTATCTATAATTCCAACTTTCTGTTTTGGGAATTACACCTCCAGGCTGATATGCCATCTCAGGATGTCAGAGAACTAGTTCCCAGCTTGCTGCACTCAATTTCTTTCTGACAGCCCAGAAATTTGATTTTTATAATGAGGTGTAAATCATAGAAAGGGGTTGTCTATAAAAGACTTCAGTAGAGATAAGAGCAGGAGTATAAGCATTTATGTCAATGGCGCTGTAGGTTAAAAGAGAACATCAGAATTAAGGGCACCATCTGAGAGTAAGGGGACTTCAGTTCACACGTGTATTCTCTATCTGTATTGAGTATACAGTGAAGGTAAAAATTAGCAGTGGTGTATTTCATGTTCAAATCAACTTTTCCTATGAAGGTAGTCAAGTGGGCTGTCTAATGAACAGAGAGAACAGAGGCATGGCACAATACACATGATAATCTTTCATATCCTGCTGTAACTTCCCACAAGGCAAGGAGAAAGTAATAGGGGAATAGTCTCCCTTCCTAATCACCCACACTTTAGCCTAATTATAGTGTAACATTGCAAAAGACCCTAGACATGTAGAATGAAAAAGGATAATTTAGAATTGTGGCATGAAAAGTAATCTTCTTTATTGAGTTAAAAAATTTGCTTGTGTCCGAACTGATAGAGAAGAAAAAGGTTTTATTTCAGGATTTAAATGTGATATTGATACTTTTGGCATTTAGTCAACTTATTTTATTATTATCCTTGCATACTTTTTTTGTATTTAATATCTTAGGTAATGGTTAGAAAGGAAATGAATAAATGAGATGTACACCCCATCAGTGTTCTCATCTTGCCTCCTTCCCTAGCCACAGTGAACTGTTACTAGAGAATACTAGTTTAGCATCTCCTTGGGCTCACTGTAGACCTAAACACTCTTACTTTAATATACCAATAAAAAATTGTAGCATTTATTCATAAAAATAAATGTGACATTATCATGGATACATAATGTTATAGCTATATAATCTCAGAAAGCTAGATAAGATATTGATCCAAAATACGTATTTAGGTATTTGTATACAAAGTAGGTAGCACTCACATGAGAATGATTAAATTTCAGTTAAGTATCTGGATATTTTATTTATAAAACATGAAACATTCAGATATTTAAGAAATATCCAGCTAACTGATTAGATGGCCCTATATTCCATGCAACTATTTGGCAATATTTATTGATGCATTTGCTTATGTAACAATTACATGGAGATATGCAATCCTTTATCATCTGAGATAAGTTTGGGTAGCAAGAGGGACATATCTCTTAGGAAATTATATGTATTTTCTTTTTCCATTATATGTCTCATGTCAGTTTTTCTTTCACCATGGTCAAGTTTGTTTTTTTTTATTTTAAGATTTTATTTATTTATTTGAGAGAGAGAGCACGAGCAAGGGGGAGGGGCAGAGGGAGAAGCAGACTCCCCGCTAAGCATGGAGCCTGATGCGGGGCTGGATCCTAGGACCCTGGGATTATGACCTAAGATAAAGGCAGGCACTTAACCAACTGACCCCCTCAGATGTCCCACCATGGTCAAGTTTTAAGGTTAATGTTCCATCAGCCAAGATTAAGGCTAGGTATGAGAAGTGGGAGTGGATCATGGATATAAAAGTATCTTCTATCTTCTATTGGGCTTATATCCTTACTTGGACAAATTTCAAGCTCATTGGCTGGGATGCTCTATCTATAGATTTATTTGACTCTTAAATAACAGTCTGAGAAACTCCGATGTTGCTGATGAGGCTTACAATGATGATTCATAAGAAAAACCTATTTGTTTTTCTATATTTGCTTGTTGCACATCATTCCTCCTGTTGGATTAGTGAGCAGAAGGAATTGTAAAACCACAGGGGAACAAATTAAATGGGATAATGCAGACATTAGAGAATGATTAACAGTAATTTCACAAAGGTGGAAGGTAAGCTGCTCATTTTTATGGAATGGAACAAATGTGTTTGGAATGATTAACAAAATAAGACATGAAAAAATAGAAAAATGCAGCCACTCAATTCTATTTGGGTAACAAACCATATGAGATAAAAATGCAAATTCTCCCCCAAATTCACATACTTAACATTATTTAATGTTAAACTCAGCTAGACTGTGGCAGACAACCAGCATAGAACATAAAAACCACAGTGCTTAAATGCCAGCCATCCTACTCAGTTAAAAGGCAGTTTATGTAATGTGTACTTTTCTTGAAAGTTTTTTTTTAACCTACATAAGTCAGCATAACTCAATGCTTAACAATAGCATTTCAATAAAGCCTACTCTGTCTTCCATAACTAATAGGCCAGACAAGTCACTTATATTCTGAAAGCTTATAACATAAAGAACAATCATTTGTTCATTCATTCATTCCACATATGTTTAACCTGTATTCTATGCAGAGCACTATCTTGAGGGGGAATGGCAAGGGAATCTATACAAAGTATTTTCCTAAGGAAGTTAGGCAAGGACATGCCTATTTAAAATAAGTTTATTACTATCCAGAGGCACTTGTTTCTCCATCATTTAGGCTAGGTTGGGACCAGCTTTAATTTCTAGAGAGCTGCTACTGCAACTTTCTGAAACAATTTCCCATATCATCCAACTACCTTTTCCTCTTTGCTTCCTTGCCTCTGTTTAGGAGTAGATGAACCCTAAGAACTTTGAAAGCACTGTCTCTAACCCTCCCTAGGACAGCACCCTACATGGTTAGCCTTGCTCCATCTTTACTCCATTCTGATCCATGGCTCTGAAGAACACAATGAGGGTGCTCTGGAGATTTGGTATTATGAGAGAGGTTCATTCCTAGGAAGTTTCAGTATTGTTCTTGAACCTTAAGCCCTTGCTTAAAAAAAAAAATGTGGTCCATGGTCCACTAATGTGAACATCACTTGAGCTTTTTAAGAAAAGCAGGGTATCAGGTTCGCATCAGGTGTAATGAATCAGAATCTGCATTCATATGCACTTTGAGGTTTGAGAAGCACCATAATAAACTATGGAAAGATAAATGAATCGGAGGAGCCCTCATTTATAGTCTTAATTTGACTTTAAATTAATTAAGGTACTGTTGGTCAGAGTATGGTTTAATGAAGTCTTGTATTCAATACCATGCAGGCAATTTAGGATAAGGATTATATCTCTCAGCAATGTTTCCCAAATGCCCAGAATAGTGTTGACAAGCACTAAATAGATACATGTTGAATGAGTTTATATGTCCTGCCCAGCATCAAGTATAGAGTCCTATCTATGCACAGTATACACTTGTTGACTACAGATTTGCAGATAGAATTTGGTATTTAACCCCCCATTTCCCAATGTCTGAAAATCCATTACCTTCAATCTGATGAATTCTCATATAAATGAAGTCCATTCAGTCAATCTGTAATATTCATTGAGCACTACAACTATTCCCTTTGCCAGGAATTCGGAATTAAAGAATTAAAAGATTTTCCTTGCCCTCAGGGTGTTTATGGTCTAGTTCATTGACAGGCATAAAAATATATACTATGGATTTATTTGGGTAGACATAAAAAGTACAATGGAAATGTGGGAAGACAATGTAATTTTTCTGGAGTACACCAAGAAAGACTTCACAGAAAGCGATGTTTGAGTGAGGACTTGATGGATGCAAGTACGTAAAGTCAGAAAAATTTGACAACATTCTAGGTGAAGGAATCAAGGTGTAAGAGAGCTTATAAAGTACTTTATTTCTGGTGTTTATGCAAAAAGGAGAAGGAAAGAGGACATTATACCACACAGAAAGGCAAGGCCCTGACCAAGCAAACCCATGCATGACTTATAAGTGAGTCTGTAGATCACCAGGCAGACAACATGGGAGCCACTGAAGAATTTTAAACAGAATTTGATGTGATCAGATGTATATTTTAGAAAGTATCCAGAGTGAAGAGGAAGGATTGCAACCAGAGTCAGAGAGACTAATTAGGGGACTATTGCAATAGTCTGCATTAGAAATGATAAGAACTTGGATTATGACAGCAATGATGGGAATAGAGAGAAGGGAAAGAGAACTATACTCAGGAAGTATAAAGGTGAGGAGGACAATAGAGTTCCCAAATTCTTTCAGCGTGGGCAAAGTGAGAGTAAATTGATCTTGGCAGAATTATTTTCACTGCCATAATGAATAGTTACTTCTCATTTTTATCAAATAAAAGGGAAAAAAATGGTCTTCTGCAGATCAAAGTTATATTTGGTCTAAGAACCTAGAAGAAAATTCTACCATAAATTTCAGAATCAACACAAAATGGAGAGACCCAAGCTACTCCTCATGAAAATCTAGGCAGAAAAAGCATCCTAAAATGCACCTAGACTAGCCTATAATAATAAGCTAATTGACTATGAGTTATGATTGATTCATTTACTTTACAAGGTGAATAACTATGAACAAGACTTTCCTCACATGTAGATAGATTTGATTATTGCCTACATGATATGATTTAAAGAACAACTTAAAAATCCTCCCCTGCCCCTGTCCTTATTGGTATCCAAAATTCTCATCATTGTAGAAGAGCCATGCATTTGGGGTAAGAAGTTGCCCATGTCAGGAGAAGACACTGAAGATATTCTTGGGGCTTTTGAGAAACAATGAAGAACGAGGAAAGGTGAGGTCAGATCTCATGTGGAATTATAGAAATGTACATGTGTATAAGAAGTCCATTATTGGGGCGCCTGGGTGGCTCAGTCGTTAAGTGTCTGCCTTCAGCTCAGGTCATGATCCCAGAGTCCTGGGATCGAGCCCCGCATTGGGCTCCCTGCTCAGCGGGAAGCCTGCTTCTCCCTCTCCCACTCCCCCTGCTTGTGTTCCCTCTCTCGCTGTGCCTCTCTCTGTCAAATAAATAAATAAAATCTTAAAAAAAAAAAAAAGTCCATTATCTGTATTTCCAATTAGAGTGTGGCTTAATTAGAGGATAGCTAATCAGACTATGGCTTTATGAGGTCTAACTCAGACCTTCTCAAATATTCACGTCCTTACAAAAGTCTGAAGATGTTATTAAAATTCAGATTATGATTCAGTAGGTTTGAGATGGGACCCATCTCAACAAGAGATGTATTTCTAACAAGTTCCAAGTGATGTTATGCCACAAACACTAGTTTAAAACCAAACACCTGGAATGAGGAGTAAGGAGACTGAAGTTAACAAATGAATTATCCCTACCCTCACCCCCACCCCAGGGTTCTGAAGGAATAAGACACAGGGTAGGTAATTTTGGGTGAGGGGGTGTGGGTAGAAAGATTTTTTTGCCTTCATATTTCCTTCACATAAAGGGTGCCTCTGACTGCCATTCATCTAATTTATTTATATGAACATTGCCACCAGGTTCTCTTGGGCATAGTTGTCACACACTCGTAGAAATTCTCGCTTTTCTGAGAGTAGCGTCTAAAGGCACAGATAGCCCTGCCATGCATGGCCAGTTTGTAAACCAAATGTCTCAAGATGATTTTAAAAGGATCTGCAGCCAGATTTACAAATCCACGAACTGTAGAAAATAAAAATGAAGAGAAACTACTTACAAAAGTAAGATAGAAAACTGGAGGTGTTTTCGTAGAATTCTCATCTCCACAATACCTCAGTCTGCTCTACTCACTCGCATATTTTCAGCTGAACTTGCTCTTATTTTTTTGAACAATCTAAATTATTGTTCACATTTTCCACTTCAGATAGACACATCCTGATTATAATTAGAGAAAAAAAAATGCATCTGGTTGAATATAATCCAAAGCATACAGCTGAAGTACAGCCATTAGATATAGGTGACAGAACACTGTAAGGTACAATTAAGATTGGCTCTGGCTATATTTATCATTGTCTTCTCTTGCATAAAAAATAGTCTTTCATTTTTAATGAAAGATTAAAATTTTACTAAACATTGACACTTTGGATAGCAACAATGGTAACAAGTGGAAATTTTATCTGGCCTGAATTCAGCCTATAAAAAACTCTTATTTGTTGTTTGAGTATAACATTTACTTTATCTAGGTCAGTTTATTTAGTTATTTTGTATTTTAACTATATTAAAAATATGTGAACATAATATTACCTGGCTTTGAAAGTTAAGCCTGTGGCTCTGTTCCTTCTGTATAGCAATTCTCTGAACTTGTTCCACAAACAGGCAGGCATAGTATAAAAAGAGGATTAAAACTGTTTTCTGTATCCTCAGCTTTATCAGGGATGACACAGAAATCTCCATCATTCATACAGCCTAGGGAGTTCTAAAGCATTAACAATTTATCTGGCTTATATGTTATAAAAGTTAGAAAGTATATATTTTTAAACCAATCACCAAATCCAACCGTAATGCAAAAAGTTGCATCGCAAGTTTGACAGGTACAGTTCATGCGGAATGAAAAAAATAGGGCATGCTCTTAGAAAAGCTGGTGTCCGATAAACCTGACAATAAAAATCTCATCCAAAGGGGTTTAAAAAAAAAAAGGTATTTGGGGGCACACTCTGCTGTACAAGAAAGCTACTATCTTTGATGTGTAAATATTTTCTTTTTTTTCTTTTTTTGAATTTGGATGAACAACATAAGGCATTGGCTTTTGCAAGAAAAATGTTGTTAACAGCTGTTGTAGTTATGTATATAAAATTTTGATTACAATGTTTTTGGAGTTCTTTCACCATCCCTTATCATTGGTCTAGAAGAACTGCTCTTAAGAGCTGAGTTCAAGCAGGGCTCTAAGGGCTGGCCCTAGTCAAGAAGGAAGGTTTGCCATTCAGGAACCTGCAGTTCCTCCCCACCTTTTCCTTTCTCTTCCCTCTTGGTAGCCCTTAATGTCTGGTGTTGGGAACCTGTTTTCCTTTATTTCTTACACAAAGTTGAAGGTTTGTTACAGGAAAGGAAAATACATCATTCATAAAATACAGGAAATGTGTTAACAGAAAAACAAAATTAGGTAAGGTGAATTCTATCTTTCCTTCCCTTTCTTTCTCTATTGTTTTTAAAATCCTTAAAGTATCAAAAAGATGCAAAAAAAAAAAAAAGACAGCCAAATGAATATAAAAATAGTCAAAAGGAAGTTGAGTTTTAGATGAAATGGCCATTGAGGAAATTGGCCAGTAGTAGAAATGGTTTTAGGTGACTAGACTTTAGATATCATCCTGCATTCTAAGAGCATAGTCAGGGATTCTTTTGCCTTAGAATCACTTGCCAACTTATTTGATAGGCAGATGCCTGAGCCCTGCCCTAGACCTCTGAATGGGTCTTTGGAAGTTGGGCCTTTAATCAGTGTTGTAAACAATTGTGTAAACACAATTCTTGTGTACATCATAGTTTGAAAATCTCTACATGATTGGAATCAACTGGCCTTGTGTGCTTGACAGTGACAGTGTCTAAGGCTAACAGTCTTTTCCTTCCATTGTAAATGTGCAAAAATGTCGTGTTGCTTTACAAGGTACCAGACAATTGTTTACCTATTCTCAAATTATCTGTCCCTGAAAACTCTTCCTGAACTAGGAAGGTGCAACTCAGTTCTCACCAAAAAGTTATCAGTTTCCTGAATTTGTCCCCATTTTTTTTTTTTTTTTTTTGGTATTCCTTAAGTCAACTATCAGGTATCAACTCTCTAAAAAATCAACGCAAAATATTTGACAAAGCTGTTTCCAATGTTCTAGAGTAAGGGAGAACACTACCTGAGTCTTGGTAGTGTCTGAAGAAGGCAAATGTCATTTATAGGACATTTATAGGGTTTCAAGTATCATTTAAGTAGGTCTTAGAGTGGGTGGTTCAAGGTGGGGAACTGATTGGACATGGGCAACATTTGTGACATAACAGTTTAGTATTGGTGGACTTAAGAGGACAGGGTCTTTAAGTGAATCTTGATAAAATAAGCTGAAGTTTGATAAGAGAGTTGTTTGCCCAGGTGAGCAATCCATTTTCCTGATAGAAGAGCAAAATAATTGCCCAGACATGATTGGTTTGTAGGAATTTTCCTAAAGCAAACATTTTTATTTATTTATTTATTACCCATCTTCTTGGGCAAGAATTTCCTGCAACAGATAGTTGAGCCATGCTAACTCAGATAGCTTTAGTTTTCACTAACGATAGGTATTTGTAGGTAGAGGTGGTCTCCTTTCTCAACCCAGCAAGGATATAAGAGGTCTTTTCTGAGATCTCTTTATTCTAAATTCTTAGTAAACTTCATTCAACAAATATTAATTGAATATTCAGGAAAAGATGGAAAGTGCGAGGTGCACATATTTCCCCCCCTCCTTCCACACAGATACACACTGCCCATTATAAACATTAATAATCACAACATTCCTTCCCATTCATCCTGAACTTGACCTCATGATCTTTTTCAAAGTAGCGTTTAAGGCAATCATTTTCAATTCATCAGAGTAGCACCTCAAATTGCAACCTAAGGGACTGTGTTAAGCATTTGGGGAAAATGAAGTTGAATCAGGCATACATTGTGTTCTCAAGGAGTTTGAAATTAAGAAATCACATCACTATGTGTTTTGTTGAAATTAAGAAATCACATCACTATGTGTTTTGTTAGAGGTAAAGCATACATGAATGTGAGTAGTATAAAGTAAGTCCAGATATAGGTGTGGCCATTATAAGTGATCTTTAAGGTGAAAATAAGAGTGTGTGACACTTAAATATAGAGAATGGGAAATAACTATATCAGGAAAAGCTGGGAATGAAAGAATCACAACTGTGCTTCAAGAAGATTATTAATCTGGAAGTAGAGATTCTGTAAATGCAGAGAACAGGTATGAAGCTATTGCAAGAATCTCGAAATAACGTAATTTAAGAACAGATTAGATCAGTTATAGGTAGAAGGAAAGGAAGGGGCAGGCAGGAAGAACATGTCATAGAGATAGAACTGACAAGCATTGACTGCAGTAGTTAATTATAGGGAAGCAATCAGAGGAGATAAATGACTTTTAAAAATACAAATTTTGTATTTTGAGGAACAACAAAAATTTAGTTGTTAAATTTTGAACAACAATGAAAGGAAACGGTTTCAATCAAAATTCAGTACTTATAAGAATTCTTTGTACTCTTCTCCATGTGACTTTTATGGGATACAAAAGTACAGACCCTGTGCCACAGGGTTGTCACATATCCCACACTAGACCAGCTCTTGGCACTGTATTGGGAATTTGATCCTTAAGGTGGAACATTCAGGAATGAGAGATGGTAGGAGCACTCAAGAAACTTTTTGTGTGTTAATACCATTGAATTCCCCAAGATAACCTAGTTCTTTTCTTTCTGGAGAGCTAGTTGTTTAATTCTTCTCGAGCCTATGAGCTATTCAAGGAGAGCTGAAGCCAACTTAATTCCTTGTCCCTCTGCTAGGCAACACTGAGATCCAGCAAATATTACTTAGCTTCTTGCTCCAGGATATACTTGTTCCTGGAAGATAAGATTGTGAACCAATTAAAATCAGGACCAATAGATTGCTCATCAAAACTCATTTCAAGGCCCTTGCCTCACTGTGTTCACTTAACCTAAAACTATCGTATTATAAATTCTACCCAAATAGTTGCCTGACTTGCTAACTTGCTTTACAATCACTATATCCAGACCCTACAACCCTATAAATGTTGACCTTCTTTAGTGTAGTAGGTCTAATAAACTTAGTTTTGCTGGATCAACAGGTTTTTCTGGTGGTCGTTTGGGGAACCAAAAGTCAATACTAGTAAACAACCAATAAATTCTTTTTTATTTTCTGGACAAATCAGATAAAATTAAATGATGTTGCCTGTAAAAATTGCTAATTATTTCATGCATTATCATACATGCTCATAGAATGTCATTTTGTGTACAGCTTGTCCCATAAAATTAGACTGTCAGTTTCTGGAAGGCAAAAAAAAAAAAGTCATATTGCGGTCTAATGTTAAATCATCTAAAATATAAAGAAATAGACCAACTTACTACTTGTGCCATCCTGTCAGTTACTAGCGTATTGTCTTAGTAAAAGTAGATCCCCAATATCTGTTGTTTGACAATAGCTGTACCTATTGTGCTAAATTCATAAGGTCCCAACTTTTAGATAAAACACTGCAGTAGACCTCCTTGTTGGAGTGTCACCCATTTCTTCTTGGATTCTCTTTTCATTTCAGTGGAAGGCAGTCTGTGATTCCTAAATCGCGCCCTTAGCATCTTTGCCTAAGCATCTTTGTTCCAGAGCTGCCCCAAGGAATTTGCTGCAGAGGCAGCCCTTAACTAATAACCGAAGAGTATAGGGGGGTAATTGGCCAGCGTAGTTCTGAGTTCCTCAGGGCGTTAAATTTTAGCCATCCAATGTGGTAACTGGCTTAATAACATCCTTCTTTATAGGTTGCTTTCCCTCTACCACCTCTCCACTCTCCAGTTATATGGGGAGAGTTATACACAAAAATGACATTCCTCAAACATGCACACTAACGGCCATGTCTTAGTTACAACTTTTTATTTGCAGGTAATGGAAATTGATTTTGCCTAAGGTACCTAAATAAGAGGGATTTATTGGTGGGTTATCGGTGTTTACTCCTCAAATGACCAGCAGAGATATCTGTTGATCAAACACACGTAAGATTGCACATAATCCTTGCTTCAGGGTCTGCTTCTGGAGAGAACTCAACTAAAACATGGGCTTCTTAGGAAAGTGGGTTATCTTTATCCTTTCATGGCAAAACAGTTCCTAGAATTGTACCAGGGATAACTTCTGGTGAAGAGTCAGCTAGATTGTACACTCCCAGCAAGAATGACGTCTGATCTGTCTTTATCTGTTGAGTGTTTTACACAGTGCCTATCACAGAGTAGGTAATCAGTATACAACTGCTGAATGAATCTCCAAAATCCAAGTAGCCTGGCCACAAGGCCTGATAATTCCAGGGACATGGCCATTACAGCAGACTAGAATCAAACCATGCTGAGGAATGAAAGAGGCATTTGTTCAAGAAGTGTTTTAGCTCATCCATACCTTATAACCAGGATGGATGCTTAGGCAACTGGGATATTTGGACCAATTGTCCATAGATGTCCATTCTTTTTTTTTTTTTAAGATTTTATTTATTTATTTGAGAGAGAGAATGAGAGAGAGAGCACAAGAGGGGGGAGGGTCAGAGGGAGAAGCAGACTCCCCGCTGAGCAGGGAGCCCGATGCAGGACTCAATCCTGGGACTCCAGGATCATGACCTGCGCTGAGGGCAGTCGCCCAACCAACTGAGCCACCCAGGCCCCCCTATAGATGTGCATTCTGACCCTTGCTTTGTCTGTTCTGATTGGCATGGGCCTATGCTCTCCTACGTGTTTACCATTTTCATATTACCCATGCTCCTAACCATTTTTATCAACTACTTTATTTCAGATGTGCTTAAATCTTGTTCTTTTTTTTTTTTTTTTAAACATTTTATTTATTTGAGAGAGAGAGTGAGAGAGAGAGCGCACAAGAGGGGGGAGCGGGAGAGGGAGAAGCAGACTCCCTGCCGAGCAGGTAGCCCGATGCGGGACTTGATCCCGGGACTCCAGGATCATGACCTGAGCCAAAGGCAGTCGCTTAACCAACTGAGCCACCCAGGCACCCTAAATCTTGTTCTTCAAAGCTGAAGAGAATGCTCTCAATACTTTTGTATGTTCTTTGTTTTATATCTCTTCTCACTAGTTCCTTAGCATTTCAAAGAGACACAGTGTCTTGGCCACAGTCGTTGCTTATTTCTAAAGCAATGTACCTGATCATGCATCCATTCATGTATTTGTGTTTCTCCTTAGGAATTATATTTCTTATCACTGATTGCATTGGCCTAGTGCCAGTCTACTCTGTGCCATGTTAGACAGCATAAATATTAGTTTTGGTTGATACTGTAGAACATTACTTAATGATAACCTGGACAGTTTTAAGTCAGTGATTAAAACCAATCATCAGAAAATAATGTTTTTGTATGTAATTAGGTAAAACACTGTAAAAATAGCAAAGGGGATATGCAAGAATTTCAACAATGATCTTTGCCTTCTATATAACATTCCAGTCCAGGTCTGGTACACAGTATTTATATAACCCCAGGCAAGTAATTTAACCCTTGTGTCTCATCTACTTATATATAAAATAAGGATAGTAACTACTATGCAGGTTTGATGTAAAATTTCAAATACATAAATGCTCCTTAACACATAATAGGCACTCAAAAATGGCAGCTGTGAGAATCATCAGTCTAATTGCAAGGTTGAAATGTAAAACACATGTAACAGTATAAAATATCACCTGATAGATATCAAAAGGCAGGCTGCATTTTTCACATGTACAGAACCTATAGTACTGTAAATTCAGGGGAAGCAGCCATTCTGGGCTGGAGAAATCTGGGGAGGCCTTTTGGAGACAGTGACACTAGAATAGAGTCTTGAAGAAGGGGATGCTCCTTGTCTTAAGATGAGACAGTGCAAGGTGTGCGAGAGTGCCTGGGCCAGGTGCCCTCACCACAGTATATTAGGCTTTGGGGCTTAGGGGCTGGGGACAGGGGCAAAATGAGCCTGTGACTCCTCTCTTTGATCATGAAGAGATTAGATTAAGAAAGCCAAATTTTGGCTATAGTCATAGTGTAATGAAGGTAAAAAACAAGATTGTAATAGGCTAAGTTCCACAAGGAAGCAAGCAGGGCAGCAGCAGAGGCTGGGAACTTTACTGATAAGGTCAAGGCTTATTCAAAGATGAGATGAATACACTCAGTATCTGTTTTTTGAGAATCAACATTTCTCTTTTTCTTTTCATTCTCCTGAGAATAAGCATGTATAGAGTGGTCAAAATGAATGTTAACAATAACTTGCTTTCTTATTTTTAATTTTATTTTAAAATAAGACATGATGTCATACCTATTTCACAAATGAAGAATCATTTTCCAACTCTTTTACCCATTTCATGCAGGACTTTACTTTTTTCCTGCCTTGATTGTATTTATTAGTAAGAATGGTATTATAAACTATAACTTTGTGGAATAGAGAAAATATTTCATATTTTATATTTTTCATTTGTCTTAAAACTGACTATATTTTTCAGAAAATGTATTCATACAGAGCCCACTAAAAGAAACTTTTAGAAATGAGAGTAATGTAAAAGAACCAATATGTTCTAGACTTATTCTTAAAAATCATCATGTGCTATGTAGAGATGAAAGTGTTAACTTCGGTCCTCAGGTCCATTTTTATGTTACCAATGCATCTGCTGAATTATAGGTGTGAGAGCCATTATCTGTCAGGAGCACCTTGAAAAAGAGATGTCTAATCTCAATAATGTGACTTTCTGCATTAAATAAATCCACCATGTTCAGTAGTTCTTCGTTCTTAAGAGAAAAAATGTCCCCCCATTCACCTCTTCTAATCTTGAAAAGAATATCAAAGAAATTTGAATTTTTACTAACGAGAATTGATTTTGTTTCATCCTACTTGGTATTCTGTATCACATGGTGTGTGCGTGTGTGCGTGCGTGTTTGCGTGCGTGTGCGTGTGTGTGTGTGTGTGTGTGTGTGATGTAATGGATGAATAAACTCAGGAGAATCCATTTGCCGGCCAAATTTTAACCATAGAAACTATTTTCCTTATATTGACTTTACTCTCTACTTCTTATACTAAAGTATATGCTTATAAAAAAAAAAGCAATTAGCCTAATAAGCCTAGTTTAGAACACACCTCTGAGGTAATACTTGGGCAATGCCTAAGAAAGTATTTAACTGGGATTTTGAAAGGTTCAGGAGGCTTTCACTTCTGCATTGCAGATGAGCTACATTAGAGGAGCATCCTGCAGAGGCTTTATTTTCTTTAAAAAAAGAACTCTGTTCTACATACTTTCGACTAGTTCTACACTAATAATAATGTGTGGCTTGACATTTGCAGGAAAAGTTTCTGACCAACATCTATTCAATTTTGGCATCAAAGCCGTGTCTTCTCCCTTATAATCACATGAGATACGGTTGATGGATTATATTGAATGATCATTTGAGCAATAGAAAGTAAAGAGAAAATGCTTTTTTCTGTAAATTTAACTTTAGATGACTTCTTTCTCTCTTTACACAAAACAGTATATCCACTCCGCTTATAATATCCTCTTATAACACTTTCCTTGTAAACACAGCACTACAAAGTCTTAAATATTGAACACTGAAGGACTTTGACCAGTTGGCATGATCACCCTTGTCTGTGTTTACCAGATGAATGCCGGCTCTGCTTGGTAATTAAGAATGAAGATTTCTTCATGTTTCCTGACACACTGTTCATCTATTCATACAGCTAAGAATTGTGCTTCTCTTAGTTACAGCGCCATGTTATTATGCCAGGTTTCAAGTGCGGTCAGCTCTGACCTCAAATGCCTCTCTGGCTTACAAGCCAGTCTAGCTCTCTCTGGGTATTTTCTTTTTTCTTACCTAATGGATGTGGGCTGCACCTGGCACTATATTATTACTTCATCCTATTTAGACCCACAGGCTATTTCAGCTTATAAAGGTCATGTCTTATTTTAGCTAGTTTCAGCTAATTCATAACCATCAGAAAATTATGTCAAGAGGAGATTCACTAAAGACTGTATCTATACCATGGCCAAACTTCCGGTGGATTTGGTCAAATTGGTAAAAAATCAGTCCAGACAGTTGTTTGGCTTTTTTGAATTAAACAACAGATTAATTTATTGTTTTACCTTTCAGTAGTTGTGCTGGATTGTTAGTGAAAAACATGAATATTGTGTAAGGGTCTAACATCAGTGGAATGCCACCAGAATTTTGACTGCTCGGAACGAAAATATCCACTAGTAAAACTCCTCCTTGGGAATGACCCCTAGCAGTTTTATGGTCACCTGCTGGTAATTTGATTTAAATCACATTTCCTCAATCTGTTGGTGAGTACCATATGCCATTTAGGATAGGATGAAGAGATGCATTTTGGTGAGACATATTGTGTCTCTTTCTTTTCCAACCTAGTGAGTTTGTCAGTGTAATAGAAAAGGATTATTTTTATAGCTTTTAGAACTTGGTGTTTGAAAGCTTTCTTAATTGGGTTCCATAATTTTTAACAGAAGCCACATGGTCGACAGAAAACTGTAGTGACTAACTTGAGCATGATAGAAAGTAACGTTCTTTTAAATAATTAATAGCTGCTAAAAGGTCCCATGCATTATGGAGCGAGGAGGGAGAAGACTAGATTTAATCAGAAGATTCAGGAAGGAGGGTTGATGAGAGAGATTAATCAAACCAGAGCATAGTCATATAAGGGACAGGATCAGATGATTCACTCGCAAAAATGAGTAAGAGCAAAGGAAGTAGAGAGTGGGGGGAGGGTGACATGATGGAGAAAGTCACATATGTGGTAGTAGTCAAATGTCAAACCTCATTAAAGAAGTTGTCCACAACATCTCTAATGAGCTGGAAACAATGTGTGACAAACCTGGTTAGAGGCTTTTTTGCACAAATTCAAACTCAGGCCAGGTTGCTCAATGGGTCTTCAGAGAAATTACAAACACTGGAGTGAATCCTAGCCAAGGAGAGCTGTGTTAGCAGACTTTCCCTAACCACATAACTTTGGCAATTGAGACAAAGATAGAGACACCTTAGCTCCTTGAGGTAATGCTGAATTGGCCTCACCTACATGTTGCCACTGAGAGTTGTGACAGAAGATATTAGGGTTAGAGAAACTAAAATAAGAGCAACCACAAACACCGCAACACGGTTTTTCTAAAATGTCAGGATCAAGCAAGGCCAGGGGCCAGATATCAGTGAGCAGAAGAAGGATTTGATGGAAATCTGTGTTCCTCTGCCAAAGGAGTTAACTACACTGAGCCACCTAAGCCATCTGTATATGCAGAATGACCTTGGCAGAAGTGGAACACATTATTTGTTTCCATGGAAGGTTTTTTGTTTTTTGTTTTTTTCTCCCCTAAGTCAGGCTACATGGTCTAGCGCAGAGGTGTCCTCACTGTTCCTGCCAAGAACTCCTGGGCATCTGATGAAATATTGTGAACTTCTTTTGAGTTTTTGATCTAAGTCTGTCCTCCATGTAGGCTTTAGAATTAAGGGATTAAAAAATTCATCAGACCTCAACTCATTTTTTCTCTTTTCTTCCTCCAACCATAAGTAGAAGGAATGATCTTCTGCCATCATCTTTTGATTATGTCACTCTCTTTAAGTAAACCTTTAAAAGAACTCCCAGCTTTAATTCACATCAAAATAAAATGTTCTGACTCTCTTGCTTTGTCCATCCTGTACCTTACTGTTCTTTCGTTTCGCACACTACTCTCTCCTCCCTTCCGCAGCCGGACAGAAACTCTTTGCCATATTGCTTCCCCTATTATTTTCCTCCTTTTAGATTTACTATTGTTCTCACTTAAAGCAGCACACACACTGCTTTCCAGTAAAGCAGGTCACTTCTTTCTGTCCAAACTTCAATTTTTAGAACTTTCTCGCAACTGTCTTCTGTTGTGTGTACACACCTGTTTCTGTACGTTTAAAAATTCATGTGCAGGGCGCCTGGGTGGCTCAGATGGTTAAGCGTCTGCCTTCGGCTCAGGTCATGATCTCAGGGTCCTGGGATCGAGTCCCGCATCGGGCTCCCTGCTCCTTGGGAGCCTGCTTCTCCCTCTGCCTCTCTCTCTCTGTCTCTAATGAATAAATAAATAAAATCTTTAAAAAAAAAAATTAAAAAAAAAAATTCATGTGCATTTATATTGTTCTTTGCTCTACCAGTAGTTCGTAAGTTCCTTCCCGAAAGGAACAGAATAACCTTCTTTTTTGCCATTATCTTAGTGCAAGGCTTATCAATGTCACTTGATGATTGGTCCTGTTTATATACCAGACAAACCATGCTCCTTTGCTCTCCATTCAAGCTTGGGCAGACTCTATTGCTTTGTTCTCAGATTAATCTTTTTTATTTATTTTTTTATTTTAAAAGATTTTATTTATTTATTTATTTGACAGAGAGAGACACAGCGAGACAGGGAACACAAGCAGGGGGGAGGGGAGAGGGAGAAGCAGGCCTCTCGCTGAGCAGGGAGCCCGATGGGGGGCTCCATCCCAGGACCCTGGGATCATGACCTGAGCCGAAGGCAGTCGCTTAATGACTGAGCCACCCAGGCGCCCCTAATCTTTTTTATTTTTTAGTTCTTCAGGTTTCTGTCTCAAGTCTTAAAATGTTTCCCTTGAAATAATCACAAGAGTGATCTCTGTGAGCACACTGTAGATGAATTCAGTGTGCCAGGTCATTCTTTGGAAGGCGGAGAGAGTGTCAGACAACAAGCCCACAGCTCTCTGTTCCACCCAAGAGTTCCCGGACTCTGTGTTTATGTGCATAATGTTAGGTTCGTCCTCACATACGCATCAGTAGCCAGTGTGCCTGTGATTTTGTTTATACTTACGGTGATACCAGAGTATCACCTTTCTGTTGATTAATTTATATTGTCTAATTCCTAGCATGTTGCTATGTTCCCAGTCTCTCTTAATGACTTATTCATGACAATTAAGCCACCAAACACATCTTCTTTAGCAAATAATTCCAGAACAAAAAAACAAAAAACAAAAAACAAAAAAACACACATTGTAAATGATGCCATTTTCCACCCAAGCCTCTCTTGAGTCCCAGTCATGATCATGTTACTTGTTATGACAGCCAGATCTCCTGGCCAATAAGCTCTGTGTGCAGTGCATTGAGACTATGTAGACATTTAAATGTGAAGAATTTAGGCCCAAACATGTATTTGTGAAATATCCACTTCTTTTCAGCATGTCTCAGACTGACCCCAAACAATGTTTTTGTGGAACCCTACCCTCGAGGACTAGCATTAGTTATGTAATTGCCCTACTATCACCCTGTCTCTCGGGGTGTAAGCCTAACTCTGAGACCATTGTACTAATTTAAAATACTTGGAAACCAGCAAATAGACAGACTTGAGGATGTATTGACGAAGTTCCTATCCTAGGAGGTCATGTATTTTCCATTGTGCTGAAAATGTCAAACTTAGCCCCTCAACATCTCTCTCATCTCTTTTCTAATCAAATCTCAATAGCAAAAATAACCAGTAGTTGAAGGAAAGAATTGAGATGGCCTGATGAGAATACTGCTCTGAAGTTTTATTACAGTTCTGACTAGGCAATATATATATATAAATATTTCTGTTGGGATTCCTGTGGCATGTGAGTTAGCACTAGAGAGCTTTGTGAGATGTGCCTGGGGAGGAAAGTTTGGATAAAATAATGAAGACAGGTGACAAGTTGATCCAGGCTATTACTTGTATTTTTAATTTGAACATTATGTAAAGCTGCCTCCCTCAGATTCAGGAGGAGCCTATTAACAATGCCCCACAGGCCTTCCGGGTTAACTTCACTGGGGGTTGTATTTAGAGAATTCACCTTCTAACAGGGTATTGTAAGTGATGCTCTGGTTCAGGGAAGTTTGAGGACCACTATATAGGCTAAAATAGCAAATAGAAATATTCATTGAGTGCTGTGTGCTGTACCGGATGCTGAAATACAAGAGTAAATAAACCAGACCCACTTCAAGAATTCCCAAAGGCAAATTATAACACAAAGAAAGTGAACACAGTTATGTACTCCTGTAGAATTTATTCAAACTGTACAACTTGAGGACTGAGTTTTTAAGTAGGTTACTTTTAGCTACTTTAAATGGAAATGGATTTTCTTATCAATTAACTTAATCTAAATAATTTACTTAAAATGTTCTAACTGTTATAGTCAAAGTTTTGAAAACTTGTTTGCCTAAACCAATCTGAGATGTTTTGGCAGAACTGGTGGGCAAAGTTGTGTCTTTGGGGCCCCAGATTCTCCTTTCTTTGTTTCTAGCATCTCTCTGATGTTTCTTCAAGGGTCCCCTGACCTCATGGTCCTTCCTTTGCTCTCCTGTCAAAATTGCTCACATGATATGGATATAATGAGAGTGCTAAGCTGGTAGTCAAGAGAAATGGGTTTGCACTATGGCTCTGGTACTAAATAAATTATATGGCTTTGAGCAAGTTCCTTGAACTCTCTTTGAGTTTCCCTATCTGAAAAAAATAAAGGGTTGGGTTTTAGGAGCTCTGATATTCTTTCCAGTTCTCTTTCTGTGATTCATTGAGTTCTCTGTGCATTGCACTTTAAGATGGGAACTGAGGTGTCCCATTTGGCAGAAGGAGAGATTGCATGAGAAGGAGTCATGGATGAATTGCTTATGAATTTTGGAGCAGGGATTTGAGCAGGGCCCTTTAGGGCTAGTGAGGAGTCAGAGCACTGGGTTTGAGTAAGCTTAGCTCTACATCTGACTTGATAAGTGAGGTATGAACATATCCTCTGGCTTCTCTTTATTTTCCTCATTTTGAGGTGGAGGCAGTAATGATCTTTCCTCACAGTGTCATTGACAGTAGCGAGGGGATGAGCAGATGTGTTTAAGGTACATGGTAGGCATTCCATAAATTTTTTTTTTTTTGAGATTTATGTATATTTTACAGAGAGGGAGAGCTGGGGGGGGGTGGAGGGGCAGAGGGAGATGGAGAGAGAGAGAGCGTCTCAAGCAGACTCCCTGCTGAGCACAGAGCCCAGCATGGGGCTGGATCTCACAACCCTGAGATCATGACCTGAGCGGAAACTAAGAGTCTGACACTCAACCTACCAAGCCACCCAGGTGCCCCCATAAACGTTTCTTTATTCGCTGAGAAGGTGCAGTTTATTAAATGCCTCACTTTACTTTCCCAAAGTTGAGTTCTTTATTTAATAAGCACATACAGAGATCATAATGTTCCAGGAACTAAGCTAAGGGCTTCACTTTAATAGTAACTCTTTTAATCTTCATAATAAGACTGCAAGGAACTATTATTATCCCATTAGACAGATAAGGAATTTAAGACAGGTAATCTGCCCATGGTCACCCACATAGCAAGCCAGTCAGTCTGGGTCCATAGTCTGTGCCCTCAATCATTGTTCTACTTATACAGAAGGTCAGAGAACAAGAAATGTAGTAGAATGTGGGCAAGCCAACTATATTATTTGTCAAAGGCTGCATAAATTTGGTATATCAGAAAGATACCATAGTAATTTAGAAAATATTTAAAACTGTAAGTGTTAACCTACAAATAGTCCAACTATCAGGTGTTGCTTTTGAAGAGACATTAGTCTGTTATCGGGAATATTTACAAAGCATTTTAAATATGTATGGCAATCCCTCACAGAAAAAGCAAAGGGTGAGGGCATTCAAAATCTTGAAATAGGAGTTGCAACATTTCTTAAACACCCTCTTTCCCACATGTCTTCCTCTCACACTTCTCCTAGGAATCGTACTCACAAGGAAGGTCTCCCCTGCTCTTCTTACAGCTCCTAAAACTCTTCCCTAGCTCCACAGAAATAACACTCCACCTGCCGCCTCAGGATGCTAGCTAGCCTTATCTTCTCTCCCTTTATTATTTAGATCATTATATAGTATCTTATTTTCTTAAATCCCTTTTAAGAGATTTAAGGGATACTCTGAGAGAGTACAAATGTAACATGTAGGGATAAATCTTTTTACAGAAGTAATCACGAAGGCCTGTTGCTTACCTGGTTTCCCTTACTCTTGTACCTAGAATCTTGATTATGATAGGTTTTCTTTAAACTGGAGATTTTATAAAGCAACAAAATGATGAGTTAAGAATAACTCAGGTGTGGGAACTACTGTATCTACAACTTAAAAATGTCATAAAATCCAGCACAATTCTTCACAGTAAACTGAATGATAGTTATTTCTAATGTCAATTTCCAGTCTTGCCTTATGAGTAAACGGCCCCAGTTAGCCAATTAGAACTAAGAAAATAATTCTGCTCAGGGTTGGTTTCAACTGTTAAATTTTTCTACTGCTCAAATTCTACCAAACTTCTTGGGTAACATGAGATTCCGCCCTGGGAGGTTACTTCCTTATTTCAGGTTCCTTTTGCTATAAGCAGGCCATTCTTGGCCTCTGCTTGTGTAATTGCTCAGAGCGTACTTTTAGTAAAAACTTTCTATCATTCACATTTCTAAGGGGGTTCACTCCCAGCAACGTGCTCTGCCAAATGCCTGCTATTAATTACTTGTTGCCTGGGGTTCAATTTCCCTTGATTGAAACATGGCCCTGAAGCTTTCCATCTCCATCTGAGTTCTCCATCTTTTTGCTCAAATACCTTATGCTTTTCATTCTTCAAGCTTTGACTGAGCACCTACTTATCTGGGCACGGAGATTACCAACACAGATAAAATACAACCTCTGTGTTCTGGAAGCTCACCCTTCAGAGTGGGACAGCTGTACTGACAGACACCTGTGATATTGTTTGATAAGTGCCATGATCTATTTCCAGGTACCATGGCAACTTAAAGGAAAGATATCAATTACATGTTATCAAAGTGGGGATAAAGAAGGCTTCACAAAAAAAGTGACCTCTAAGTCAAGTTTTGAGAAGGGGGTTGATATTAGGTAATGAATGGTGTTGGAGAGGTCAGAGCACTCTAGAAGGAGAAGGAGAATGTGCCAAAACATGAAAAAGAGAGTTGGTGCATTTATGAAACTAAAAGGTATTTTCTATGGCTGGGCATAAAGTGTGCAGGACAGATGGTGACAGTGGAATGACAGAAGCTATTGGGGCTAGGTCATGAGGGGTCTTGGACTTCATGCTAAGGTCTGTGGCTTTGTCCTGAAGGTATTAACCTTGATTGTACTTCAGGCCTGTTTCAGAATCCAAAGGAAACAGAGCAACTTCTCCCAAGAAAAATGAACATTCACACAGGAAAACTCAAATTCATACAGATTTCAGAAATCTTTCAAGTCTCCAGATTAAAATCCAGTACTTTAGATGAAGAAGCATTGACTTAGGTGGGAAAGAAGGATGTCCGGATCTCTCAGCAAAGGAAGGAGTTTTCTGGTGGTATAGAGAGTGGTGTACACAAGGATACCTTGGGCACTGACACACAATTAAGAGATGGTTGCAGAGAGCCTGGTGAACAATTATGGAGGCATACACTGCAACACTGGTCATTGACACTGAGCAGAAGTAATCATGGCCTCAGATGTGAGCCTTATTATGGATGTAGTATTGTTAGAGAGTATTTATTGATTGGATATAGTGGAGAGCAAAGTGTCCCAGAAAAGAAGTGTAGAGTTAACTGACTTGAAGCCTCCACAAAAAGTCAGTTCAGTGTAGCCCAGGCTGAGGCCTTAGGTAGGTCAGAAGCCCAGAGTTTCATTAGTCAGAGTTTTGCCCTTTTGTATTTTTAGATTTCTACCCTTGCTGAATTTAAGGAATGGATTCTTTCCTTCTTTCCTTTCTTCCCTTCCTTCCTCCCTTCCTTCCTTATCTGTTTTAATTAGTCTGGATGAGTCCAAGAGTCTTCAGGCTTTAAAAGGTCCTCAGGTCCGGGGCACCTGGGTGGCTCAGTCGAGAAGCGTCTGCCTTCAGCTCAGGTCATGATCCCAGGATCAAGGGATCGAGCCCCGCATCGGGCTCCGTGCTCCATGGGAAGCCTGCTTCTCCCTCTCCCACTCCCCCTGCTTGTGTTCCCTCTCTCACTGTCTCTCTCTCTGTCAAATAAATAAAATGTTAAAAAAATAAAAAAATAAAAGGTCCTCAGGTCCTTCTAATGTGCAGTGAGGATTGCATAGCATTGCTTTAAACTCTCCCTATTGAATATCAGTATTCTGTCCGTTCAGTATTCAGTATTTTTGCACGACCTGTGTTTTCATACATGTTACCAGGATGCCCCAAATCTGTCTTTGATCTGACAAATACAGACTGCTGCCATCATCTAACTAAGGAATATCACCAACCCCTATTAGGTGGGACTGCCCCAGGATCATGAGTTCCTTTTGGGCTGCACCACCATTTTGGTCTGTGTAGTGTGGGTGTGTAGGGATGGGGATGGGGGCTGGCCAGTTATCTCAACATTTTCTGTTGTTAGAATTTTCCTACTATTTCATAAAAATAAGTGTTTCCAAAAGACAAGACAGAATTAGAAATTTTATGAAATGTTTTAACTCTCAGAATGGAGCTCTTCTTATAACGTCTAAGCCTATTGCTTGACTTTTATATCTTTGAATTTTACTCAAATATTCAAGAATTATCTTTGTTAAACAAGGTAAATCTGCATAGTAAACAACTTCATTACAAATAGTTATGGAAGTACTTACCTAAAATGAATTATCTTCTTTTATATTTATAGTTTTGTGACCTGAGCTCACTCCTCTGGTTCAAACAGCTTTATTTAGGACCATAGAAAAACACGTGTCCTGCAGAGAAGTGCTCAAGGTTGTAGGATTGATAAGTGTACAGTTCATAGTGGGGATTCAGGGGAAGCATTGGTTAGTAGCTGTGGGAGTGTGAGGACAGGATTAGTGACAGAGATGACAACTGAGGCGATTGTTAAACTATCAGGTGTCAATCAGCAAAGAGAGAAGGACATTCTAGAGAAGCATAGACCAGAACAACATATCACACAAGATCAAAGTTCTTCCTGATGGTGTGAGCATTGTGTGCAAGAAGAAGGAGAGACGGGGTGCTACAAGAGGTAAGTTAAGGTGTAAAGAAAGCAAAAGACCTTTGTAAGCCATCGGTAGCAGATGCTGTCAGAACCTCACCATATCCCTTGTACAATAACCAGCTCACTGTGTTCTAGTGCTGACTTCAGGCTGTGCCTAGGGCTTTACTAGTCATTCTGGGCACTCCTGGCAGGCCAGAAGTGCCAAGAAAAGTGAGACCTCTGTCCCAAGAGCGTGCTGACCAGAGTTGATACGTATATACCCCAGCAAACGTACCCCCATAGTGAGATAACTCTGAGACATGGGTTTTGCAGCATGTCTCAGTATTCTAGCAGGATTAAGCTTCAGTCACTCTGCCTTCCTGTCTCTTTATCAGTTCCTCATTCCCTTTCTGGTATCCCTTGTCCTCCCATATAAATAGCACATAAACCTTTATGTCAGGGTCTGCTTCTGGGAAATTTTAAGCTAACACAACATGATAAGGAGTGCTAGGAAGTTCAGGTGTCTTAGATAAGAGTGATTTTGAGAGAGATCACATTGACAGGAAGGGGATAAATGAAGTGGAGGTGGAAGAGAGTAGAGGCAGCAATACCAGTGAGGAGAGACTTGCTAGAGTCTAAGGAAAGATGGTAAAGGCTGAACTAAGGCACTAAGGGGTTGGAGGGTGGAGATAGATTTGGAGGTACTGCAGAAATTTTATGGCAGTAGATAGGGAGGCAGTAGAATTGAGGTCTTAGGGAGGACTGAGAGGGAATGGTCAAAGGAATAATAGAAGACCAGGAGAAGGGGTTATCCATTCCAGGAGGGAAGGCGTAATCAACTGTGCCAAGAGCTGCAGAGATGACACCACAATCAATGCCTTTGTTGGATTGGGAAACTTTGAATCATAAAAACCTTCTGCAAATCACTTTTCATCCAGAATGATGGGGCTGGAATTCTGATTGTAGCAGATTAAAAATAAATAATATGACCGAGCGATTATAAACCAGTCTTTGGAAGAACTTGGCTATGAGAGGAAGGAGCAAGAAAGTGATGGTTAATGGAAGGAGGCTTAAAGTCACAGAGGGTGTTTTTAAAGGCAGGGACAGGTTGAGCTGATGTATAGACTACGGTGATAGAACAAGTAGAGGAAAAAAGGCTGAAAATACATCGTTAGTAGTATAAGGTCTTTGCTCTAGAAGAGGTAGAGGGGATGAAAGCATGAACACAGCAAGGAGTTTAACCTCACACTGTCAAGTTAAAGAGAAATTGTTCATATGCCAGATACATGAGAGGATGAAGGAAGTCAGGAAGCTAGTGTAAGAGAAATGGCAAATTCAAAATCCCTTCTTCTGGTATTTTTATAGGCATTCCTGAGAACTCACAGTCATGAAGAAAGTCAGAGTGTTTTTGCAAGTGCAACCCTGGGTCTTCAGCTGTGTGCTATAGAAACAGAAGGGGAATATAACCAAGGATTGGGAGTGGGGAAAGAAGGAAGCCAACTTGGGAAATGGGACTGTAAAGTTTATGATGCTAATGATTTTTAAACATTTTTGGAAGCAATGGAAAGAAGAATGCAAAGAAAATGAGTTTATTTTTTTAAATGCTTTTTTTTTTTGTTTTGCAATTCCCATTTGCTAATGTCATCGAAATTGTGTCGCCTAAATTTTCTATATTTTGAAAATATGAAGACGACATCATATATGTACATTACTCCTTATCACTCCAGGAGCAAACAAGTCAATGAATGCTCTAAGTTTTAATGAAGCAGGTCATTACTTTACACCAATTTACTAACTTCTCTAAATTCTACCTAAGATGTGTACACTGATCACCCTAACATCTATCCCTCCTGCACAAACACACAAACAAACCCAGAGCTCTCAATATTAATCCTAAATATAGCTCTGCCTGACCTCTGTCTGCTATGTATAGGCTTAGTAGATTTTAGTTTTTCAGATCTTCTTTTTGGTGTCTTAATTTCCTAAAGTTCAAGAGACAGCTGTCTGGGGCCTGAGAGCTAAGATGATGAACATGCAGATATCAAGGAAATGGTTTTCTTACATCAACAGCTCCATTTAGATCTGAGCATTTCCTCATTCTTGTCTGACAGTAAAGCTTCATAAGTTACAATATGTGCTGAATTCAGACATGTTCTTTCTTACTGATGGGAGTGTTTAGGGCTAACTTCTTTAGCCTGCTTAAATTTAAGTAAGACAAGATCTAATTAAAGTAATTTTCAGGTTCCAGTAGTTTGACATTTCGACTGTGTATTCTGTAGAAAAACAGAGCATTCAAGATATTTGTAAATTACAACAATGGAAAATATTAAAGTTTTTTTTTTTTTTTTAAAGCATTCAAAGAAGGCTTGTTTTTATTTCTGGGCAATGATGCTTTCTATTTTAGCCCTCACCAGTCTAAGAAAAGTAAAGCGTTTTGTCTTCTCTTGCAGTTGGGGTTTCTCGTAAGAGTATGCTACTTTTCTTTTCTGCATATTAGAACAGGAAGTACGGTTGACTGGTTGACTGACTTCCTTCGTTTAGTATCTGCATGGCTAAAGTTTGGGCTTCATAAAACTGGTTGGATCTTTGTGATCCAAGTGAAATTGAAGATGAAGCAATTAACCACTTAATTCAAACTATGTTAACAGTTAATCCAAGTAATTTTAACATTGGGCACTTTCACACCCTGAATTATGGATGAAGACAAATCTACATAGTAGAATATTGGTGATGAGCCAGTGTCAAATTGGGTCATTTAGGACATGAAGCAGACAGTCCAATTTCTAGCATAGAAGATTTGTAATCATACTGGATGACTTCTGTTAATGTTGTCAAATGGCTAAACTAGCAATTTTCAATGATTTCCAACTTGCAGTACTATAATGTTGTTTGATTTTCTGACATGCTCTGTCACTTCTATATTCTATATGGCACTTTTGCATTTTAGTAAGTGACTTTATACTTACAGGTGAGTTTAGCTGAGCAACTACATGCCACTTTACTTGCAGATTTTCTTTTTCTTTGAGTTACCTAAAAACCCTCTAATTTGCCTGAAAGGCAGTTTTGGAAATCATTGTATTAGAAATAAAGAACTGTGAGGAGTCCTAGGGACCATCTGGTCCTCATCCTTATTTTAGAGATAAGGAAACAGGCCAAGAGAGGTGAAATGAACTGCCCAAAATCAAACATCTAGTTACTGGTTGTACCAATTACAAAATGGTTGTCAATGTTCTTGCCCCTTGTGTCCGCATCCATTGCAATGTGACTTTGCAGCTTCTTCCATTAAAAGGAGGCATCTGCTTCCCCACACCTTGAACCTGGGCTTGCATTTAGGCTTCCTTTGGAGGACAGAATGCAGAACAAATAAGGTGCCAGTTCTGCTATAATAACTAACACATAATTTATTTTATTTTACTCTTTGTTCAACTCCCTGAGTATTCTAGAAAATCAGCAGTACTCAAATTTTTTTTTCTCAACTCTCGCTCGCTTCCAGCCACTTGGCAAATTTTCAAATATTTGCTTTCTTTGCTTATATATTGTATAATTCCTCTTACATCTTCTACCTCATGAAGCTTTTTAAGTGTGTTCTTTTCTGGTTTGAGTTTTTAAGAACATCTTTGGCTGAAGTGAAATTTTTGACTATGCTTTGGGCATCACTTTGTGGCACAAAATTTTAATCCACTTAACAGCTCTCAGCACATGTATTTTTTTGGCAGGCAGGTGATGCTGTCAGCCATGTCCATACCAGCTGGCAAATTGCAGCAAGCAAGTAACTCTTGAAATGAATAGGAAAATATCTTTAACCAACGGGGAGGTCAACTAGCTGTGTCTGATAAATTTCAGTTCTTTGTTACCTGAAGCTATGCACATTAGCATAAGACATTATCATATGCGTGACCTGAATAGAATCATATTATCTGAAATCCTCTATTTTGGATGGTTTACTCATTCTTATCTGCGGGGCAGTATGATGTAATAAAATGAGCACTGAATTTTATGATTAGGACTCCTGTGTTCATATTCCAGATCATCTGCGCATTAGCTATGTCACTTTGGGAAAGTCAGTTAACTTCCCTTAAATTCAGTTTCTTTAGTTTTAGTTTCCAGTTTACTTGGGGTTTTTGTTTGTTTGTATGACAATAAGGTGAAGCATGCAAAGCATTTTGTAAGCTGCAAACTGCAACTTCTCATCTCTAGTCCTCTGAGCTCTACACATTTTTCATTTGCATATTGGACATTCTCTGCTGGATGTCTCACATCTAAAATCCATCTCAACATGCATTGCTCAAGCTTTTATTTTCTCCTGACTTCTGAAATTCTATTACTTGGTACTCACATTTTTGCCATTTTCCAGGTTTCAAATCTCCGAATAAGTTTTTGATGGCTCCCTCTTATTTATTCCTTATAAGACATGTATTTATTTATTTATTTATCCAGCAAATGCTTATTAATCACCTTTCTCTTTTCTGCTCCTGCACACCTTCCTTCTTCCAGTCCCATCTCTTTGTTTCAAAGCAGACTTTGCTCCATCTTATCTCTCTGTTTCAAACTCTTCTCCTCTGGATTTGGCATCCATCTTGGATCTCTCGGCCTGGACCTTGACCAGATTTGATCCTTTCTCTTCTTAGGCTTTTCTCCAGCTCCAGTGACTCTTGTCTCTGGTAAGAACACCTTGTTCCTAGTCTGCGCCCTTTAGGACCTGTCCCCTATCCCCAAGAGCCCACTGTGCCACTAAGCCACTTTGTTCCCACTCCCATCTCCCTAATGGAGGAAGAGACTCAAACACTCTAAGTGACACTGAGGGTGTTACCCAATTATAATCAACGTTTCCTCCTTGATAAAATCAGAGGGATACCGACCACCTCCCCAGGCCACCGTGAAATGGGGGGACACATATGACCGACAGAGAGGAAGCCCTCACAACCGAACAGTCCTTCCCAAGGACCTGGGTATGGTTGCGCTATGGTCGCGCAATGCTAGATACAGTGCTCCTCATCTGACGAATCAAAATAAAAGCAGCTTAGACTCGAATTAGGAGATGAGAATGAAATGTTTAGTACAATCTGTGTATACAGATAAAATATGAAAGGCAGTGTAGGTGGATGAGTACAAAGTGGAAAGGTAAGAAGTGTGAAATAGGGTCACTCAAGGAAGACAAGCAGGCAGTGACTTGTAAAGAAACTAACAGATGTGAATTGGTGAAAAGACAGCAGGAGGATGCTGTAGGTGTGGAGAATGACATAGGAAAAGGCTGGAGAACAAAACAGTGTGATGTTGTGGTGCTAGCCTGATAAATGAGAGGATACGTTTTAGGTTAAAGATGGTGTTTAGAGTGGTAGAGTCGTACCAGTCACAGCCGACTTAAACTCCTGTCCTAGTAACAGAAATACACGTGAGCCAGTGTTTCCAGGAATATCCAAATTTTATTTCCATTTAAAGCTATGTATTTTGTTGTGTCATTAGGAACTTAATGAATTTGTAAATTCTTTGATTTATATTAAGCAAGTGATCTCTAAACCCACTTTCAAATACATTATTTTAAATGTGAAATAATATTTGTGGAGGGAAAATTTGGCTGTGTTTAAGCAACCATCCTTCCAAGGGAGGTTTCCTGTGTTTTATTTATGAACATTAATTGCCTTCCCTTTCTGTGTGAATTGGGCTAGAAAATCACAAATGCAAAAGTCTTTGGGTTTGTCTAATCCAAGCCCTGCATATTTACAAATGAGGAGCAGGAGAGGGAGGTTAAATGTCTTTCACAAGGTAGCCAAGTATGAAATTTAAACTTGGCTAGACAGTAGCCAGGATGAAATTTAAACTTCTGTCTAGATTTTCAATCTAATGCTTTAAAAAATTACTGAAGGATCTCGATAGCCAAGGCAATATCAAAGAAAAAGAGCACTGCTGTAGTACATCCACTACCAAATAGCAAGACTTGCTCTAAGGCTATCATAATTAAGAAAGTGTAAATGTTGGCACAAAGACCAATGGAATGTGATAGAGATTCCAGAAGCATATCCCCACTGAAATGGTGCCTTGATAAGATGTGGTGTGGATGCCACTGTATATCAACAGAGAATTGATGGTCTTCCCAATATGTAGTGCTGGATCAATTGGATATAGGAATGAAAGACAAACAGAAAAACCCCTCCTTGACATCTACCTTATACCCAGCACAGAAATTAACTTGAGATAGATCACAAACAGTAGATATGAAAGCTAAATCAATCAAACTTCTAGAAGTTGACTTTGAAGTAGGTAAAGATTTCTTAACCAAGACACAAAAGTTACTAACCAAAAATGATAATAATAAATAAAATAAATTTAATTATTTAATTAATAAATAACTAAGAACTTCTGTTTATTAAGGGATAGCATTAAGAGGATAAAAAGTCAAGCCACAGGCTGGTAAAAGATCTATATATATTTGTCAAAGTTCTCATTAACAGAGCATAAAGAATGCTTACAAAGAAATAAGAAAAAAGGTAACAAGAATGGGTTAAAGATTTGAACAGATATGTCAGTGTCAAAATGGCTAACAAACATGAAAAGTTTTCATTATTGTTAAAACCGCAACTGAAACACATATACCAGCACAGCTAAAATTAAGAAAACTAACAATGCCAAGTTTTGATGGTGATATAAAATGACTGAAATTCTTCACTGCTGATAGGAGTGTAAATGGGTGCAATCGCTTTAGAAAATTATTTGCTAGTATCTACCAAAGCTAACCATATACCTAACCTATGACCCAATTTTCCACTCTTAGTTATATATCAAAGAGGAATGAATGCAGATAACCACCAAAAGACCTCTATATGGGTGTTCAGAGGAGCTTCATTCATAACAATTGAAATGAAAAAAAAAAAAAACCAACACCTATTGCCCATCAATAATACATGGGTAAATTATGGAATACTTACATAATGGAATACCACACCGTAATGAAGAACAAATTACAGCACGGATGAATGTCCCAGACATAATGTTGAATAAAAATTCAGATCTACATTAAAATTTTTAAAAAGTGGAACTAATATATGGTGATAGAAGTTAGAATAGTACTTACCTTGGGAGGGGGTGAAGAGGGTACTCGCTTGGCAGGGGTGGATATAAGGTAGCCTTCTGGACACTGGGGGCTTGATCTGATCTGGGCAGTTGTTGCATGAGTATTCATATATGTAAAAATTTATTGAGCTGTATTATATACTATGGCTTACCATATGAATGCTGTATCTCAATTTTTCAAAATTGGCAATGATGTTATTCCCTGAACCAAATAATTCACCAGTAGGAAATCTTGGAGAACATTTTGCCTTATTTCTTTTGGGCTAATAAATGCTTCAAAT
This sequence comes from Leptonychotes weddellii, assembly GCF_054177405.1. NCBI lineage: Eukaryota > Metazoa > Chordata > Mammalia > Carnivora > Phocidae > Leptonychotes > Leptonychotes weddellii. The sequence continues at coordinate 167,876,946 of NC_138369.1, read as the reverse complement.
ATTTGCTGTTGTCATCCCACCACCATAGCTCCCAATCCTTGTCTCATCATGGCACACATAGATAATGCTGATATTTTTATGGCAGACTGACACGGTTCATAGCCAGAGGAGACAGGTCCAGAATCACTAGACCCTCTAGGGCCTGTGTGGTGGCCTGGAGGCATATCAGTATTTTGGTTTGGCCAATTCTGTGAAAATCTAGGCTGTTTTAGCATTATCAAACAACACATTGGCATAAAGGCAGATACAGTCAGATTGCTCTCAATAACAATACATAAAGGCTACATAAGCAAAATGAGAAGTTCAACAAGCCGACACTGATGGCCCTCTCATGGCATATAGTTTTCTTGATCCTAAATTTGTACTATGCCTAAAGCAAAGAGATATTACATTAAACAGCCACGTGCACTTCCTCGTGTCGTCATATTTATAAAGGAAAAGTATTTCAGTTTGGGTTAGACAAATGCAGTTTTCCAGAGTCATCAGTACCAGGTAGCTAATATACAGTGCTCTCTGAGGCTAGTGATCAGGGCTTCTCTTGAAATCTGTTGGGCAGAAGATAATAGTTGTATTTGCTTTTACCTATCTGTATCTTTTCTATTAAATTAAAACTTTAAAAACTACTAATTTAAAAAAATGACAATGTTATTTGTAGTCATAGATCATTCTTTAAATTGAATACATTTTTTTCATTTAGTTTACTTTTGTTGATATTTTTAAACTCTAATGTATTCCAGTTTGCTTACAGTTTTAAAGTTATCTTTCATTCATTGCAGTTTCTACAGAAATTTGAAAAAAAGATGAAGAATCTCAAGATTATCCAACTCTAGGCCATATGCTTTACGGATGAAATTGAGGCACAGATATATCATGTATATACTCTTCCTCTGCTGGAATACCCTTTATTAAGTGTTTCTCTTCTCCACATCTGCAAATCACTCCTTTCTTTTTTCTTTTTTTTTTTTTAAAGATTTTTTATTTATTTATTTGAGAGCAAGAATGAGAGAGAGAGAGAGAGAGAGAGAGCATGAGAGGGGGAGGGTCAGAGGGAGAAGCAGACTCCCTGTCGAGCAGGGAGCCCGATGCGGGACTCGATCCCGGGACTCCAGGATCATGACCTGAGCCGAAGGCAGTCGCTTAACCAACTGAGCCACCCAGGCGCCCCGCAAATCACTCCTTTCTAAAACAAATCTTTTGAACTTCCTAAAAGCTTATTCCTTGTCAAATTCTACTTTGATTGTAAGAAACATTAAAAACCATCACCAAATAAAGGTTGAAGTCTCAGCATTGCAAAATTAACACACTTCTGTAAACCTTTGTCTAATAAACATGGCTTTCCCTAGCTTTCCTTGAAAATCAGTCCCTGAAAAGGCAAGACACTTATTGTCCTCTTCTCTCTCTCTCTCTCTCTCTCACTCTCTCCTCCCTTTCTTTCATTGATACTGGATGCTTAAAAATGGGGAGGGGCGCCTGAGTGGCTCAGTCGTTAAGCGTCTGCCTTCGGCTCAGGTCATGATCCCAGGGTCCTGGGATCGAGCCCCGCATTGGGCTCCCTGCTCCGCGGGAAGCCTGCTTCTACCTCTCCCACTCCCCCTGCTTGTGTTCCCTCTCTCGCTGTGTCTCTCTCTGTCAGATAAATAAATAAAATCTTTAAAAAAAAAAAAAAATGGGGAAACAATGTTATCTCGGTTGACTAGCTAATAGATATGATAGATAAATAGATAATTTCTATGAATCACTTCCAAAATTGTAGGTATTTGCATGTTCCACTATTCTAATTGTGCCTCTTCAAAATGTATTACTTTATGTTTGTGCTTTGTTTATGAAATTTCAGAAATAGATGAGATAATAAATGATTATTTATTAAGCTAAGACACTTCTTTGCAATGAAAGGACTGTATGATTTATAATTATTTCAGTTTCATTTAAGGAAGTGTCCCCTGGAGATATGGTAGGGTCTCAGAATTGTCTGTAGGATAATTTCATGCAGTAGTCCACAAGATATGGATATAAATAGATTTACCAATCCAGCCTGAAGGATTTTTCCTCTCCCCACCCCCACTCTAATTTAACCATTTTTCCTGTTCTGAAATATCTATCCTGAGTATCATGAGCTAGAGAGACTTTAGAATCCTCCAGATCCAGAGCTTCCCAGCTGGCGTGTGGTGGCATGCTGAGATGCCAGGAAGGGCTATGGATGTGTTGAGATATCATCTCCTTGGAACTTGAAGTGACTGGTGGAGCCTTGAAGAAACTTCCATTTGCTTTTGTGTGTGTGCTGTTATGTGAAAAATGTTTAGAAAAACGTATTCTATCTCTTTTCTTTTGTAGATGAAGAACTGAAAGCCCTTTGAGTTTTGAAGGCTTTGTTAGAGGGTTCCTTAGTTCTAAGCCTAGGTGCAGAATCCAAATCTTGTGGCTTTTGCTCTGATGCACGTTGGCCACGACACATTTCCTTCCTTCTTTTTGAGTGAGACAGTAAAATTTAGTGGCTGCTCTTGGTAAGCACTTTTATTGGAAGGAGCAACCAAACTAATTCATAACAGTTTGCTGAATTCTTCCTGGAATTCACTTTATATACATGGGTATCAACTCATATAAGAAGACTTTAGGACAGATTCTATTATCACTTTTTTATAGAAGTGGAAATTGGCATTCAGAGAAGTTAAGTGACTTGTGAACGATTTCATAGTAAGTTACTGAATTCAAATGCAGATCTGTCTGGCTCCAAAGCTTATGCTCTTTGCACACTATCTTGATAAATACCTGTTGGAATGAAAAGTAATTGTCATCTCTATAACATACAGAAATTCTGCCTGCAGAAGAGATAGATAAAAGATAGTTAATTTTCAGTATATGAGAAGAGAAGGAGAGGGGAGGAGGAAATAGGGGCATTCACTGTGCCTACCAGGACCTAATCTCCTCTTTGAATTGGTGATGGCTTTTGGGGAGTGGGTGTCCTGGTATGATTCCTTGGAGACCTTTTGCAAAAAGAATCTTAGGATATTTTATTGTTTTTATTGCTTCTACCAGGCACATGAATCAGGAAATATTCAAGTTGAAGAAAAGTATAGAGAGACAAATTTTTACAAAGATTTAAAAAGTTAGATACTATAGTATTATCTTTAGATTCTGCCGGTGGTAACAAGTTAGTGGCAAGGAAGAGAGAAAGACAGACAGTCAGAAAGAAAGGAAGAGAAAGAGAAGTTCAAGACTTAAGAGACATGATACCCAAAAGTGACATGTGGTCCTTTTTTATTTGGATCTTGATTCAAATGGAGCAAAGCAAAGATCCTTTTTTTTTTTTTTCCTTAAGATTATTGGGGGATTTAATTATGGAAAATGCTTTGGCTATCTTGGCACCTAGCGGACCACTTAGTGGCTTAAAACAATTTATTTTCTCACAATTTTGCAGTCAGGTCAGGTCTTTTGGGGATGCCTCTCTGCCCCATTGCCATAACTAGGGTGACTCATCTGGGACTTGAGGACTTAATTTCAAGGATGACCTCACTCACAGGGCTAGCACCCCGGTGCTGGTCGTCAACTTGCAGAGCAGTGGGAGCTGTTGCTAGAACCCTTTATGTTCCTTCATGGAGGTCTCTTCATGTGCTGCTTGGGCTTCCTCACGATCGGACAGCTGGGGTCCAAAAAGGAGGAAATGGAAGCTGGCAGTCCTCCTAAAAGCTAAGCTTAGATCTAGCACAGTGATATCTCTTCCATATTCCATTTATCAGTGTAGTCACAGCTTCAGCCCACGTTGAAGGAATTGGAGAAATAGACTCCATCTCTCTGTGGGGGGGAATGACACGGGGAGGTACTTGAAGTTATCAAGGAATAATTTTAAAGTGTAACAATGGCACTCTGATTATCTAAGAAAATGTCAAAAAAATTTTAGAGATACAAAGTGAAGCATGTAGGAGTGAAATGACATGATGTCTGGGGTTTCAAATACTTGTGCAGGAAGGAAAAATGATAAGGATAAAATGGGATAGATTTAGCAACTGTTGTAATATCTTGATAATTTCTGAATATAGTTGATGGGAATATGAAGGGATTAGTGAACTCCACTTTTGAGTATGTATGAAAAGCTCATCATCAATTTTTTAAAATATTCGGTCTTGAAATAATATTATAGTCCCTAAAAGAGACTCAAAGTTCTAGTCTCATCCAGTTTTGATTTTGATTAAATTTTAATATCACATCTTCTCAGGATACACTGTAAATAATACTCCCCGAAAGTACTAAGTTGGGGAAAGCATGCAGAATGGAGAAACTTACAGGGGTACTATGGTGGCTATTGGGAGGAATAATAGAAGGCAGCCAAACACAGAAGACCGCTTTACAATGGTGCCGATGATGTACTTTTTTCATTTGAAAGCAACTGTGTGAGGACTTCATGCTCTGAGGTTCTGCATCCATCTTCAGAACATGAAGGGAAGGCAGGGGAACCGTAGAAAGTTACTATTACTGACCTCACTGACCCTTTGCATCAATACCAGCTGTTGTCAATGCACAGACCAATCCTTATATGCTTAAGGAAGCATCCTCAGATATGTAATCTGTTACTTGGAATTCAAAGCATTCCTAACTCACAACAGTCTTAAAAGCAGAAGGTGCCAATGTAATTCTCCAGGCTTTCCTAATTAAAGAACAAGGGACAACTATAGATGCCTTTTCTGAGGGTATTAGAAATAAATGTTATTTAAAGGAAAAATAAGTCCAGGACCAGCTGAAGAAGAAGCATATTTGCAAGATGAAAATTGAACTTTCCAGCAATTCCATCTCTGGATATGGACTCAAAAGAACTGAAAGAAGAGACACTGGAAATTTGTACAGCCTTGTTTATCGCAGCATTATTTACAAAAGCCGAAAGGTAGAAGCAGCCCAAGTGTCCAACAACAGATGAACGAATAAGCAAAATGTGGTATATACATGCAATGAATATTAAAAGTCTTAAAAAAGAAGGAAATTCTGACATATACTACAACATGGGTGAGCCTCAAAGACATCATGCTGAGAGAAATAAGCCAGTCACCAAAGGACAAATACTGTATGATTTTACTTACATGAGGTACTTAGTGGAAGAGAGAAATTCATAGAGACAGAAAGTAGAATGGTGGATGCCACGGGCTGGTGAGGAGGGAGGAATGGGGAGTTAGTGTTTAATATGTTCAGAGTTTCACTTTTCCCAAGACGAAAGAGTTCTGGAGATGGATGGTGGTGATGGTTAATGACAATATGAATGTACTTAATGCCACAAAACTGTGCATTTTTAAATGGTTACAATGGTAAATTTTGTTATGTCTATTTTACCACCATAAAAAGTACTTATTTCAGTATCTTGTCATAGAAAAGATCCAACTTTTTTTTTTAATTAATGGAAGGTAATAGAGTGATGGAGATAGAGAGGCACACATGGGACACGGCCTTGACCTACCACCTTTGAAGGGAAGGTGCTACTTTTATATTGAAGGGTGGTCTTTTTGTTCAAGGTTTGCTTCATCTTTTCAATTTAGTTAGCTAGGTCTATGATTGTTTTCACTGCAGTTTTCCTTCAGATTTTAGTAATATTATTGCCACCTTCGAAATCTGTTTACACAGAACATGGTACGTCTCCTTCTCTCATTTTATTATTCAGGCTTCCTCATTAGTTTAGAAAATTGTTTGTTCAATAAAGACCTATCTTATTTGATCCTGGTCTCTGAATCCCCTGGATTATGGCAGGGATTTTACTCTGTGATAATCTCCCATGAGAACTGCCCAAACAGCTGTGAAGCCAAGAGAGAGCTACAAGGGTTGATCACATTCTCAGGCACAGCAACAAGGGACCGAAGCCTACCAAAATGAATCTTTTCTGCTTTTCACTGGTGAGTTTCTTTACATGCATCATTGATATCCACATTTTTATTTTATTGTATCAATTAAAAGGAATGGAATTAGGGATACCCTAAACTTCCTATGTGGTGATTAATTAATACATTTAGGGTCTCATAAAAAAAATCCACATCAGAAAGAAGAAAAGGATGTTTTTATTAAAGCACTTAAGCCAACTCATTCAGAGGCAAGTAATTTAACAAAGATATATATATATATACATTTATCTAAAACAATTACTAGTTATTTAACATTTTGATGCTAAATTTTTTTTTGATGCTGAATTTCTAAGAAATATAAACGGTATTTTTGAGGAACTATTTTATTTATTATAAATATGAGAAAAATTTTTGCAAAATATGCTGCATTTAGGTTACTTGCCTTGCTCTGAGATATCCTAGAGATCAAAATTTCCTCTTTACTGTTTGAATAATGAATTCCGTTTAATGTTGGCTTTGTTAAACTACCATGGAGGCAGCTTTCTGAGTCACACAGTACTGTAAATGCGAGGTACAATAGATTATTCCAGTCCTGCAGATGTGCTCATTCAAGGGTATAAGCACTTCTCAAATTCTTTTTTACATTGTTACCTTTTTTTTTTTTTTGGTTTAGCCTGATGTGGATCAGTGAAAGTTAGCAGGTAGTCATAGATCTGGAAATACTTTATAACTCTAACCTGCAGTTGTGACCATCTGCCAATGCTAAAAATGAATTTCAAAAATAATTTTATTCATTTCTATCTGTGTTTACAGCAGTACATTATGCCTATTCATTGGTTTTTCAAGATATGGATGGGAGATCCCTGTCATTTGTGGAAATAAAATGGTTTACTTTGATGTTTGTTTTCTTTCCAAATTGCAAATAAGATTAACGTAAGTGCTAGAGATGGTGCTGACATAGGTTGTAATACCTAAACAGAAGGCATTTTAAGCCAAGATAAGGGATTTAATCTTGGAGCATCTTGAAAAATAAAATGCAATTGTGAGTTGTGGCAGGCTGAATCATCGAGTTCTGATTGCCTATATAGTCCCAATTTACAAAATAATTGCCGGTGCTCAACTTTGCTTTGTGCCAGATAAATCTGACTAGAGAAATCCCATTTCAGGTGATTTAAGTGGTATTGTGCATTCTTTTCTAGTCGATCTAAAAGAGCTATATGCGATTTATGTGAATATACTTCCTATGGAAATAGGCAGTGTAGCAGCAGAGAGGACGGCGTTCCGAAATCACTCGGAATGGCTCTATAATCAGTATGCTAATGTTACTGTAACATAGCATGGCTCAGCATAGTGTGGCATACGTTTTTAGTCCTGCTATTGAAGACATCTAACCATCTAATGAGCACCACTGTCTTTCTCTGCAATAGAGGGAAAGGAGCATGTACTCCAAAAGGATTGCTTCAACGCCATGCCTCATGGACTCGGTCTGACTGCAACTCTTTTCCGTGTTTTAAAGTTGTCCTTAAACATTTTCTCGTTCGGAAACATGTTTGATTAGACGGAACCATCATGAACACTGAAATATTTTGTTCAAGCATTCCAAAGTTTGTCAAAGTTAATGGCTTTCATAATAAAATGTCCACAAGGTACTTGGAAAAAAATCAAAACTATTTTAGGTGCTTTTTATTTCTTCCTGTGGGGTAAATAAATAAAATTGTTTAGCGTATGGGCTCTCAACCAGGGTGTTGTGACACCCTACTGTGCTGTTATGAGCTGTGACAAAGGGGTGGGGTTACAGCTTTTGCCAGGAATTTGTGCATAATTCAAAACATTTTGTCTGTGCCTGTAGGAATGTGAACATATGGGACAGGCATTTAAAATAAAGAGAATAAAAATCACTGATTTAGTGGAAAGAATGATTTCAGAATTAAAAAGTAGAGGTGTATATTTCTATATTGATCTTTAAATCTGTAGGAAGGAGAAGGTTTTAAATATTAAGCATCAAGTAAAGATTACCACTAAAGAAAGCCAGAGAAAGAGTTAAGCATTCTCTTATTTAAGTGTAGGGGGAAATTGTAAATCTTTTAGTAAATGGGGTTTTTAAGAGAAATAATAAAGCAAACTTAATGAACTACCCATTCTGAACCAAGGATCCTATAAATAATCCATTAAAGGTGATCGCTGTTATCTTGGATCTATAAACTCAAAATGGGGTCTTTCAAAAGGGAGGCAGGGATATCCTTTTATGTATGCCACTCTGACTCCAGAATTTTTCTTACAGTTTTAACATTGTGATAAGGCTTTTAGAAGACTTGCTCATTAGAAGCAGGATGATTTTCTTATTGAGCTCATCGTATAGTTACTGAGTTTAACATGATTTTGTAACCCAGTAAAGTTACAAATCAATTATCCCTGCACCATTTCTTCAGTGATTTGTAATAATGCTGCCTCTATTTTATTTGGACTCTATTCTATCCCTTTGGTTTATCTCTACCCCTTTCCTTATACCTGTTCTTTTATTAGGGTAATTCTAATGCTAAGGGAGACATCTTATTCAACAGAATTCCCTCTCCTTGTCCTTCTTCAAAATTTGGACTTCTTAAGTCTTTGCGCTTCTAGGTAAATTTCAAATAATATGAAAATCTTTGATGGGATTTTGGTTAAAATGAACTTAATCTCACATCATCTTTAGGGGAAATTGACTTAATTATGGAGTTGAGTCCTCCCATCCACAAACATGTGTAGCTTTTCATTTATTCAAGTTTTCTTTTATGGACTCTTAAGATATTGTATAATTTGCTCTATAAAATTCATGCACATCTTTTACTAAATTTATTGCTAAGGATCTAAGAATTTTGGTTGCTGTTGTGATTATTTGTTCCTAATTTGTTTCTGCTGATTTATAGATGCATTATTGACTTCCTGATATTGATATTGCAAGTAAATAATTTTGCTGAATTAAAAAAATTCTGGTAGTCTATGTTTTTTTCTTAGATTTCCCATACAGATAATCTGTAAGTTTTCCTCTTCTTTGGTAATTATATCATTCTCAGCTTTTCTCTATCTTCTTGTCACATTGACAAGTAAGAATGCCATAACAGCAGACACCTAAACCTGTTTCTCACATTCAGGTATTACTCCTAATTGAGTCTTCCCGAGGCTTTTGATAAATAATCCTACTGAGGTTAAGGAAGTCCTGTCTTTTCCCAACTCGCTAAGATTTTATCGCAGGTGAATAATAAATTTTTCAAATACCTTTATTATTTCAATAAATTTCCTGTTTAATATTTTAAAAAAGACATCTAAATGTTGAAACATCCTTATATTCCCATATTAAATACTGATTGACCATGGTGTATTTTTTTTTTTTTTTTAAAGATTTTATTTATTTATTTGACAGAGAGAGACACAGCGAGAGAGGGAACACTAGTAGGGGGAGTGGGAGAGCGAGAAGCAGGGTCCCGCAGAGCAGGGAGCCCAATGTGGGGCTCGATCCCAGGACTCCGGGATCATGACCTGAGCCGAAGGCAGACACTTAATGACTGAGCCACCCATGCGCCCCAGACAATGGTGTATTTTTATGCAGACTACTAAATTTAATTAAATTTAAATGTGTACATCTCATTTAGAATTTCTTAAAACTATAAGTAAAATTGGTCTGTAGCTTTTCTTGAACTGACAAGGAAATTCTGTCATTTTATTTTTCTAGGATACCTATTAATCTTATGTTGTAACATCTTAATATACCTTCCACACTTCTATGTGAATGTTCTGTGTGTTTTCGCATTATCCTTATATGCTCGTGATCTCAGGGTTGTGAAATGGAGCCCGGCATCTGGCTTCACGCTCAGCGGGGAGTCTGCTTGAGATTCTCTCCCTCTCTCTCTCCTTCTGCCCCTCCCTCTGCTTGTGTGCTCTCTCTCTCTAAAATAAATAAATAAATCTTAAAAAGGAAGACTTTTCCAGGAAATATCATTTTATTTTTTGCCTCATAAATCTCTTTTATTGCAGGAAGGCTCATGGACAGCTTATATGAGCCAGTCCCAGAGCAACAAACTAACCGAGAAAGCACCTCTGTCAGGACTGGTTCTCTTATCTCACCTTTTGCAGAGAGTGGAAAAGCACACGACAGTCTCTTCATGGTGAGTGAAGCCTCGAGTTCTGTGGATTGCCCCTCTATTATATATTTAGGATCACTTGCTTCATGATACCGGTTAATACAGCAAAAACCACTGAAAGTTCTTCATTTACTTTTGGTTTCTGAGTTTCTCTTCATTGTTGTCTCTTTCATGATTTTAGCTTATTAATATAAACTGCCATTTATAGAGTATGTATTACATAAGTTAACTCAGTTAATCCTCAAAGCAACCTTAGGACAAAGAAATATATCTTTTTCGAGATTAGGAAACTGCAGGAGAGAAAGCAAAATAACTTGCTAAAGGCTATATACCATGAAGTGTTAAAGCTGGCAATTAAAGATATATGGGTCTGCCTCAGTAGTTCATCACTAGGGTACTGGTAATCAGGTCTTTGGGATGGAGGGAGGGAACCCCAGATTTGTAGCATTTGCCGATTGCCTGGGTGTAAATGCTTCTACCGTGGTCATTTTCGAGCTACCAGTGGTTTAATAATAGGCTTACAATACCTGAATATTTATTTGTTCATTATCTCCAGTGCCAACAGCAGCATACCAGTGGTGGCTTTAAAATCTGTGCTAACCACTTTACTAAGCTGCTCTTTATATTTATGGACACACACCGTGAACTTACAAAGCATGAGTATTACTAGAATGCAAATGCAGATAGTTTTTTTGAATTATGTTTATAATTACTAGAGGCAGAGAGTTCTCAGTGCTCTGCAAAATTGGCCCTGTCCCCGTTTAACAGTGCTGGCTGTTCTCATAGTTGATTGTGCTGTATTTAAATTAATCCCATACTAACGAACTTATTTTGCTTCTCTTGTGGCTTAGTACAATACAAAACATCCTATGTCTGCTACAAATAAAGAACTTCCCTATACTTATAGGGAATGATCATACTTTTCCCCAATAACAACACAAAGATTAATATCCGAGTCCTTTTTTATAAATAGGTGATGTCATATATGACATTATTTGTGTTGATCCTCACAATAACTTTAGAGAGGTTCAGAAATGTTGAGAAAGGGGGTGCCTGGGTGGCTCAGTCGGTTAAGCATCTGCCTTTGGCTCAGGTCATGATCCCAGGGTCCTGGGATTGAGCCCTGCATCGGGCTCCCTGCTCAGCGGGGAGCCTGCTTCTCCCTCTCACTCTCCCTCTGTGTCCTCTCTCTCTCAAATAAATAAATAAAATCTTAAAAAAAAGAAATGTGGAGAAAGGTTACATAACTTTCCCAATTAAAAAAAGGATGACCCAGGAATCAAATCCAGAAAAGTACCTTCAAGTTTTATACCTACCTTCATACCTACCCGTTTTATTCCTGGGGGACATTCTTTGAAAACCTTTTTTGTGTAGCTTACAGATGTAAGCAGTGTCACATTAGTTAGCAACCAAGTTCAATAATAAGTCTCAGTCAGTAAAAATAATCCAAAAAAATTTAGTGTAGTGGAAACTCTTCCCTCAATCATACCCTTTTCAATATCCATGAAGACGTTGATGTTGACAGATATGCAGAAGAGGAAGCAGCAATACATTTTACATATTAATGTGAGAGAGTGAGACTTACATGGAGACTCTCAATTGACATTGCAAAATGTTTGTAAGCATTTTTACTCTATAATTAAAAAGAAAAATTGAATACGCTGAAGAGCCTGAAGATATTTCCTTAAATGTGTTAGTTTAATAAATATGCATGAAAAATAAACAAGTTCTTGGCCAAGCAGTCTACTAGAATTTTTATCAAACTTCCTTACATTGCAAAGTAGATGAGAATAATGAAAACATGATTTAAATTGCTACAACTCTCTCTCCATGTATATATAGAACACACACACATATATGTATATAGTCATGCATATCATGTATATAGATATATATCTCCATATTTAATTTTAAAATTTATGCGTACATACAAGCATAAATGTGTATGTGCATGTGTGTATACACTTTTGAAAGGCAACCAGTTCAACCATTGATTCTTTTTTTTTTTTTTTTTAAAAAGGCAGACGCTTAACGACTGAGCCACCCAGGCACCCCTGATTCTACTATTAATTGTTAAATTGTACCAGTCCTTTCAAATTACCACTGACATTTTATTCCTAATAAAAATGATTCCATAGCTTGGATAAAATGAAATCAGTCTTTTGAAAAAATGACATTTAGTGATTTAGAACTTTCTCTCTGAGCCTCTGAAGAATGGATCATTTTTTTCCCCTAGTATTCTCACTTCCTTTTTTTCCCCCCTAAATCAAGGGAAGAAAAGTTTTGGACTAGTCTTGACAGTATCAGAAAAAAGTATTCTTTTCGATTCATGTTCTAGAAATATTATAAAAACACCCCTAAAGTTCATGGAGTTATATCTCAAGCTCCCAGTCCTCAACCCAAATGTATCTGTAATCTTCCCAGAGAGGAGAGGTGCTCTCATACTCAGACTCTTTAGAAGCAACCAGACAGCATATCTAGTTGTTAACAGTGGAAATTAATAGCCCATACTAAAAATAATATCATTTGTCATATGAATTGAAAAGAAAAATCTGGGGTACCTGGGTGGCTCAGTCAGTTAAATGTCTGACTCTTGATTTCAGCTCAGGTCATGATCTCAGGGTTGTGATATCAAGACCCTCACTGGGTTCCATACTCAGCATGGAGCCTGCTTAAGATTCTCTCTCTCTCCCTCTCCTTCCCCCCTACTCTCTCTCCCTCTCTAAAAAACAAAAAAGAAAAGAAAAGAAAAATCAAAATGAGAGAGGAATCCTAGGCTTCCTGGCTTCCCTTAAACATGTTTTATTTATTCATATTTATTAGGAGTTTTGTGAGGTAGAAAACACTGTTCTAAACAAGGTATGGAGTTATATAGATGCATATAGTTATATAGATCTTATATATAAGATAATCCAGACTCCCAGAGGAGATGATCCAGTGTAGATCAAGTTCACATTTAAGGGTTGAATAGGTATTAAAGGGAAAGAAGTTTATTTGAGGATTTTTAAAATTAAAAAAAAATTAATTGAAGTATAGTTTACATATACTATTAGTTGCAGGTGCACAACATAGTGATTTGACAATTATCTACATTATGATATGCTCACCATGATAAGTATAGTAACCATCTATCACCACACAAAGTTATTACAATATTATTGATTATATTCCCTATGTTCTACTTTTTCATCCCTGCAACTTATTTTATAACTGGAAGTGTATACCTCTTAATCCTCTTCACCTATTTTGTCTATCCCCTGCCCGCTTCCCCTCTGGTAACCACTAGTTTATTCTTTATATTTATGAGTCTCTCTTTCTGTTATTGTTATTCATGTGTTTGTTTTGTTTTCTAGATTCCACATATAAGTAATGGTGTTTGTCTTTCTGTCTGACATATTTCACTTAGCATAATACCTTCTAGGTGTCTCATTGTTGTCACAAATGGCAAGATTTTGTTCTTTTTATGGCTGAGTAATATTCCATTGTGTATATATATAACACATCTTCTTTATCCATTTACCTATTGATGGTCACTTAGGTTATTTCCTTATCTTGTCTATTACAAACAATGCTACAATAAACATAGGTATGCATGTATCCTTTTGAATTAGTGTTTTCATGTTCTTTGGGTAAATACCCAGAAGGGGAATTACTAGATCACATGGTATTTCTATTTTCAATTTTTTTGGGGAACCTACATACTGTTTTCCACAGTGGCCATACCAATTTACATTCCCACTAACAGTGCAGGAAGGATCCCTTTTCTCCACATCCTCGCCAACAATTGTTATTTCTTGTCCTTTTGAGACCACCTATTCTGACTGGTGTGAGATGATATCTTATTGTGGTTTTGACTTGAATTTCACTGATGATGAGATGTTGAGCATCTTTTCATGTGTCTATTGGCCATCTGCATGTCTTCTTTGGAAAAACGTCTATTCAGTATTTTGGAATTTTAAATGAGGAACATCTGAAATATCCAGCTTCCATTTTAATTGCAGTTCCATGAGGGGCTGGTAATGGAGAGCTGGTCCAAAGATAAATCAATTTAAAATACAAGACTTCAGGGGCACATGGGTGGCTCAGTCATTAAGCGTCTGCCTTCAGCTCAGGTCATGATCCCAAGGGGCCGGGGATCGAGCCTCACATTGGGCTCTGTGCTCAGCGGAAAGCCTGCTTCTCCCTCTCCCACTCCCCCTGCTTATGTTCCCTCTCTCTCTGTGTCTCTCTCTGTCAAATAAATAAATAAATCTTTAAAAAAAAAAAAATGTTTGTACCTCTGCCAATTGGGGGTTAACTGGATCGGTCCTGAATTATCCAGTTTGCCGTCTGTATTGACTGAAGTAAGCAAATAATTGTCAATTTTTGCTTATATTTTGTAACCCATAAATTAAATTGGTAAGAAATTTAAGCCTTTTCAAAATGAGCTTTAAATTGGGGTGTGGAGTAGGGGCAATGTCCCTATTATTTATATGTTGCACAAATATTCATTCAATAAATATTTGTAAGCTAAATGAATGGATCAGTGAAGTTCCATTAATCAAGCTAAAGGAAGTCTTAATAATGAAGTATGTATTGAACAGACATTTCTCCATCAAGAAGACATACAAATGGCCAGCAGACACATGAAAAAATGCTCCACATCACTTGGCATTGGGGAAATACAAATCAAAACCACAATGAGATACCACCTTACACCAGTCAGAATGGCTAAAATTAACAAGACAGGAAACAACAAATGTTGGTGAGGATGAGGAAAAGGGGAACCTTCTTACACCATTGGTGGGAATGCAAGCTGGTGCAGCCACTCTGGAAAACAGTATGGAGGTTCCTCAAGAAGTTAAAAATAGAGCCACCCTATGACCCAGCAATTGCACTACTAGGTATTTATGCCAAAGATACAAATGTAGTGATCCAAAGGGGCACCTGCACCCCAATATTCATAGCAGCAATGTCCACAATAACCAAACTGTGGAAAGAGCTGAGATGTCCATCAACAGATGAATGGATAAAGAAGATGTGGTTCATATCTACAATGGAATACTACGCAGCCATCAGAAAGGATGAATACTTACCATTTACATTGGCATGGATGGAACTGGAGGGGATTATGCTAAGTGAAATAAGTCAATCAGAGAAAGACAATTATCATATGGCTTCTCTCAGATGTAGAATATAAGAAACCGCACAGAAGATCATAAGGGAAGGGAAGGAAAACTGAAGGGGAAGTCATCAGAGTGGGAGAAAAACCATGAGAGACTCCTAACTATAGGAAACAAACTGAGGATTGCTGGAGGGGAGGTGGGTGGGGGCTGGGGTAACTGGGTGATGGGCATTAAGGAGGGAACATGATGTGATGAGCCCTGGGTGTTAATAGGCAACTGATAAATTATTGAACACTACATCTGAAACTAATGATGTACTATGTTGGCTAATTTAATTTAAATAAAAAAATTTTTTTAAAATAATGAAGTATGTATGATGCAGTGTCGAAAAGCATGAGCTTTAGAGTTGGGCAAATAAGAGTTCTCATCCTTACCAGCTATTTGACCTGGGAAAGTTGCTCAAATTCTCTAGACCTCGGTGTCCTTCTCTATAGAATGAGAACAATCCCCTGTATAGGTTCAGCTGAGTTCTGTTGCTGGAAGACAATCTCCTCTTGATCCTCCTCCTCTCCACATGCAGGAAGGATTTAGCGCAGAAGTTAAAGAACCTGAGAAAGGCTGCAAACTGCAGCCTGAGGGGGTCTGGATTTTATGGTCCATGGGCTAAGAGCCACTTTTGCATTTTAAAAGATTTGCTTAAAAACAAAAGCAAGGGCGCTTGGGTGGCTCAGTCGTTAAGCGGTGCCTTAGGCTCAGGTCACGATCCCAGAGTCCTGGGATCGAGTCCCACATGGGGCTCCCTGCTCAGCGGGAAACCTGCTTCTCCCTCTCCCACTCCCCCTGCTTGTGTTCCTGCTCTCGCTGTCTCTGTCTCTGTCAAATAAATAAATAAAATCTTAAAAAAAAAAAAAAAAAGTAAAGAAGACTGTCAGAAATTGCCTCTGACCCCCAGAGCCTAATATATTTCTATCTGGCTTTTCAGAGGAAAAGTTTACTGACCCCTAGAGCTGTGCAGTTACAAACACAAGGGGCAATTGAGTGCTTGAAAAGGGGCTGGTCCAAATGTGAATGGCAGGAGGGGTAAAATACATGCCATAGTTTACAGACTTCGTATGAGAAAAGTATAAAACAGCTTAATTAACAATTTTTATGTTAATTGTTGAAATGAGAATATTTCAGATACATTAGGATAAATGGAATTTCACTCATCTCTTAACATAGGATGGTGGCCTCCACGTCACATCCCACCTTTCAAATGTCACATGGATGCTTATATTCTGCCAGACTTAAATTATATCTGTTCTCCAGGCTTTAGGAAACTTGTAGAATGTGGTTTTTAGCCTTTTGGCCTCTGGTGGATGAAGGCACACCAGAAGGAAGGTGAGGAGATGTTAAGTGTTATTCTACTATGTCCACCATCCTTCCTTCTGAGACTTTTCATACTTATTATAATTGGCATTACCATCCTCAAAAAAACAAAACAAAAAAAGAAAATCAGTGCCCTTTCACCTCTGGAACTCCTTTGCTGTGGACAGGGAGGATGGCTAGCTTTCTGAAGGTGGCTCTCCTTTGTCTCTGTAGAAAATAATTTACATCATCCCTACTCCAGGCTTACAGTATTATCCTAACATTTAAAATGAGTTACAACTCTTCTGTAATATTTGGGTCTTATAAAGTGGTGATAAATTAAGACTTCTGATTTTTTCCAGTTAAGATGGAGAGGAATGATTAAAAAAAAAAAAAGACTAATACTATTACAGTAAAAACTAAACCACAGGGGCACCTGGGTGGCTCAGTCAGTTAAGCGTCCGACTCTTGATTTTGGCTCAGGTCATGATCTCAGGGTCCTGAGATCGAGCCCCATGGTGGAGTCAGCTTGAGATTCTCTCACTCCCTCTCCCTCTGCCCCTCTCCCTGCTCATGCGCTCTCTCACTCCTTCTCTCTCTCTCTCAAATAAATAAAAAATCTTAAAAAACAAAACAAAACACCTGAATCACAAACAAAAGAGCCGCTATAAAAAGACTTTGCTATGACTTTTGGCAGTTGTTCTCAAGAGCAGCTGGGCTTCAGGATCACCTGAAGACACATACATCTAGACCCTCCTCTGGGTTTACCATATCAATAAGAAAGGATTAGCGTAGCCCCGTCCAGTAGAAATATAATGCAATCCACAGATATAATTGTAAATTTTCTAGTAGTCACAATGAAAAACTTTAAAAAGAAACGATGTAATTAATAAAAAATATTAATGAAACATTTTATGTTCTTGTTTTTAAACTAAGACTTTTGCCTGTATTTTATACATCTTAAGTCAGATGCTAAAGTGTCGATGGTTAAAGTGAAATCATAAAGGTTGTGTATTTTGTACCCAGCTTCAGTTTCTAAATTAAAATTAATTTAAGCTAAATTAAAATTTAGTTCCTCAGTCACACCAGCCATCTATCAATTGCTCAATAGCCACATGAGGCTAGTAATGGCTTCTGTATTGGGCAGGGCAGGATGAGGGGCTTGAAAACTGCTGGTGGTATTGAGGCATCAAAGTAACCAGATAATATCATACTCCACTTCACTTAAGGAAGTATAGATATTAACGTATAAAAATACTTGATGATAAACATTTAATTATATACTTGCAGAAGGAGATGAGACAATAGGGAACAGGTGTGTTATCCAATGAGGAAACTGAGATTAGTGAATTGTATGGAGAGACAGATGGAGTCAAGACTGGAGTTCTGGCTTCCCAAATACTGATCTTGTCCTTTGGCCCCTCTGCCAGAAGTGTGCGTGAGAGAGAGAGAGAGAGAGAGAGGTATGAATGTGTGTATACGCAAGAGTTAGAGAAGGCAAGAGACAGGTAAGTGGCAGAGTGCTTTTGGGAGATAAGAAGTGAAGAGGAGCAGAAGACAGGAGGATAAAGAATCCGATCTTGTAATATATATGCTAAATATAATCTGATGATATAGAGAACATAGCAGAAAGAACTTGAGATGGGCAATGCAGTTAATAGACTCGAGTTTATTCTTGCTCCCTAGGCGGCTGAGAAATGTGTGTCCTTGACAATGTTATTGAACTTCTCTGACCCTAAATTTCCTAAGCAATAGAATGTGGCTAAAAATGTCTGCCTCTTGGTTTGTAGTGAGGATCAAATGTTATAACACACGTTAAGCACCTGGCATAATGCATGTTAATGTTCATTTTCCTTCCTTCTGCAACCTATCACACCAGGGCAGAGTGATCCTTTAATTTAATATCCTTGATTAAATGACTTTAAGTCAAACTCTCACTTGAGCTCGGATGTCGTTTTAAAATAACTGCTCAAAAATAATTTGTAATCAACACTCCTTACCTAAAAGCATTGATTTTTACTGGGCTGGACAAGAAGAAGCAACAGGATTTATTGTTGATATGCATTAGAACACCCAAGATTTTAATCTCCACAAATTGCCTCAAATCATGAACACTCAGGTTGAGTGCAACGTTTGACAATTCAACCCTAGATTTCCCATCATGTGTAGACAGCAGTGAACAAGAAAATCTATCACAGGGGCTCTTGTTTGCCTAATTCCTATTTCAGGGTGTTTTTTTGGTTTTTGTTTTGGTTTGGGGGAGTTCATTTTAACTTAAATATTATTAAAATGCAAGTTTAATCACTCATCAACATTCTGTACTGATAAAAAGCACTGTGGAAATCAATTAAATTGTTCCCAGCCACCAGATGTTAATGAGAAAGTAATATAGCAGATTCAAAGGTAGCTTTAAAGACAAACAACACAATACACGTCTAACAGTTGGTTAGAGCTCAGCACTAATGAGGCCAAGGTCAGGGGTTTAATCCCCATATGGCCAGTTATTTGCTGTGCTCCGTAGCCACTGGCAGCAGCCATGACCCCAGCCTGCTGTCTTGGCCATGTGTGCCATTGGTCATTAAGGGATCTGGGTTGGAGGGTGAGGAGGCACCAGCACAAAACCATTACCCACTTACGGGAGGAGCAACTCAAGAACAACCTTGCTGACCAATAGTTCATCTGCCCACGAAGAGTTTCCTGCACTTTAATCAGTCTTCAGGCCACCAGTGCAATTCTCAGCCTTCACCTTGGGATAATTCAGGGGTCAGTGGTAAGAGCACTATGAGAGAAAACAGTTCTTGCCTCGGCTCTGTTCCTAAAGAGTGTTGAATAAGTCCTTGTACTATCTGGATCTGTTTCCACTCTATAAGGTAATAGATTTAAACTAGATGATCTCTAAGGCCCCTTGCTGCTCTAAAATGTTTCCTTAAATACATTTTATTTATTTTTTTTTTTTATTTGAGAGAGAGAGAATGAGAGAGAGCAAGCACAAGAGAGGGGGGAGGGTCAGAGGGAGAAGCAGACTCCCTCCCGAGCAGGGAGCCCGATGCGGGACTCGATCCAGGGACTCCAGGATCATGACCTGAGCCGAAGGCAGTCGCTTAACCAACTGAGCCACCCAGGCGCCCTCCTTAAATACATTTTAAATTATTTTGGAAGTGAAGGGGCCCCTGGGTGTCTCAGTCAGTTACGCGTCTGCCTTTGGCTCAGGTCATGATCCCAGGGTCCTGGAATCGAGTCCTGCGTCACGCTCCCACTGAGCAGGGTGCCTGCTTCTCTCTCTCATGAATAAATAAATAAAATCTTTAAAAAAATTAAGAAATTAATTATTTTGGAAGGGGAGTGTTGTCTAACATAAAACACTATTATTTTCCTTTTGGAGCTGTAGAAGGCAGACTTCTAAGATGTCCTCTAATGAACCTGGCTATATTAGTCAATGTTCTCCAGAGAAACAGAAAGGTAACAGGAAGTCACTTCCATAATTAGGTTACAAAAGACCCTGACTTCTGTCTTGCTAGCGGACTGGCTCCATTACCTTCTTGGCTTGAACATCATGATGAAGCAAGATCCCATCTACAGAGGCCCATGTTGGAAAGGGACCTAGAGCTACAGTCAGCCTACAGCCAACAAGGCCTTTATTTCAATAGCCCTCAAAAACTTGGATGCTGCCAACAATCATTAAGTGAGCTTAGAAGAGGATCCTTTCCCCAGCTAAGCTTTGGATGAGACCTCAGACCCTTAGACCAACAACTTGACTGCAACCCTGTGAAAGACCATGAAATAGAGGACCTATCTAAGTCATGGCCATATTCTTGACCCACAGAAACTGTGTGAGATAATAAATGCTTATTTTTTTAGGCCATTACATTTTGGAGTAATTTATTACACAGCAATATTTATTTATTTATTTGTTTGTTTGTTTGTTTGAAGGAGAGAGTGAGCATAAGTTGGGGGGAAGGGCAGAGGGGAGGGAGAAGCAGGCTCCCTGCTTAGCAGGGAGCCCAATGTGGGGCTGACATTCCAGAACTCAGATCATGAGATCATGATCTGAGCCAAAGGCAAACACTTAACTGACTGAGCCACCCAGGCACCCTCACAGCAATATTTAACTAATACAGGAACTAAAATTAATTTGACAAGTTATTGATCAGAGTTATTTGCAGATAATCAAATCCATGGATTTAGCTAATTTAATCACAAAGGAATATAATACAAGTTAAAGAGAACTCAGAACTGTTGGGAGGTTGATACCTAACTGAGCTTGCAGGAATTAGTCTGAGAAGCACACTACAGAATTTGCCACCCAAGAGAGCTGCTGCTTCTGTCATAATCAGGAAGTGGCCAAATCAAGAAGACACTATCACTGTGGCAGGCTCCAGAGCCATATTGTCTCTGCTGAGACTTGTTACATTAAAAATGAATGCCCATAGCTTGTATTTTGCCCCATGTTAGTCAGTTTTGTATCAGTGCCTTAGGTTGGTGGATGTGGTGGACTGGACCTAAACCCCCACATCTTATTCTTGCAACAAGAGAAGTTTCTTTCTTTCTTTCCTTCTTTCTCTCTTTTTCTTTTTTTCTGCCCTCCCATCCTTCCTTCCTTCCTTCCATCCTTCCTTCCTTCCTCTGTCCTTCTTTTTCTCTTTTCCTCCTCTTCTTCCTCTTCTACACATTGATTTTAGGTTTAGTGAATGACAGATGTCAACTACAGTAAGAAATACATATGCCCAAAATATCTAGAGAGAAATAGCTATGTAATTAAATGCTGTATTGTAAGCATCAAGCCTGACTTCTGTAAGAATTCTCAGAAGGAATTTCAAAAGAAAAAATAATATAGTTGTCAGCAGTACAAAATTGGGGGATCAAATAAGCCTTAAAAAAAAATCCCAGCTTTGAAATTTACTTGATATGTGATCTTGAACAGGTTCCTTAGACTCTTCAAGCCCCATTTCTTCTATAGAATGAAGAAACTGTTACTCTTATTCATCATTTGAGAATAAAAAGTAACAGTATAATTAACATTATTAGCACAGTGGTTGGCACAAAAATAAATGATCACTAATAGGTGTTATCTCTATAAACATAACTGTGGTTTGTGGTTTAACGGTGCCAGTTCCACAGAGATGAGAGTTCAGATTTAAAGGAAGATCTAGAGTTAAAAGTGGTGAAAGGAGGTGGTTAAGACATTATCATCGCACACTATTCTAGCATCTTTCACAAAAGAGCTTAAAAAGCACTTAAAGCCAAGTGTCTTATAAATGGATAAATGGACACATTGAAATGTGACATGTCATTTTAGAATAGGTGAGTAAGGGAGAAGTCAAGGTAGGTGACTCTCAGATTGGTATTTTAACCACTCAACTGCATTTCTTACTCGCCTCCAAACTATTAAAATTGGGAGTTTTTTGTTCTGTCTCCATATTAGCATCAGCATTGACAGAGCTATTAATAACATAGACACTAAAGAAAGAAAATGAGATTAACAATGGCATTCCATCAGCTAGGTCTTCATCAAGCTATGAACAAGAGGAGTCAGTGTCAAAACAGTGCATGTAATCCTTTTCTTGATTTCTGGATTGTAAAATGACTCCTAACAAGCTGACATATAAAACATAGATTACCTTCATTAAAAAGAAGGCACTGTTCTTTCATTTTTATTTTTTTACCCAATATATCTATGATCACATACAGTGATTCTTCGGCCACCAATTCCTGTGTGAACACTTTCTGGTGGTTTTAATTAGTCTCCTCTCATAAATAGAGACTTATGTTAATAAAATAAAATCAATAGATTAAGGTTAATTATACCTTATTCTCTTTTTTATTTCCTAAGCTTATGATACAATTACTAATTGAATCTAATGAAAGCCATAGTTCTCTCTTTAATCATGTTTTAAAGAAAAAGCTGTAAAGCAAAAAAGCCCATTCTCACTTGAATTTTCTCTTAAAAGCTTTTGTCATCTGTACTGATTCTGGATTGAAATATTGTAGATTAGGAACCCTGGCTTGTTTCTACTGGAGGAGATTATAAAGTTCTCGTTCATCAACCTTATTCTGTGGATGCAGAGACTGAAGCTCTGCGAGAATTTTTGGATCTTGCCCAGTTGAGGAGCAGACCTGGGGAAGCAAGCCAGGTTCTGGAGTGCCAGGTCAGTGTTTTCTCATTGTAAGGTTGGAATTTCATATTTTTACCCATCGCATTTCCTACCGGACTTCTCGCAAGTTCATTTGGCTTGCTCTCTGCTCTCGTTCCATTTGTGGCTATGAGGAGGAAATAAGATAATGATCTACATGGCAGCAACTTAATAAGCATTATTCCCCTTCCCAAAACCTTGTGTAAATATAATTTCATAAATCATGACACATTTGAAGATACTTCAGAAAAGCTCTCTTTTTTAAGAAATCTGGAATGGAATCTTTTTGTAAAGGAAGAATCTTTTATAATGCAAATAACCATCCCCTAGGAAACTTGTTTTGTCATCCTGGATATTTATAGCGCTGTGAGAGGACTTTGTTAGTTCAGGATTGATAGAAAGCTCACTTAGCACACCAGTAGACAAATGGCAAAATTTTATGTGATTTACCAGCTCTGTCCCTGATGGATTAGATACAGTACCTGTGCATTCTCCGGGCACTACAAGCTCTGTGATCTGCCCTGACATGACAGGCCATGTGGGGATGCCATACACCACCTGCTTCTCTTGAGGAAATCAGAATTCATTAGCTATATAGGGTTGTTACTCTTTGATAGGAGCCGGACGGGCTGGCAAGAAAGTCTACTTTTCCCATCAGGATGAGCTGACATTGCTTCTTCTTCTTCATTGCATTCTCATGGGGGGATGAAATCTGTTTTCCCTGAGGACCGTAACATTATTATAGTAATATACTGGGGGACCTCCAATGTACAGACTGTCATCTAAATTCAGTGGTTCCTGAAATGCCCACTTTTAATTAAATGTGCTGTCATAAATTACTGGGCATTCTTTGATGATGACGGCAGCATCCACAAAATGATTAGTGCCTTTAAAACACATCAGTGTGCTGTCTATGCACTTGTCTTCAAATAATACTAAATTATTCATATTAGTGCTTTGATAAGGGTGTACTTTCTGAGTTCTTTGTTTAGTAGTGGGAAATAACATTATATTTCCTCGGCTTTTTTATAGCCACTCTCCCTCTGGCCAATAGTGCTCATTTGTGAGATCTCTGATCTAAATGACAGGTAGATTCTGCAGCTGTGCAGTCAAGTATAGAAGTAGTATTGTGTCCTGGCTAAGACATCAGGCATAAAATACCAGTCTTACCACATACTAATTATGTGACCTTAGGCAAGAATCTCGACTGCTCTGTGCCTCGGTTTACTCATCTGTAAATTGGGGAGTAGGACTCCTTCCCATGGGTGATGGTTTGTAATTCAGTCACACCAACCTCCTCTTTGTTTTGACAACAGAGCTGATAGCTCATGTGTATGCCTCTGTGTGTGTGTGTGTGTGTGTGTGTGTGTACACACTCTCTCTTGTGGCTTTAGGTGCATTGCAAAACTATTTTATTAACTTTGGAGCATTATAATCATCTTTGCCAGATGTCTCTAAGAATTTTTTTAAAAAGGAACTTCCATTAATTTCCATGTCTTTTTTGAACATCTGTGGGAACTTTACTGAAGCACAGGAACCTAAGAAATGTCTGGAAACAGGCTCATTAAGTTTGGATGTGGCATTCTTGGAATTGCTGTATTTTAATATTAGTAAAACCATTTCAGTTATGTAAGTGAATCATCCTCATTCTCTCAAGAGAATGAGTCGGACAATATAAATTGGGTTAACTTATTTTAATGAGAAGTTATGTGTATACATATGTGTGTGTGTATTTGTATTATGTTCAACTCTTGCTTCAATATTAGAATTCAATGTAACTAATAATGACTTTAATGAGAAATAACATCTATAAGTATCTTCAATGTGTTTGGCATCGTGTAAGGATTTTATGAAGGCTAGCTCATTTAATCTTCAAAGTTAAGAAAATCATAGACTCCAACAGGATCCTGAAATCAGCAGTCACTGATGGTTGAATATTTGAGAGGACCACTTATAATTCTTCTTTGCATCTAAAACAGTGTCTGATACATAGTACATGCTCAATAAATATTTGTTGAATAAACTGTGAATGTATGAATGAACGAATTATACAATTCCAAAAGATAATATTAGAATGAAAGCATGACTAACATTTAATCAAAGTAGAGCACTATATGCATGACTCTAGACAAGTTAATTTACCATTTGGGATCTCAGTTTATTCATCTGCGAATCAGAGGTCAGATCTCTACAGTCTTAAAAGTCCACCATGGGATTTACACCATCATTTACTGCCAATCGGTTTTCTCTGGTGCAGAAACACGTTTCACATTTCCACTAGTTAGGCAACAACAATCCCTGACATATTCACTTCATTTTTCCTTTTTGACTTTGTGATTTGAAAGTAAGATTTAAGGGGCGCCTGGGTGGCTCAGTCATTAAGCGCCTGCCTTCGGCTCAGGTCATGATCCCAGGGTCCTGGGATCGAGCCCCGCATTGGGCTCCCTGCCCAGTGGGAAGCCTGCTTCTCCCTCTCCCACTCCCCCTGCTTGTGCTTTCTCTCTCTTGCTGTGTCTCTCTCTGTCAAATAAATAAATAAAATCTTTAAAAAATATTTTTTGTAAAAAAAAAAGTAAGTAAGATTTAAAAACCAATAAAGCAAGAAACAGACACATATTAGATTCAACCCCAAAGGACAGCCAACCATAATCACTGCATGAGAATAGAAATATGGCATTAGGTATCCAAAATTTCTCTTAAGTGGCTTCTTCTCTTTCTTCATTTTGAATTTTTTTTTCATTTGACCTAATACGACCTTGTTGCATAGTTATGTGAAAATGTTACTCCTACAGCCTCCTCTCATCTACTTGAATAATAACACATGTTGGACGTATTCTTTAGTTTCTGCTGGCCCATTTGTAATAATTTGCCTACATTTCATTTTTTATTTTCCTAACAATTGCCAGGGGTAAAAATTAAATTAAGCCACAAACTCCCTAGTGAATGAAAGGTAAGACTAATGATTGGTGCTTGATTTAGGGGATAATGAAATGAAGGCTAACAGGAGCAAGTTTTGTCTGGTATTTATGGCAAGTGTCAAATTAATGGACTAGACAGAATCATTTCATTGACTCTCTGAAATGGTGTCTTCTTTTTGGAGTTCAGAGTAACACATACACACACACACACACACACACACAGATGTAGCTCTAAAAATAAAGCTGTATCTAGTCTTTCCTTGACTTGCCCCTCTAGGAATACAGGGTCTGAACTCTGAATACATACATAGCAGTCTGCTTATGTAAGCAGAAGTCAGAAAGGAAAGCAGCTGCTTTGAGTCTGGTACAAGCAGTACTAAAAATTGCTTAACCAATTCAATAGTAATCTACAAGTAGGCAACACCCAGGGAACAGATGTACTATTAATTAAGTAGATGTTGCCCTGTTTGAGTAATCCCCTTCCCCCATATAATCACACTTCAGACACACATTTAATGTGCTTGACTCTCTCTGCCATCTTGCAGGAAGCAGGTTGCTGAAGGAAAACTACATTACATCTTATATCTTATTAGGGATTAAAAGAAGTTTTAACCCAAAATCTTGTTCTTTTTTCTTTTTTTTAAAAGTTTTATTTATTTAAGTAATCTCCACACCCAACACAGAGCTCGAACTTAGAACCCCGAGATCAATACTCTTCCTACTAAGCTAGCTAGGCACCCCTCAAAATCTTTTTCAATGTATCCATTACAAAAAAACTCTTCAACAAAAAATTCCCAAACCAAAGTGATTCATAAGTAAAAATTGGATAACCCGGATTCCAGTAAAACAGAACAAAGTAGATAGTCCCTAGAAAATGTTGTGCCAATATATGCCCTAAAAATAACCAATCTCTATCCCTGGTCTTATGAAATTCCTTCAGTCTTAATCCAGATGTCTCCTTACCTCAGCCCAGAGCTAACTGTACCTCTTACCACGATCAGCAGCCCCACGTGTTTGACCAGTTCTGCGTGGGCTCAATACCTGCTTGTATTAGCTTATTAGTCAAAGGCTTCACCCAAGTGAAGCAGAGACTGTTCTTGAATAATACACCCCCTGTCCCAGACTCAAACACTTAGAGCTCCGTTGCACACAAGTTGTGTGAGTGCTCTGGAATTAATCTCTTTGGTAGCATTTTTCATGCAGCACAAAATAAACTTTCCCGTGTAAAACAAAAACCAAAATAATGAATTACTGATAGAATAAGTTAATTCAAAAGTATTGTGACTTTCATGATTAAAAATACAAAAGATATCTAATGTATCCCGTCTTTCATATTGCAAGTCGACCTTTTGGATTGGTTAACTCTAGACTACACACCTCTTTCTCTGTAGTCAAAACAGGTGGAAACTATTTTGAGGACTATGAGGTTTGCAGTCCAAAGAAATTTATCTAAATCCATACAATTCATTAGACTCAAAACAGTGGATTCTAATTATTGAGACATATTTGGCCCAGATTTTATGGATTATGTGAACATGGAACTTGCTCCTTCCCAGCTAAATTCCAAATATATGTGACAGGAAAGTGTTACTAGAAAGATGGATGGCCATCCTCTTTCCTGATGACCCTTCATAGTGCTGGTGTGATTGCTGATGGTGGTGAACGAACACAGTTGGCTTCCAGGCTGAGGTGTGGATCCATCCAGACCAACACTGAGGGAATTTCATAAAAAGATCATGGATAGAGATGGATTATTTTTTAGGACACATGATGACAAAGCATAGAGAATTGAAGGAGTGGTCAGTGTGACCATTAGCTCCTCAAAGGTCTGTTGATATCCCACCTCACCTCAGAGTTTGATTCCTGATTCCCAAGTATCTACCCCTACTCCTACCTGTTTCCTACTAGACATTGCCCTTCAGGTGATCCCCAGGCATTTTAACTTGGCAAAACCTGTTCCTCAAGTTCAGGGATGGAGTGTTTCAGCATCTGGAATTTTCAGTGACACTCTACTCAGCAGCTTGAAATAGGTAATTTAAATTGTCCTTGAGAGTTAAATCCTGACAGAAACACAATAAGGGTTAGAGAAAGAGTCTTTTCAGTTACTCTCCAGGGGACAAGTTATCCTGGATTTGGCAGTGCTCAGACGGATACTATCAGCCATTGGAATAATAAAACCAATTTTCCTTTTTCTGATTTTCATTCACTACTCTTCCCCACTTTTGCATTTCTGTTTTCCCCCTATGTGGAATACTGGTTCCAATATTCTTTACTATACAAATTCCTACCACACCAATCAAACCTCTCTACAACATGGTCTGTTGCCTATGATATAGTAGATGTTCAAAAAGCACTTTGAACATCAAAAACATAAATGGTTTTGAATGAAGGAGAAGATGGATGATAACAAGAAAATCTGAAGGGTTCTTAAAGGTGCCTGGGAGCAGTTTTAGCTCTTTCAAGGATGGTGAAAGATGTGGCGACATAGTCTTCCCCGAAAAGTGTAAGGGATTTTACACAACATTCAGTTGCTCTGAAGAGAAAGGCCAGATGAATCACAGGTGTATTTCAACATACTCAGGATATTGTGATAGATTAAATTTTCTCAAAGGAAAGTACTATGTGATATAATTAGCATACTCTAGTGCGTATCTCTGTTGGTGGGTTGCTGGGGAATGGAAACTTGAGGTTATGAGGATTTAATTGCATGTTTTTATTTAAAAGACTTGCCTTATTGACTGACCAGGGCTTAGAATAAGGTATAAGCCCTGGTTAATAAAGGAAGCACTCTACATCTCTCAAAGTTATAAAGACAAAAAGAGAAAGAAAGAAACAAATAAACAAACTTGAACTGAGATTCTATGACATAGTACTGAAATACAGGGAGGAAACACCAGTCATTTTACTGGGAAAAGGCAAAATGAACTACTTTTGGATTATCCTCGAAGACAAACCATACTTGAATTCTTCTGATTTCTTCGAGTAGTATTATTTTATTTTGTATTTTGTATTTTATTTTTCAGGAAGTTTCTAATTTTGAGAATGCACAACCAAAAAGAACGTAAGTCAAGTTTACTTTGAAAACTTTATGTTCTGTTAGTTCTATAATGTTGAATGGAATATTTTAGTGGTTTTCCTGTCAAAGCGCTTTTTAAAAAATTGTCATGTACAAATCTAGATATGTTTTACTCTGCTACCATTTATCTGTTTATGCTGATGCATAGGAAACCTGTGTTGTGACATTTCTGTCCACAGGGAGGTGAAAATTAAATTTCCAAAGAAGAAACGTGTTCAAACTAGGCTCATTAAAGTGGGAGCCTACTCGAAAACATGCTTCTATCAGTGACCTATTAATCTTCTGAAGGGTTCTTCTAATCCAAATGAAAATGTGTTTGTAAAGAGATTTGGGTTATTTAGGTCAGGCTTGGCTTTACATTCAGCACATCAAGCTGCCGGAAGATGTGGCACACACGTGTTGCATAAGGTAATGGGATTTTAACTAATAAGCAGGAAATACATAGGGGCCGGAAGTTGGTTTATGGGGAAATTTCCAGATTGGATGCTGATGATACGGAATAGCTTCCTTGCACTCTGGAGTGGTCTGAGACCAAACTATTAATATGTGAAATTCTTTCTGGATGGAGTCTTTCTGGACAGCTTTGCTCTCCTGCCCCCGAGGCATTCTGTGCTTTCATATATGTTCCTTCCTTTCCTGCTCAAAGCTTTCTCCCAGTAAGGATATAAAACACACTCATAGGAAGTAGGTGATTGGATGATTAGCAACTTAGAGCACTGGCAGACAAGGGTTGTTGTCTTTTAGCCAGAGTTAACTATTTAAACTACAACAGTGGCATTTTAAGCCTGAACAGGCGTGAAGAAGGGGTTTTTTGGCAGGGCTCATCTCAGTGGGAAAAACTGAGCT
Source organism: Leptonychotes weddellii (assembly GCF_054177405.1). NCBI lineage: Eukaryota > Metazoa > Chordata > Mammalia > Carnivora > Phocidae > Leptonychotes > Leptonychotes weddellii. The sequence continues at coordinate 167,847,592 of NC_138369.1, read as the reverse complement.
GCCTATTAGCTGTTCATTCCATCCACAGATAAGGAATTCTAAATAAAATACTTAAATGAAATGACAGCTACTGGCTTATGATTGATGCTTCTATAGATCAGAGGACACCAAAACATGGAGAGGCAAAGGGGAATGGATGAGAGGGAAAGTACCTGATGCTGACTGAATTAGGATTTTTCAAAATCAGTGAATGTGCTCTTCTAATTATGACCAATTAAAATAAAATTGAAGACTCTCGAGTTCCCTAATTCTCTTGTCTACCACTCCCCTGAAGGGAATAACATCTCAATGCTGTTCTGCACCTACCTCACCTTATAATACTATAAATAGCTGTTTGGGAACACTTACTCTTTGCCAAGAGGTGTCCTAAGTGTTTGCATTGACAAATTAAAAAAACAAAATAAAATGGTAAAGACAAAAATTATATATACAGATTTTTTTCTTACAACCCTGAACTTAAGGAAAGGTGAACTTGGCATTAATTTAATGACTACCAAGAATATAAATAGTGGGAAACAATCAAGCTACCACAAAGTTAATTATATGTACAGGACACGCGTGTGTTCACCCAGTGCATAATGTAATTAACACGATCGAGTCAGTGTAGTCTTATCCTCTGTTTCTGTTTTGGACATTTTATTATGGAAATTTTCAATTATACACAAAGGAGGAGATAATGATGAACTCACATCACCAAGCTTGAACAAGTGTCAACCTATAGTCAATCTTATTTCATTTCTACCTATTTGACTTCCCAGCCCTCCAACCCTCACTATTTTTTTAGAGCAGATCCCAGACACATAATTCATTTTTTGATATATATTGCTATACAGTAAGTACTGTATTTTAAAAAAAAAAAACATAACCACAGTGCCACACTGCACTAGAACAAAATAAGAAAAATTGTATAATATGGCCAAATATATAGTCACTGTTAAAATTTTTCTGAGAACCTCAAGGGCTTTTTTTAATAGTTAATTTGAATCATGATCCAAACAGGATCATTGCAATGCATTCAGTTCGTGTCTCTTAATTCATAGGTCCTTCTCCATTGATTTGTTGAAGAAACTGGATTGTTTGTTCTGAGGAATTTTCCATATTTTTGAATTTTGCTGATTGCGTCATTGTGGTATTTTTTTAAAAAAACATGTTCTTCTATCCCCTATGTTTCCTGTAAATTTTTTAGTTAGATCTCAGGGCTTGATAATGTTCAAGTTTGATACATGTGTATATATTTTAAAAGTAGGTCATCAGTGACTGTAGGCTTCCTGTTGCATTACTTTAGAAGCTCATATATCTGGTTGTCTGTAGTTTTATGACTGTGAACTTGCTTAGTGGGTTCAGATGGTATCAGACTGATCCATCCAGCACAAAGTTGCCCTTCAGCCTTTCAATGAAAAGTTTTAACAGCAATTGTTGATTACTGCCCAGATCTATCATTTCACTGGGGATTGTACATGATTATATTCAATCATTCTTTCTGTATTTATTGAATGGAATTATTTCAAAAAGAGCTTGTCCACATCAACTATATTGATTATCTTGAGATACAGTCATGTAAAAATGGCCCACTTTTTGTGTGTGTGGGTTTTATGAATGTTGCATGGAAATTTCTGCAAATTGCATGGAAATTTCCAGGCCAAGATTATACTTATATTAACTGTTCTTTGCCATCTAGGGTCAGGAAAATTCAGGGCTATATATAGACCTTAGTTAGAGGTAGAATATATTTCTGCTCTCAAACATATTGCAAGCATGTCTAGGTAATCTAATTTCTGTTTGATGAAAAATACTATTTACTAGATGTAGACTTAAATATCTGTTTCTTTTATTCTTCTAGGTCAATCCAGAGATCTATGTCTGAAAACAAAGGATTTGGTTAGTAATTTAGAAGATTACTCATGCAGATAATCTGTTCTGTTTCTCTAAAACTTCTTTTCTTCTGCCACTTCCATACAGCAACAATAATTGATTAATGAAAGTCAAATTGAGTTGTCTTTGAATTCTATAGAAGAAATTTTTTAAAAAGGAAGGTGGTTCCATTCTAACTATAAATGGCTAAGACAAAGAAATCGTTGATTTATTCAGAATAATTTCCTTTTACATTAAAAATATAATTCTCTTTGATGGTTTATTGGCTGATTATCTTCCGGCTTCCCAATGTTAACTTGGCTGGCCATGGTCAAGGTGACCTCTTCTGTATCTTTTCAGGTATATGAATCTAGGAGTGAATAAAAAGAAATAAAAAATGTGTTACAGAAGACTCTTCCACAGCATTTCAAAAACCAGAACTTTTCTGTAGTTTCTGTGATTACAGTTTCCGTAGTTATAATAAAGGCCATTGGCTTGATTTGTATTTTAATTCTGAAGTAAACATCTCATTCTATTAATCACTTTTAGAAAGCTAACAGATAACATCTCTCCTTCTCTTACAGAATATAGTGTCACTAATTATAAAATAGTTGCAGTGGCAAAACATCTGGATTAGGGGCGCCTGGGTGGCTCAGTTGGTTGAGCATCTGCCTTCAGCTCGAGTCATGATCCCAGTGTCCTGGGATCGAGTCCTGCGTCGGGCTTCCTGCTCAGCGGGGAGCCTGCTTCTCCCTCTCCTCCCCACTCATGCTCTCTGTTGCTATCTCTGACTCTCTCTCAAATAAATAAATAAAATCTCTTAAAAAAATCTGGATTATTCAGGCAATACTTTATTTTTTAAAACATTTTATTTATTTATTTGAGAGAGAGCACAAGTTGGGGGGGGAGGGGCACAGGGAGAGGGAGAAGCAGACTCCCCACTGAGCAGGGAGCCCGATGTGGGGCTTGATCCCAGGATCCCGAGATCATGACCTGAGCTGATGGCAGATGCTTGCTTAACTGACTGAGCCACCCAGGCGCCCAGGCAATAATTTATTTTTAATGAGGTTTGTTAAACTTGTGAGTGCCCTTTCTGCCCAGTAGAGTCTAGGAGTTGGATGCTCAAACTCCTTCCCCTGTCTTTTCAAAAACCAGTCTCCTGGGTAGATCTGAAAAGCTCATTCAGACCAAGGTGATGATCATCAATGGATGCATCTTCCAAGGGTGTCTGCATTTTAATCAGGTCTGATATTCTTCAGGTGGCAGCATCCACAGAGTTGTGTCCTGTCTCACTAATCAAGGCCCTGTGGGCAACTAGTTGTGAAATAGTTTGAATATTAGCCCTGATTTAAATAATGTATAGTCTTAAATATAAGGAAGTAAGGCAAAATTTTATTTTCCATCTAGATTTATTCTCATAACCTGCTATGCAATTTGTAAACACAAGGCTATAGAGATTTCCATCCTAACATAATTCTTGATGCTCGACTGCCTTCCTGTAGTCAAATATGAGAGTAAATAGTGTCTTTAAAAACAGCACAGGCGTGCTGACTTTGTTTCCATATGATGCTTTGGGTGCATTATCTCACATTTGCTTGATCAGTACGATGACATGACATGTGGAATGATCATCTTTGGTGAGGAGATGAGAAGCGATTCTAATTCTTCATGTTAGCACAGTTCAGTTCTTCACCGCACGTCGAGGCCCTGCTCTAGGTGGTGGGAGGACAAGACCAAGTAAGTCATCGTTCTTCCACTCAAGACTTGAGAGTTTCTTAAAACCATCACAGCTAGTGTTCTCTCCAACACTTGATCATTTTGTTACAAATGATGAGGAATGTGGAGGGTGGGGACACTTGAACTAAGCATAAAAACATAAATGTTAATTCAGGAAAAAATCCTTCCAAGAATAATGTAATCACAAACCATCAACAGGTATTTCAATAGTAGCATCCTACCACATATGCTTGGGTGCTTATGTAGTTTATGGAAATAAATGGGGGCCCTCAGGACACTTGGGATTGTCTGTCAGGCAGTAGAACTCTCCAGGATGGACCACAGAGCTCTCCTGTCACTTAACCAAGTTACAACTGTGTGCTGATCTTGTTTTGATTTCAAATTTCTTACAGTTACTGGACAGATGTTACTGTGAATTCTGCTAACCAATCTTCTGCTTTATTTTAGAAAGAAAAACAATGAATGACACAATCTGGCCGGAACCCTGCAAGCCTGAGAATGGTTCCCACATCAGAAGACTCTGTCAGCTAAAAGGTAATTGCTAAATTCAGTTCAGCTGACTTCACATTTTCTGAAAGTAGTTTAAAGGGTAGGTAAGAAAAATTTACATCTTTCCCTATTAAAATAAGCAGGGCATTGTGGTCTACTTTAAAAAGGAAAGACAACTAGAATAGGAAGTATATGTTATTAATAGTGTGTCCAGGTGTGCCTAGATACGTACAGACATATAGAAAGGAAGTCAAATCTAATTAGGTTGACTGTGGAAGCAAAGAATTAATTGCCAATAATATTTGGAAGTCTTTGATGTCTATAAGAATTTTTTTAAATGTATTAAAAATCAGCACATAGAAAAATTCTCTAAATAACATCAATATATTAACAGTTGTTAAAGCATTTGTTTTCCCTAAAAATATAGAAGAGTAACCTTGATTATTAATACAAAATTGTATCATTTCATAATTTAAAAATTCCCAAGAAGAGAAAATTAGCAGCTAGGTGTAGAAAAATTTATTAATGATAAATGACTTCAAAATTAAAATTATTTAACTTGGGGAAGGTAATGAATAAAACAAAAAGTCTTCAGAGTTCACAAAGATGAACAACAGCATAAAAAGTTGATCTGCTTGGTATTCTCCCTCTAATGTTACTGGAACAAGAAATAATTGATTATGTTAGTTATTGATTATTTAAGAGTTTCTAGTTTTTAATTAAAGACATTTTTTAGTATCTTGGGACAAAGGGAATTATCATGCATATTTATCATGAGTTTAGTGATTTGATTATATATTCTGTCCAGATTTTACCTTTTATTTAAGAGTGCCCTTAGATTTACTAAGTAATTATTTATGAAAATAATTTATTTTGAAATATTTCAATTTTATTCAAGATGATGTAACATTTGCGGGAATAATTTTTAACTGAATTTTTTAATAGTGAAACATTTTGGGATTCAGATATTTTCTTTTAATCACAACATGGGAAATGTCTTAATAAGATCATGGTTTGATTGGACTGTATCTTTACCTTATGGATGCCAGCTATGTTCATTCACACTTTCTATAGATTAGTCAAACATTCATCTACATAATCCCTCCTCTGTCCCTTTAATAAACACATGTGATTTTTAGATTATTGTATATTGATCGATGGATCAAGAAGTTATCATTGTACTATAGATTATTTTTAGTTATAAATTTTGTCATAAGTTTCTTCAAAAATTCAATCTGCTAAAACTGCCTTTCTCTGATTTTTTTTTTTTTTTTTTTTAATTTAGGAGTCATAGGCAGGTAATTCTATCATAGCCAAAAAAATCTTGGCTTATGGTGGGGTATTTCTGATTAGTGATGTGCTCTTTATCAGAGAAGAAAAAAGCAAGCCTTTACAGAAACCTTCTCAGCTTTGGTTACTTCTGAATCTTGAGCTATCGTGTATTCGTGTGTGTGTGCGTGTGTGTGAGTGTGTGTGTGTGTGTGTGTCTAAAATTTCAGCTGACATTTCAACCGTAGCAGCAGAGTCACAGGACGTTTCCTAGGGATTCGTGCTGTGCGAGGAAGAGCTGATGGCCCGACACCACAGCCAGCCGTGCCACTGTAAACTGAAGGGAGAAATTCAGCGGGGGAGGGAGGGCCACAGGTTGTGGACTTGAATTTTATGGGTGAAGGAGCTTCACTTGGAAAGCTCAGAGTATTTCTAGGCAATTAGTGCCCTACCCATCAACCCATAATATTTCTTTCTCATTTTTAAACACTACTTTTCAACTGTTAATTGCATAATTACTTAAGAGAGGTTTACTGTGTCTGAGGATAGGCAGTCTGTCAAGTTTAGGGAGAGGAAAACCGGAAGGTGCCTCATTGCCATAGCCAGAGCCCATTATTTTATTGAACATGTATGATGAAATTTTAAAGACAGCCTCAATAAAAATAGAAGAAAATATACAGGGAATTAAATGGTAGGAGTGGCACTAACTCCTAAGGAATCTGTTACAAACTCCAAGAAAAAACAACAAAAAAAAGCCATTTCTCTCAATTTCAAAATGGTATTTGTGCATGACACATATCAACAGCGTTTCAGGCCTAAAGAGTATTGGGGCCCAATGAAAGAAACATCCACGGGTTATGTTTAGCAAGGATTTTTCCTGGTGTTTGAATCATAAAGATATTCACGTAGCTCAATAATATGACTGTGTTATGTCAGTTAAGACAAAATTTATCAGAATACGTTGAGTGCCAGAAGCATAATATTTTTAGTTTATCTAGCCGATTTCCTTCTTCTAAGAAGAGCTTTATCGAAACCTTCATCTGTGCTGCTAAAAGAGACTGCATCTGTAAAGTAAATGCAGGATAAATTAGTGCTCAGGATCTTACGACTAAAGCCCTGGCGTAGCTGAGGTATCGAGGAAAATGAATCTGTAATTCACATTCATTGTAGTTTCAGCATCATAAATAGGCAGAATATTCATAATATTCATTAGAGTAAATAAAAATCAATTTTAAAATTTTAAAATTGATTTTGGCCTTAGTTTTATGAAGAAACTAAATTAAGCCGGAAAAGAACAAACTTTAAAATCTGTGAATTGGAGTTTACCTAAGATCAAGTTTTGATATAAGTAAAGGTAGTATCACGAACAAGGTTTTTATATTTTATGTCAGAAAGTACAAAGAATAAAAGCAAAGCAAAATTTTTTTAAAAATAGTAAAAAGGAAACAAAACATATTTAGAGATTTTTCAAACAGTGTGACTATGACAGACTATTCCATAAAACAGAAAATAGGCAAAAAAAAATAAAAATAAAAATAATAATAATAATTGGCCTGTTAGAACAAGAAACATGGTTAGTACTGAAGGGAATATTAATTTCACCCACACTGCTTTCAAATTATTTTAAAAATAAATACTCCTTACATATGATTTTGATGAGATTCATTATCAAAAATCCTATTATAGGAGGGATGTTATTAGGGCCTTCCAGTTTCACATTTGAATTGCCATTGGTTTGAAACCTTCTTTCCTGAATTCTAGTCAATATTATTACTTGGCCAGCCTCTTCAGAGAAAGCATATAAATATTCTGGCTTGATTCTTCCAGACCTTATTAATTCTCTTTCTTTTTTGGCTTGATACCCTCACTTTCAGGATGGCAAATATATAAAGTCACAAATGTATTTACTATTCTGTTTAATTTTCAGGGACCACCATCTAATTTAAAAATTGTTTCCCAAGACCATGTAATTTAACTCTGGTTAGACTGGCTCACGTGAGGAGTGACAGAGAGAAGCCCTATTGCACACCTGAACACCTGCTTATCATGTGGGACTAAACTCCCTGAGCAAAGGCTCCTGTGAGCGGGCCTCTTGCTTCCAAGGAGGGCTTTCTGAATCGAGTGATGAGAACACTCAGCATCCTAGTGTTTTGGACAAATGAGTCTCCCTTCAGTTCTTTAGGGGAGTTCTTCCTAGGATTATAGTTACCTGAGTATGGTCAGGAGTATCTTCATTAGAATCACCTAAAACCTGATTAGAAATAATTGCTTTTTTACCTGATCTCATTTCTTCCCCACATCTGCATTTGAGGGGCAGTTGGAGTCTGAATGTTTATGTTGAATGGTGCATTCCTACGTACACTGTTGTTTGTGACTCACGTAGTTTATAGTTTATGCATGTTCTGATAATCTTGTTGCTGCAAACAAACCACCCCAAATTTTAATGGCATCAAACATTTTATTAGGCTCATGGATTTTGTGGAATTCATTCAAGGCAGTGCTTCATGGTATCTGAGGCTTCTTCTGAGAGGACTTGAAGGACTGGAGAGGACTTAAATATTTGGTGGCTTGAATCATCTAGAGAGACCATTCCACTTATATATTTGGCACCTGTTCTGGGATAACTTGCAGGCTGGGCTTGGTGGAGACTTCCAATATGTAGCCTCTCCAAGTGACTTAAGCCGCCACCCGCCCCCCCAACCCAGCAAGGACTGGGTTGCAAGAGGGAAGGAGATATGAGAGGGAGCTTCACACATCCTGGGAGGAAGTGTCTGGAAAGTGAGCATCTCAAATGAACAAGGCAGAAGCTGCAAGGCTTCTTCTGACCTAGTTTTGGGGGGTCACAAAGCATCATTTCCACTGCATTGTCCTGTGACAAGTGAGTTACTAAGATCAGCTCAGTTCAATAAGAGGAGAATTGAACTCTAATTCTTGATGGAGGTGTGCCAAATTCACATTGCAGAACATGTGATGTGAGAGAGATTTCTGTGGCCATCTATGGATAGTACAACTGCATATTGCCTAATTCAACTATTGCAACTTTGTTGCTACTTAGGACCAGATTGCTTCTGTTTTTATAAATATTCTCTTATAAGGCAATATTTGGGAGATTGCAAATAAAAAAAAATGTATAAGACCACAAAACAAACAGCTAATCCTTATGAAATACCATTTTTCTAATGCTTCTTCCTTAGTCCAAGACCCTTGAAGGTCCTCCTTTTTCTACAGCAGAGGCCACATACTGGTAACTCTGTAACTGAATTTATTCTGAAAAAAGCTTCTTTAAACCATACTATATTTTAAAAATCAGGAAATTTTACATCAAGATCCATATATTTATTCTCTCTTTTTTTTTTTTTAAAGATTTTATTTATTTATTTGCGAGAGAGAGAATGAGAGACAGAGAGCATGAGAGGGAGGAGGGTCAGAGGGAGAAGCAGGCTCCCCGCCAAGCAGGGAGCGCGATGCGGGACTCGATCCCGGGACTCCAGGATCATGACCTGAGCCGAAGGCAGTCGCTTAACCAACTGAGCCACCCAGGCGCCCATATTTATTCTCTCTTGAAAAACATGAGGGAAACCGACAATCCTGGGTTCAAAGTCTGAAGTGATTTTGGTTGGGAAAGCAGAGAGCAATGGCCGCCCTTTAGCAGTGGTGACCCTTCAGCTCACCACAGATCTTTCATTATCTCCCTGACAAAATTCACCTCATTTAGTTAAGTTACTTATTTGACTCCTGCAGATATATTTATATTTGCAACATCGGTCTAGCAGATTATGTCCAAATTCCTCCACCTGGCACTCAAGGTTCTTTAAAATTTCACTTTATCTACCCTTCCAGCCCTATCTCCTCCTATGCTATATTCAGAATTGCCTGTCACTTGACCAATTTCAGTCTCTATACTTAAGTGCGTTCCACTTATTCCACACCAGAGGCTAGTGGTCGTCACACTGCTGCTATAGTTGTAATTTTTCCTTTTCTTCTGCCTTTCCAAACTACACCCACTCTTCAAGCTACCATTGGGGTCCTACCTCTTCCAGGAGTAGCCTGACTCATAGTGATCTCTCCCCAGAGCAGCATCTGAATCACTCATTTTACTACTTTGCGTCGCTATTTAAGTGATGTAAGTGTGTTGTGCATATGCCTCAGCTGCTTCCAGATTCGAGAATACAGGTGACCACTCTATTGTTCTTTTCCTCTATCCAGAAGGATAACTATAGAGGGAGTTTCTCCAAAAATTCATGTTAAAGGAATCTAAAGGGAAGAGATGAAAAGAAAGGAAGGAAGAGAGGACAGAAATTTTTTTTTCTAAATACAAAGACTTAAAAAAAAAAAAAAAAAAGGAAAAGAAAAACGTTGCCCAAACCGCTTCTTGCATCCTGATGCTGTAATGGAAGATCTGGTTTCAAAGAGTCAGATCACAAAACCAGCTTATAATAACATTTAAGTATTTTCTGGAATCTTGTGTAGTTATTCTGATTTTAAATATTGTTAACTATATACATAACTCTGAGACTGAGCTGTGAATTTAAACTGTCTTTTCATTATTGCTAAGATGGGGCTTTGGAGGAGAACCTGCCCCAGTTTTTTACTGTGCGTGGAGGGTAGGCAGGCCTTGCCTACTCCCTCGATCCCCCCGCCCCCCATGGAATCTGAGAATGAGGAATAGCAGGAAACAGAAGCAGTGATTCCAAGTAAAGCATGAAGGTGAAGGGAGTGATTTCTGCGGTCGCAGTATCCTCTTCAGGTACTAAGGGGCTTGGATTAAGGGAACCCTAAAGTTCTGTCCTCTTTTAGCACAGGTGCATTTCAGATTTAAATAAAGGGAGGCCCCTTTTCCAGTGCCTGATAGGGAAATGCTACTACTTTTTGAAAGGTTTCATGTAGCTGCAAGCAAATGGATGCCACATTGCAAGCCCTTTACTAAAGCGTGCATGGAACAATTTCAACAAAATAATCCATGTTGAGAAGACATCTATAAGCTAATGAAACTCAAAATGCCAGGGGTGGAAAGCCTAGTTTAACAGAATCAGGTGAGGTGATAACTTCGTGGAATCATAGCATTTTGGAGTTAGACATGGCTTTAGTAGGTTGTATGCTACTCTTTTATTACTGACAGGGAAACTGAGTCCCAGAGAGGTTCTGTGGCTTGCTCAGATACTCAGGTGGCCAGTGGCATTCTTCATTTTTACTTTGTTAAATTTGTATTTTATTTTGATCTGTTTCTTGTGAGAATAACATATCTTTAAGAAAAAGATTTATGATCTGGGCAATATAGTACCTTAATAGATTAATGAAAAGTATAATGAGTATTAAATTGCACTTAAACTTCTTAAATCCTGTAATTTCTGATAATCTACATATAACATTTATCTCTTTTCATAGATCTAAATGAAGATGATTTTTTTTTGAGTAATAACATACATACTTTTCAAGGAAAAAAACCACCAGGCATTTCCTGTCAGGTAATGTGAATAATCAACACTTGGCGTGTGTTTTGTGAAAATCATCTTGTTATTGAGCTCTGTAATATTCTAGACGCAGTGTACAATACTTAGCCTTGTAGCTATTTTGTATTTAGGTATTACAGGTTGTTTTTGTAATTGATACGCTTGTATCTCTGTGAATTGGAATATAAATGAAAAAATCAAATGATGACTTGAGTTAATAAACCATTTTGATTATGCAAAACATTATGCCTTACAGCCTTTTGATAAGTAACTCTGAGCCTGTTAAATTAATGTACTGGGATTTTCTCTGACAAGACCTATGTTAAGTGCTTAGAACTATCTGGCAACCTTCAGTGAGGGGCACATCCCTCATGTTTTTACGTTTGATATAAAAACATATACTGTTATTCCTGACATATCCCTTATAAATTGCATTAATTAGCCCAGGAGTTCAGGCAATTAAGAATGTCTGAACCTTGGGCCTCCCTCATAATAATAACATAACATTAATTAACAGCCAAATAGTTGCTATTCACCTTATAATAAAAAACAGTATATGAGCCAGTCGGGCCAACTCAAGCATCATACTGATTTTTGATATTTTTCTGACAGCCCTTCATGTTCTCTTTCATCATTCTGATAGTTTTATTAGGAAATTTAGAACTGGCCTTCCTCGGTGCAGTAGACTGATCAATTGGAAGACAGGATACAGCATCTGAATTGTGAGGGGCTGATTTGGTGAGGAAAGGAAGCTCACATTCCTAAATCCAGCCTGATTTCTGAGGCTGTCAGAGGCCTTCCGATGGATTGGACAGTGGACTGTAACTTGTGATCAGCCACGGTTTCTCCTGGCGGTTTGGATGCTGCCAGAGTAATAGTAGTGAGCTCCCGAGGGGGCTGCCCCACATTGCCTGAGTGCCTTCAACCGGCGAAATCTCCTGCAGTGCATGGTGGAGAGTTCTGGAAACAGAGCTCTGAATCCTAGTTTGGCCCTTAGTAACTCTGTGATTTGGGGCAATTTACTAATCTCTCTCTGCCTAAGTTTTCATGATCTGTAAAGTCGGTCTATAAAGAACCTTTCTCTCCTGTCAGGAGGATTGAAAGAGGTACTCTATTTTAAAGCACTTTGCTGCATGGCTGGCATTTAGGAGATGCTTAAAAAGGTTTAATTGTGGTCGTCCCTGAGGCTCCTCTTTTCTCTCCTCCTTCCCTTTCCTCCTCCTTTTACTCTTTGCAAGGGCTTTACGACACTTTCACAAGCACGGCTGGCAGATTATTTCTGAAATCTGCAGTCTCATTCTCCTAAATTTAGATGAAACCTTAGATATAGTATCTAAGTAAACAGTGTCTGATGGCCAGGAAATAAATGAAGGCCGATTTACAGTGAGAGCTCCCCAGACATGTGTGGTGCCAAGAGAAGTCCTTCTTTAGGTTTTTAGTGAAAAAATAGAACCATCTCTGAGAATGAAGAAAATGATGTAAAAACTTTGTAGGAGGGTTAAAGGTAAATCTTTGCTACCCCAATCCTTCTGGCATTTTCATTGGCTAAGAAATGATCCTTCTAGAATAGTAACCACTCACTTGTACTGTGTAGTTTATCACTAAAGATCAGTTGAGGGAATTCATAAGCAGTGACAGAAAGCAGGAGATATCTAATCTAGAAATCTTCATTTGGGAGTAGAGGTTGGTCTCATCTATCTTTAATATCTCTCTCTTTTTTTAAGATTTTATTTATTTATTTGACAGAGAGAGACACAGCAAGAGAGGGAACACAAGCAGGGGGAGTGGGAGAGGGAGAAACAGGCCTCCCACGGAGCAGGGAGCCCAATGCGGAGCTCAATCCCAGGACCCTGGGACCTTGACCTGAGCCGAAGGCAGACGCTTAACAATTGAGCCACTTAAGCCACCCAGGCGCCCCTAATATCTCTCTTCTTATTCATGGTGGGCATGCAGTTGAATTTAACTAATTAAGAAACACTCTGGGGCGCCTGGGTGGCTCAGTCAGTTAAGCATCTGCCTTCAGCTCAGGTCATGATCTCAGGGTCCTGGGATCGAGCCCCTCATCAGGCTCTCCTTTCAACGGCAAGTCTGCTTCTCTCTCTCCCTCTGTGCTCTCTATTGCTTTTGCTCTCTCTTAAATAAATAAAATCTTTAAAAATATATTAAAAAAATACTTTTCCTGTATGACAGAATACTTTAGTGAAGTATTATTAAGTGTTATGCAAACTATTAACCTGTTAACTCCTTGTGACTGAGAAAAAGTAAAAAGAGTTTACTCTTTGAAAGGTGGGGCAGAGAGGGCACCATGCTCTGGTGTGAGGGGGCAGACTGGCTTATCAGTGGGAGCTGTAAGAATGGACTTTGGCATAGACTGGCCTCTCATCAAGTGAGCAAATGACTTCTCAGAGCAGTGTTTCTCCACTGTGGCCTGGGGACTGTCTGTATCAGAATAAGGGGACTTGGGGGCACCCGACTCTTGACTTGGGCTCAGGTCATGACCTCAGGGTCATGAGATCGAGCCCTGCATGGGGCTCCTTGCTGGGGGTGGAGTCTGCTGAGGATTCTCTCTCTCCCTCTGCCCCCCACCTCGCTCATGCGTGCTCTCAATCTCTCAAAAAAAAAAAAAAAAAAAGAATGCAGGTACTTGTTAAAAGTGCAGACTTCTGAGCCTCACCCCTGTCCAACTGAATCACCATGTCTGGGGCTAGGAATAGGTATTTTTATGAGTGAAATGATGATGCTAAGTACATGAACCATGAGACTCTATGGCATCCAGACAGCTGATTGATGGGCACTCGACTACAGACATGATGCCTCATGAAATTTCACTTTACAAGCCCAAACTTGGCTCATGTCTGGTCTGGGAAGACAATAGCCTCATGGAAAAATCGAAGCTGGTTTTTGTTTCCTATTGTGAGAATGATCCATATTCATTGTAGAACTTTTTAAAATCATGTAAAAGTAGAAAGGATTAAAATAATGAATAGTATCTTAACAGGGCACACATTTTCATATGGCTGGCCATTTTACTGAATATCATTAACATGGGATAAAGTTCATCGGACGTAAAATATATTCATAGCAATTATCACAGGACTATGCCTGCAAAAATATACTTTGGACAATAAAAACATTCATAATACAAAATTTAAACATTAACTGAATTCCCAATCAGGAACCCCTCAACTAGACATGTTTCCTTCATGTTCTGAAAATAAGAGGACAGATTTCAGGCATAGAAGAAAGTACAAGGAACCAAGGGGCAGGAGGTGGGGGCGGGAAGCGTTTATGGAATTCTCTCTCCAATACCGATTTAGTTCCATGAATATTTCTGACTGCTTGGCCTGGGATAAACTTGCTGGAGAACCCACCTTGCAGGACAAGTGCTGATGGGGAGAGTTTGAAGCAAAGCTATCTGCCCGGTACTCTGATCATTATACCGACCATTTGACTCCCAGCATTTATATTTGTATCCTTGGTCTTATTTGTTCTTTTCTGGCAGCATTCAGTTGATGGCTCAGACCTTTTGTAGCATATTGAAAAGGGTATAAAATATGCAGTAATACAGACTTTGGACTAATATATTTTCAAAAATGTTTCATGCCTCATTTCTCACGTAAATTCCTAGGTTGCTTTCAGCCTTCAGAGCGTCATTCATATTCATGATAGAAAAGAGGGATAACATTTATTACTTTCAGTGCTGGTGATATTAAGCCCCGTCAAGCACCCCCACCCAGGACTGCACCAAAACATTTTCTCCCTAAGTTGCTTCAGTGGAAAAAGTGTTGCTGCGTGAATTAATTTTTAAAAATATGTGTGTGTATGTAAATGTGGGTTAGGTTCTCTTCTAAGGGTTAGATCACTTCGCACCCATTTCATCCAATTTCTCCTTTGATGTCCTTTTCTTTGGAGACTGCAAAGCTTACGTATTTGAATTCTCAGCCTCCCCTTTAGTTAGGGTGGTCATGAGATCCAGTTCTGACCAGGGAAT